>NW_004443937.1:25078611-25107645 GCF_000243295.1 Trichechus manatus latirostris | reverse complement strand
ACAGTTACTACAAATGTTGCCCTATGACAATGGTTAACAATCTCACAACACATCAACAATATCCTTACTCAGGGCAGTAGTATTTTTTAAAGCTCTCCAGGTGATTCTATGTGCAACCAAGCTGAAGAAGCAGTGTTTTACTTATCTCCTTATCTCCTTCCACCCCTTGGAACCACCTCTTCTCAGGCTTAAATTGTAATCGTCTGGGCCTAGAACCTAGTAGGATTATCAGTCTTATAGATATGATAATCTGGTGATTGTTTCCATGGACAATTTTCCCAATGGTCCCTGGCTCCACAGTCCCCCACCTCACTGATTTGGAGAGAGTGCATGGCAGGAAGGTAGGCCCAGGAATTGAGTATGAGGTGAATCCAGAGGAAAGCCCAGCCAGTGGGCTCTCCAGTGTTCCAGGTGCAGCCATCCAAGCCTGCCTCTGGCAGGATACCTTGCATTTCTTCCCCTGCCTTGGCCAGGGCTAGGTGGAATGCTGTCCTGGGGTAGATGCAGCCCTGTGTTGGGCTTCCATTCCAGCCTCTCTGGCATGATCACAGCTTCCTACCCCTGCCCCTTCACCCCAAGGAAGAGACACAACTGGATGGGTCAAGGACAAATGGCAGGTTTAAGTGCACACTGCAGGCTTTTAGTGAAAGGAGCCAGGGGCCCCAAAGAGAAGTGGATGGGGGCCAGGTCAGCCTTCTTTTCTGGTTTCCCTCTTGTCTTTCTCCACTCTCCTCCATTTTACACATATGCTGAGGTAAGATATTTGTATGTGTGTGTGTGCACATCTGCACACATCTGCTGAGGAAATTGCCTCTCACCATTGAAAGGCCATGGGGGACCTGGGTGTGGGCATCAGGGAAGAGGAGACAGAGCAGGCCACTGAACAGCCTCATGTTCAGGACTCAAACTAAAGAGTGAAAGAAGTCTTCCCAGCTCACGTCTGATCTAGCCCAGCTCTCCTAGGGAGAGATCACGTGCGATTTGGACCAAAGTCCCAGCTAAAATCTAGATCCATCGCTCTCAAACTTGAATACACATCGGAATCATCTGGAGGTCTTGTTAAAACACAGATTGCAGGGCCCACCCCCAGAGTTTCTGATGCAGTAGGTCTGGTGTGGGACTCAAGAATTTGCATCACTAGCAAGTTCCCAGGCAGTACAGATGCTGCTGGTCCAGGACCTCACTTTGAGAACCACTGGGCTAGAGGAGTCCCTGACCCCCATATTAAGTTTCCTTCCCACCCCAGGTACACGCTTTCATGGCCCAGAGCACTTCCCATACAATTGTTCATATATAAATTGTTCCTTATTGTAGTGACTTGTTGGGTTGTCTGTGATCCTAACTAAGATGTGAGCTCTCAAAGAATGTGCCTGCCTTTCTTGGTCACTGCTGTATCGCTAGCTAGGAGCACAGCGTCCAGCACATCCCAAGTACCCAATAAATATTTGATCAGTAAAAGAGTATGTTCATTTGCCTCATGTGTCCTCTCCCTGGCTTGAGTACCACAAAAACCTAGAGCAGAGCAGGAAGGCCAATTAAGGATGAGATATAATGGCCGTAAGCATGTCTCTCACCTTAGACACCACCAACAAAGAGGCAGTTCTCACAACCCTCTGGTCTTTTCGGAAACTAACCCTCCAGGAAAAAGTAAGGAAAGATGTACCTCAGAGCAAATAATGCAAGAAGCTGGACTATGTGAAGAAAAACGGGGCATCAAGATTGGAGGAAGACTCATTAACAACCTGCGATATGCAGATGACTCAACCTTGCTTGCTGAAGTGAAGAGGACTTGAAACACTTACTGATGAAGATCAGAGACTACAGCCTTCAGTATGGGTTACACCTCAATATAAAGAAAACAAAAATCCTCACAACTGGACCAATAAGCAACATCATGATAAACAGAAAAGATTGAAGTTGTCAAGAATTTCATTTTACTTGGATCCACAATCAACCCCCATGGAAACAGCAGTCAAGAGATCAAACGATACATTGCATTGGGCAAATCTGCTGCAAAAGATCTCTTTAAAGTGTTCAAAAGCAGAGATGTCACTTTAAAGACTAACCCAAGTGAGTAGAGAGGACTGACCCAAGCCATGGTGTTTTCAATTGCCTCCTATGCATGTGAAAGCTGAACAATGAATAACTAAGACCAAAGAAGAATCAATGCCTTTGAATTACAGTGTTGGTGAAGAATATTGAATATACCATGGACTGCCAAAAGAATGAACGAACCTGTCTTGGAAGAAGTACAGCCAGAATGCTCTTTAGAAGCAAGGATGGTGAGACTTCATCTCACATACTTTGGACATGTTACCAGGAGGGACCAGTCTCTGGAGAAGAACATCATGCTTGGTAAAGTAGAGGGTCAGCAAAAAAGAGGAAGACCCTCAACAAGATGGACTGACACAGTGGCTGCAACAATGGGCTCAAGCATAACAACAATTATGAGGATGGTATAGGACCAAGCAGCGTTTCGTTCTGTTGTATATAGGGTCACTATGAGTCAGAAGCGACTCAATGGCACCTAACAACAACAACAACCTGTCAACAAAGTGCTACAAATTGCCCAGGCACATGTATGTTCCCCATTTCCTACTGTAAGGGCAAAGCTGGGAGGTGATCAGTTTGTCAAAGTCCCCAGTTTGGCTAGTGGGTGTAGGACTGGGAGCACTGCTGTTCTGACTGGCACACACTTGAACTTACTGGGACCAGAGGAGCTGTCCATGCTGTGCGCTGCATGCCTCAAAATACACCTCTATGGGCTGCTTCCTGCAAACGCAATTGCTCTGCCTGGGGAGCCGGCTGGACAGCATGCAGGGCAGGCTGGAAGCCAGAGAATACCGCAAAAAGTGGCCCTCAACCAGTGATGAGTGGGCGGGATGCAAGGGATAAATGCCCAAGTTTCCTTACTCCTCCCACCCCCTGCTTGGAATAACTCTCAGGTGTCTCCATGAGTTCCCTAGCAGAGCTGAGCTCCACTTGTCCATGGTGGTAAGTGGCTTGATATCACTCCCCTTATTGGCTTCTTCCCTTCCCTGGCCCACTGTCCCCTCCCCTTCAGTGGGATCCCTTTCCTGGGATCTCCTACAAATACACTACTTGTACCTGAATCCTCATCTCAGGATTTGCTTCTGGAGAAACCCAAATTAAGATTAAAAAAAAAATCCGTTGCCATTGAGTCAATTCCAACTCACAGTGACCCTATAGGACAGAGTAGAACTGCCCCACAGGGTTTCCAAGGAACACCTGGTGGATTCGAACTGCTGACCTTTTGGTTAGCAGTCATAGCTCTTAACCACTCCACCACCAGGGTTCTTTAATGTCTCAAGCACTATGCTAAATCATATATATGTATAGTGTGTGTGTATTATTTCATTTAATCCTCTTTACTCATTTTACAGAAGAAGAAAGAGACACTAGAGAGCTTAAATAACATCCAAAGTCAGTAAAAGGCAGACCTAGGATTTGAATGCAGGTCTGTCTGCTTGAAAGGCTCGTTACTGTCTCTCCCCTCACACCCTGCTGTCTGCCTGCGCTCAAAGGTGGCAAGTTCCTAGGTCCAGATTTGTATTTATCAATCTAGTTGCCTTTTGCCTCCCTCTTCCCTCTATAGGTGGAGTCCCTGAGTGGTGCAAATGGTTAATGTGTTTGGCTGCTAACAGAAAGGTTGGAGGTTCAAGTCCACCCAGGGGCACCTCGGAGGAAATGCATGTGATCTACTTTAGAAAAATCAGCCACTGAAAACACTATGGAGCACAGTTCTGCTCTGACATACATGGGGTCACCATGAGTCAGAGTCAACTGGATGACAACTGGTTTACTGATTTTCCTCTATGAGCAAGCTTCCAAAGGGGAATCCCAACCCCAGAAGACTCATGGAATGCTCAGTTGAAGGAGACACTGAGGCTACCTTGTCCAAAGCCTTCATTTTACAGATAAGGAAACTGAGCCTGAATGGACAAGTGATATTTTCAAAGCACATTCACATTTATGATTCCTGAAATGGCCCTTTACAGCCATTCCATGAGAAAGGTTAAGAGAGTCCACATTTTACAGAAGAAGAGATGGAGACTCAGTGGCAGAGCAAGTGTTGGTAGCTGTGGGGAGAATCACAATTAGCCCTGGAGGAGCAACTGTTAAGTGCGTGGCTGCTAACTGAATGGCTGGCAGATCGAATCCACTCAGGAGCTCTGCAGGAGAAAGATCTGGCCATCTGCTTCTATAAAGATTACAGCCAAGAAAACCCTATGAGGCAGTTCTACTCTGTCACATGGAATTGCTATGAGTTGATGAGTTGAAACTGTTACCTAGATCTAGTGCTGCTATAACAGAAATACCACAAGTGGTGGCTTTAACATACAGAAATTTAATTTCACAGTTTAGGAGGCTAGAAGTCTGAATTCAGGGTGCTGCCTCAAGGGGAAGTCTTCCTCTCTCTGTTGGCTCTGGAGGAAGGTCCTTATCCCTTTGGGCTTCTACACTTAGGCAATCATCTCTCTTCCCCCCACCCCCGTCTCTGTTTACCTAATCTGCTCTTTTAAGTCTGTAAGAGACCGACTCAAGACACACCCTACACTAATCCTGCCTCATTAATGTAACAGAAAACTCATTTTCAAATGGGATTACAACTACAAGCATAGAGGTTAGGATTTACACCACATATTTTTTGGGGGCACAGTTTAATCCAATAGAACCCAACAAGATCATATAATTTTCTTGTGCCAGGCACTCTGCAGTGTTTTTCGTGCACAGGCTGACATCACACATCCTCCCACAAGTGTAAGTATTCAGGATTCTCAGTCTGACAGAAGGAGAACCAAGCCTGAGAAAGATGTAATGATTAGCTCCTGTGATAGGTGAGGAGCTGGGATTTGAACCTGGCCTAAGTGTAACCATTGTCTAAGCGGGAGGGGAGACAGAAAGGAAGACCTAAACCCAACCAATGGCTAGAGGTTCCTTGAGGTTTTGGGGGTGGGGGTGCTGGAGAACAGAGAGGAGAGGGACAATGGGCAGTCATAGGTAGAGGTGATAGGGGGCACCAAAGAGAATTGCTACTTCTCTCTGACCTCACATCAGCCAGACCCATTTTGAGGAACAGGACTCAGGGTTCCTGTTTAAATCTTTCTGTATGCAAAAAAACAAAAGCAAAAAAAGGCTGTCTGCTGGCCACAAGAACTCTATGCCCTGCCCCTCATAACCCCAGCCTTTGATTGCTCCACATGTTCTGGGAACACCTCATCTCACCCACCTTACCCCACCCACCACCACCCTATCCAATTCCTTTAAGGCAGAGCTCCCAGGGAGAGGACTGGCAGTGCAGTGGAGCCAGCAAAGAAAATTTTTGTAGTAAACTTGGCCTCCAGGAACTGACCACTGCTGGGAATTGTGGCTGTTCATGTACAACTAACCATACGAAAAGAAGAACTTCGCCTCGTTTGTATCATTCTGAAAGTCTTTAAAACCAGTAATCCTTTATCACACAGGAAGCCAAGTATTTCCTACTTGGTCAGGACCTTGAACTTCGAATTCATAAATTCTTTTAAGCTGTGGGAACAAAGACTTTGTGGACAAAATCTCTTGGAATCAGAGTAAGTGGCGTTTATCTATTTTCTGTCTTGTCGGTTATTGTTTAGGGCAGTCTTGTTTAAAGACGTGCAAGCAGCTGACGGGACTGCAGTCCACTCACATTGTAGGATATTATTTGTTTACCTATCTATCTCCCTGAAGGTGGTGAATTCTTTGAGAGCCAGGTAAGTGACTAAGTAGCCCACCGATGCGTTTGTAAAGGAATCATTTCTGTACAGCAATACTGAGAGTGGGTGAATTTATAAGACTGGGTGCTCAGATGTGAAATGCTTTTTTGCTAAAAAATAAGCTTTCTTAGATGTTTGGTTTTTGGTGACTGAATAACAAACGTCAGCCCAGTATTAAGGGACATGAGATGTTTTCTGTGGAAAGCAATTCAAGAAGAAATTGCTTGACAAATTTCCCTACGGAAAGGAAAAGCAAACATTGTGTAAGAAGAATTTATAACAAGGGGGAAATATTAATTAGGAAGAACTTTGCGATGCAAGAGTGATTATATACTGAATCAATTCTTAAGAAAAGTAGAACTAAGGAGTCTCAAAATGAAGAGTGCTGACTTTTCTTTGGAGGAGGCAGGATTTCATCCATCCAAAGGCAGAGAGCTGGCCAGATGACCTCTTGGGACACATTCATTCTATTCTAGTAACAAAGAGGCAAGTAAGAATTTTGTTCTGAATCCAGTCACCAGAAATTGTGTCAAGTAGGGAAAAACTCATGACAGATAATAATACAGGGACGTGGAGGCCACATGGAGTTGCCTACTTCAACTGTACCTCCACAGGGGGTTTTGGAGAGTCCAAAGAACTGGAAACTCCCAGGATTTTGCATAACCTACCACCAGGCTGTGCACCACCCCCGATCTCTTCAGTCCCCACCCTTAGTAGCAAGACAGTTCTGACTTATCCAGACTGTAGGGCCTGGGCAGTGATGTACTGGTTAATGTTCATGACCTGGCTCTCCTGAAAATAAGGGACCTTGTTTGTAGCGCTTGCCAATTACCATGTTGTAAATACTCCCATCAGAGTTGATTTCAAACTACCAACATACTGAATGTGGAGTTAGAAAGAGATGCACACAATTGGCTCACATGAACCAGCTCCAGCATATCAATGGGCCTGGGTCCTTTCACAATCACCCACTGTCCTTTTTCTGCCCAGAGACTTCACCAACAACCAGGCTGGAGGACGCTGGCACTGAAAGTTTTCAGGCTCCAGGACTACAGCTAACCACTGCGCAAGGACCTTGGGGCCAGACTTTTGCAGCAGACTGTCGCAGGACTGGCAGATTGGGGGGCAACATGGTCCTTTGTTTTCTCCTCAATCTCTCTTTAGGATAAGGCTATCTCCCTTTAGGATCAGAGTACCCTGACAAGTTGGGGAAACAGCTAATGGGGTTGGGGTTTGAAGGTGAGGAGGCGACTCAAAATGGCACCTGCGGATGCTGGCTTGGCTTGCCCTCACCTTAGTGAAAAATCCCCAGAAACTGGGCTTATAGGATCAGCCTTGCACCAGTTGCTCTCTGTGCTTCCCAAGCTGGTTGCTGCTTCCACTGTAAACCTGCCAACCCCCCAAACATGCTGACTGCAGAACCGAGCTGCCTGCCCTCGTTCGCACAGGCATTGGGAGCAGAAATCAGAAATTGCCAACACAGCTTCATTAGTGACTACCAGCCTGGAAGGAGTGAGCCACAGAAATGGATTTGAGGGGAAGTGAAAGTCCCTGACTCCCCACCCTAACAGGATATCTCTCCTTCCAGCTGACAGGGTGGCCAACACCCACCCCTCTCCATGTGCATTAATGTCACATGCAGAAATGTGATTTTTGTAAGGCAGAAACATCCGTTAAGCAGTGTAAAAAGAAGAGCACTGAAGCCCCGGGCTCAAGATGGGAATTATGATGCAGTTATCACTTACTTTACCTGACTGGTATTTGGGTCAAATCCATTTAGATTGGTGGCAGCATATTGAAAATTTCAAAATGAAGTTCACATTGAAGAGACTACCATTGTTCCTCAGTGTCAAGCAAAATTCACTTTCCAGATTAGCTACTGAGAAGGAAGGCTTGGCAGGTAGGGTCTGGGGTATGGGGGACATTGGCCAGAATAGGACTGGAGCCTGGGACATTCTGGTGGTGACAGACCTCAGAGAAGGGCCACTGCAGGGAAAGAGGTGTCCTGATATTACTGAGGACCTGCTAAGTGCCAGGGGGTGCATTTCTGATACCTTACATCACAGTGGCCCTGCAAGTTAAGTATCACTTCCCCACAATACAGAATGACCTTGTCCAAGGTCACACAGTTGGTAAGTTTCGTCAAAGTCCATTTTTCTTTTGGGAAGAGGACTTCATTAGGTGGATTGGAAAGGATTGAAATGGTGTGCTAAAATGCAGAGGCTAGGGAAAATCCTATAAAGACCAGCTATCTAGTGGTTTTTGACTCTCAGCCAAAACCATTTACTTCTGAACATTCTTTTGTGGACTCACGGTGCAAAGTCATCACTCCATGGTCAGAGGCAGGAAAGCTCAGTGGTTTCAGGAATGGGCTGGAGAGTAATACATACCTGGGTTTGAGCTATAGCTCTTACTCTCATGAGCTGTGCGCCCTTGGGCAAGTTTCCTAACTACTCTGAACCTCTGTGTCATTATCTTTCCAGTGAGGAACAATAATCGCACCTCCTCACAGGTTCTTTAACACTAAGTCCAATGCCTAGCCCATGGGAGGCGCTTAGGAAGCATTAGTATGAATAGCAAGGTAAGATCTCCCTTTGTATGTGCTCTCCACCCACTGAACTTGTCCTTCACCACACTCATTGCCAAAGTAATTAAATTAATGATTTGTGTACTCATTTGTTTATTATCAGCACCCTTTATTTGACTATAGATTACACAAAAGCAGAGAGGATCTACATCTCCCTTGCTCCCCATTGTGTCCCCAGGACATGGTACACAGGAGGTGCTCAATAAGCATTTGTCAAGTGGATGAAGAAATGTAACCACTGCCTTGTTTTTGGTGTCCAGAGCTCACTGTCTTTAACAGTCTAGTAAACACAGAAACAATTTTCCTTGACCCATAGGAGAGGCCAGGATGGAAATAACAACCACCACAAAGGACTATGACATGACCACAGAATATGACTATGGAGATTCAACCCCGTGTCAGAAGAAGGAGGTGAGGGCCTTTGGGGCCCAACTGCTTCCCCCTTTGTACTCCCTGGTGTTTGTCACTGGCCTGGTTGGCAACATCCTGGTGGTCTTGGTCCTCATGCAATACAAGAGGCTCAGAAGCGTGACCAGCATCTACCTCCTCAACCTGGCCATTTCTGATCTGCTCTTCCTTTTCACGCTGCCCTTCTGGATTGACTATAAACTGAAGGATAACTGGGCTTTTGGTGAGGTCATGTGCAAATTCCTCTCAGGGTTTTATTACATAGGCTTATACAGTGAGATCTTTTTCATCATCCTGCTGACGTTCGACAGGTACCTGGCCATCGTCCACGCTGTGCTTTCCCTGCGGGCCCGGACCATCACCTTTGGTATCATAAGCAGCATCGTCTCCTGGGCCCTGGCCATCTTGGCATCAATTCCAGGCTGGCAATTTTCCAAGACCCAGTGGGAGATCACTCATTACACCTGCAGCCTTTTCTTCCCTTATGAAAGCCTAAAAAGGTGGAAAAAGTTCCAGGCTCTAAAACTGAACATCTTGGGGCTGGTTTTGCCTCTGTTGGTCATGATTGTCTGCTACACGGGGATTATAAAGATTCTGCTCAGACGACCAAATGAGAGGAAGGCCAAAGCTGTCCGTCTGATTTTTGTCATCATGATCATCTTCTTTCTCTTTTGGACCCCCTACAATCTGGCTGTGTTAGTCTCTGCTTTCCAAGACTCTCTTTTCACCAATGAGTGTGAACAGAGCAAACATCTGGACCTTGCCATACAAGTGACAGAGGTGATTGCCTTCACACACTGCTGCATCAATCCCATCATCTATGTCTTCGTTGGCGAGAAGTTCCGGAAGTACCTCCGCCAGCTGTTCCACAGACTCACTGACGTGCACCTGGCTAAATGCTTTCCCTTCCTTTCCACGGACAGGTTGGAGAGGGCCAGCTCTGTGTCTCCCTCCACAGGGGAGCATGAGCTATCTATGGAGTTCTGACTCAGCCCCCTGGAGGTGGAGCCAGGACCCAGCAAGAGTGATCTGCAGCCATACCAGCCGGGATGGGAGGCAACTTTGCTCTCCCAGCCAGTATCTGACCTGACACAAGCATGAACTTGCAGCCCCTTGGGATTGAGAGGGAGCTTCAAACTTGTCTAGACTAAATTGCCTCTGGGGCTTGATCGGGTCTTTTCCATGAACTTCTCCCTGGTGGAAGGGAGATGAATGAGCAAAACGGGACATGCCAAAAGACTGGGCAAAGACTGTGAGCCACGGGCTAGGGCCTAAACAAGATTTCAGATCTGTACACATTAACATTTCTCAACAAAGCCTCTGCAACACCCCACAATCCCACCCCAATGAACTTCAGAATAGTGATTTCCACTGTTGACTCCACTCTGACCCCAGAGCCAATCAGTAGCCAGCAGCAGTTCCCCACCCACCCACACCCCCCAACCTCTGCCCCCACTGCAGGGTTTAGGCTCTTGGAAACCCTGGGGAACATAGAAGTCATGATGGAAGAACTTGGAACCTAGTGAGAAATAAGACTGGAGAACTATTGTTGGGAGTGGAACTAAGAAAGCCCTTTGAGAGGATTTTTATAGTCACTAAAATCAAGCAATTCATGCAGTGCACTAAACATGAACCATACACATATAATATGTGCTTCTTGAAAATAGCCATAGAGGGGAGGGACTCATTGTTTCCAATAACCATTTTTCCTTTTTGAATATTTTTCCAGAATCTCCCTTCCCTGTTAGATGGGTGACTGCTTCATGTTAGAATTTAATAACAGGCAAATAGAGGTATGGTTGGTGTTCTTCTGGTTTCAGGGATCAGAGTTCGTCTCCCACATTGGAGCCACCAGCAGGTAAATGGCCTGTGATATAACCTGACAGTGTTTGAGGCTGGGAAGAAGGAACATATCTAGAAGATATCTACCCTTGAAGGCAGGTGGAGTGGACGCTGTCTGTCTTGATGTAAGAGGTTGAGAGGGTCTTTAATTCAAACTAGCTTAAAGAACTAAAAACCTGTTGCCGTCTCGTCAATTCTGAAATGCCCTCACCACTTCATCTCTCATTAGTGATCTCCTATTTATCGTATCTTCATTCCCTTTTCCCTCAGATATATATTTCTTTAAAAATCTTTTTCCTAATAGCAAAAATTGTTTCTAAGAAAGCTTGAAAACACAAAGAGAACAAACCACAAAATCACCCATAATCCTACTAGCCAAAGACAACCGCTGTACAGTTTTGAATGTGTTTTCTTCTCGTTTGTTTTTTTCTCCATGCATATTTATGATTCTAATAAAGATGGGCTCCAACTGTACTCACTGTTCTGTTGTTGTTTTTAATGAGCAGTATGTTGTTAACACTTTCCCAGGTCAATAAATCTTTTCAATGCATTGCTTTTGGTGTCCACACTAAATGCCATGGTAAGGATGCACCCTAACTTACTTCACCTGTTTCCCCATTATCACTTGCACAAATCGATGTAAGGCAGCAATGGTGACTGAGGACCCGCTCCCTTCAAACTCTAAGCCCCCTGAGCCATGGTAGACACAGATACACATGGATGTCAGCAGTGCCCAGGGTATGGTGGGTGGGGGCTGCCATGGCTCATGGTGCCAGCACAGTGAAGGGGAGGAAGGAATCTACCAGTTACAAGGCACCTCCCACCTTATGAGACAGTGATGCCACTGGGCTGATTGCTCTGCTTTTTTGGACACTAGAGGTGTGCTCTTTCCAAGTCTCCCTCCCCTTCAGGCAAGGACCAACTTGTGTGTAAAGGGATAGGATCCTGGGTTCACATGTCGTCTTTATGAAAAGAAGCTTGTGTGATGAAGGTCTGGAAAACGTTTGCCTAGGAATCACACTGCACTGGGCTTACATAAACGAAAAACCAAACCTGTTGCCATCGAGTCGATTCTGACCTATAGGCTTACATAGATGTACACAAATACAGGCTTTGGGAGTCAAGATGCACGTCGGCTCTCTACTCATAAACCTGCCAGCCCTCTCTGTGGCATGGAGAGAAACAAGCTTAATTGAGTTAAGAAACAGTTGTCCACTACTTTGGGAAAACAGTGAAAATAAAACTGCATCAAAACACAATATTTGATCCACAACAGGCATAATATCATAATGAGGAATGTTTCACAGCATCCCACAATTCCGTTTTTACAGTAATGCTTATTGTCCTTCTCTCCTTATTACAAAGGTAATACACGCCCATTGCAGGAAACTGGAAACAGCTAAAAAGCACAAAGAAGAAAATGGAAGCACCTGTAATCCCAGTACCCAACTATATCCTCTCTTAGAATGTTAATCCTCCTCTCCATTGTCCTATATGGATAGATATAGGTGACAGATATAGGCGTAGATGTAAATGTAGATATAGATGGGGGCAGGGGTGGTCCAGTGGTAGAATTCTTGCCTTCCATGCAGAGATGGGGGTTTGATTCCCAGCCAGTGCACCTCATGCACAGCCACCACCTGTCCCTCACTGGAGGCTTGCATGTTGCTATGATGCTGAACAGTTTTCCACAGAGCTTCCAGACTAAGATGAACTAAGAAGAAAAGCTTGGTGATCTACTTTTGAAAATCAGACAATGAAAACCCTATGGATCGCAACGGTCAGATCCTCAACCAATCATGGGGATGGCACAGGACCAAGTGGCATTTTGTTCCATTGTGCATGAAGCTGCAGGAATCAGGGGGCTGATTTGACAGCAGCTATGAGTCTAAAAACAACAATAGATATAGGTATGCTATAAAACCAAAAACCAAACCTGTTGCCATAGAGTCGATTCCTACTCATAATGACCCTATAGGACAGAGTAGAACTGCCCCATACGTTTCCAAGGAGCACCTGGTGGATTCGAACTGCCGACCTTTTGTTTAGCAGCCATAGCTCTTAACCACTACGCCACCAGGGTTTCCAGGTATGGTATAGGTATAGGTATGGATATAGGGTTGGGTATAGGTATGGCTATAAACCAAAAAAACCAAACCTGTTGCAATTGAGTCGATTCTGACTCATAGCAATCCTATAGAATGGAACAGAACTGCCCCATAGGGTCTCCAAGGAGTGCCTGGTGGATTTGAACTGCCAACCTTTTGATTAGGAGCTGTAGCTCTTAAGCACTACACAACCAGGATTTCCAGTATGGGTATAGACATAAAGATAGACACTACTTTTTTTTTCCCAGAACTATTTGAGAGTAGCTTACAAATATGATGCCTCCCTCATCACACTTTAGTACCTCACAGGGTTTTTCCTAACAACAAGGACATTTTCCCACTTAACCCAAATCAGGAAACTAACTCTGACACAAAATCACCATCAAATCTACAGCCCTTATTCTAATTTTGCCCACCTTGCTAATGACATCCTTTGCAGTTCTATTATCCAGGAGCATTCATGCCTTTCTATCTCAGTCTCAGTCATGAACAGTTCCTTGGGTTTTCTTGTTTTTCTTGACCTTGACTTTTTTTTTGAAGACTACAGTTACCTGGTAGATGGTTTACCTGATGTTTCCAGACGATTAGATACGGGTTATGCTACTATGGCAGGAATTTCACAGAAGGGATGCTGCCTTCTCAGTGTATCATATCAGGAGGCACGTGCAGTCAGGCTGCCCCATGACTGGAGATGCTGACCTCCATCATTTGCTTAAGAAGGTGCCTGCCAGGTTTCTCCACTCTAAGGTGGTTTGTACTTATTAGTAAATTACTATTATTATTTGGCATTCTACAGCAAAGTAGAAATTTCTCTTTTTCCCTTATTTATTTATTTATCAGTATTCACGTAAGGATTCTTTTTTTTTATTCAATCAGAGATTGTCTAATATTGTCATTATTTATTTTAATGCACACATTGTCCCAGCCCTTCAAGCAGGCTCCTATGTCCTTTTGCTATGTCCCCCATCATTTTTGGAGCGCTTCCTTTGGCACAAGAAGTTCCAGGTTCATCTTGCATTTTCCCTATCCCAGCTATGGAAACAGACATTTCTGCAATTAGGCTGGTTCCCTGCATCAGACACTGATATTTAGAAACCCAGATGTGGGTGTGAAGTGTGCTCATTGCTAGTGGAGTATTATTGCATCTGGGCCTTCTCTGTGAACAGAGCTAGGACAAATATCTACGTATGCATAAACACAGACACACATATATGTACAAGCATCTATCTATCTACCTACCTACCTATCCACTCACCCATCCACCCATCCATCCATCCGTCCATCTATCTATCTATCATTTATCTGTCTACCTGGAGTTCTCATCAATATCTCCAATCTTACATAACTTTGTTCTTTCTAGTCTTCCTTCTTTTCATATTTGAAACTGCTTTCTCTTTTAATAAGAAAACTAGCTCCCATAGTTGTCATTGTTTTCTTTTTTTACATAATCCCTCGATGAGTGATGATTCTTCTGAACATACCAGCCTAGTGTCTCATGGCCACCAATGGCTCGAAACTCTGTATACAACTCAAGTACCCCCAGCCCCTTGGCCAAGGCTCCAGCCCATGAGCTACTGCACACAATCTTAGCACAAGGGAGAGGGAGAGAGCCCCCCTCTTATTTTTTTTTATTTCTTCCTTTTAAATAATCCATACTCCTCCCTCCTCCCATATCATAGTTATAATGCAAAGATTTTATTGATCTTTTCAAAAGAAGCAGCTTTTGTTTCCTTTGATATTTCTCTATTGACTTCTGCACTGACCCTTATTATGTTTTTCTTCTGCTTATTTTGGGTTTCATTTGCTTCCCACCCACCGCCCTATTTTATGAAGGTAGAAGCTGTAGTCATTGTTTTAAGACCTTTTTTCCTTTCTAAAATAGGCATTTAGTGCTATAAATTTTCCTCTAAGGACTACATTTGCTGCATTCAACAAATTTTTATATGTTGTGCTTTTATTTTCATTCAGTTCAAAATAATTTTTGATTTCCATTTCAACTTCTTCTTTGACCATATTATTTCTTTTCCAAATATTTGTGAATTTTCCAGATAGATTTGTGTTCTTGAGTTCTAATTTAATTTTGTCGTGATTTATATAATTTCAATCATTTAAAATTTATTGAGACTTCTTTTATCATCCAGAATATGATCTATCTTAGCAAATGCATATAGTCTAGCTTGGTTAATGTTCCACGAGCAAATGACTTCTGTCATTTTCTCATCTGTGTATTCACTTTGTTTATGGTATCCTTTTGTCATGGATTGAATTGTGTCCCCCAAAAATATCTGACTACTTGGCTAGGTCATGATTCACAGTATTATGTGATGGTCCACCATTTTGTCATCTGATGTGATTTCCCTGTGTGTTGTAAATCCTATCTCCATGATGTTAAAGAGATGGGATTAGCAGCAGTTATGTAAACTCAATCTACAAATTTAATCTACAATTTAAGCCAATCTCTTTTGAGATATAAAAGAAAGAAGCAAGCAGAGAGACAGGGGGACCTCAAACCACCAAGAAACAAGAGCCTGGAGAATAGCACATCCTTTGGACCTGGGGTTCCTGTGCTGAAAAACCCCTCGACGAGGGAAGACTGATGACAAGGATCTTCCCTCAGAGCCGACAGAGAGAGAAAGACTTCCCCTGAAGCTGGCATCCTGAATTCAGACGTCTAGCCTCCTAGATTGTGAGAGTAAATTTCTTTTGGTTAAAGCCATCCACTTGTGATATTTCTGTTATAGCAGCACTATATGACTAAGACACTTTTGTTAAATAAATGTCCTTGATTTTGAAGTAATAAAATTCATCAAATTTTGTATTTGCTTTATGCTATTTAAATGTAGTTTAAGGGCTCCTTCCCCACCCATAAGTACATTTCCTGTATTTTCTTCTATTAACGTAGTAGTATTCCTTTTCCTATTTAGGTCTTTAATCTGTTGTGTGACCGTGGCAATTTACTTAACTTGTCAGAGACTCATTGTTTCTATCTTTGAAATAGAGATCTAATAGTCCCTACCTCATGGAGCTGTCATGAGAATTAAATGAGTTAATACATATAAAGAGCTTAGAAGACTGCCCGACACATAGTTAACATCATGTAATTGTGATTATTATAACTCAATACATATACTATTAATTAAATTTATTTCAGTACAATGTTTAAGTAAATTATACAATGGTATGATGATACAGCAAAAATAAAAAAGATGATTCTAGTAACTGAAGCTTGGCAAGCACCAATCAGACTAAATAAATTTTGATTATTCCACAGTGGGAGGACTCAGTATTGGCAGAGGCCAGTGGCATCACTAGGGAAGTGTGGGGGTGGGAGTTGCAGACCTCACCAGGTAACATTGTCAGATGGGGTGACACCAAAATGACTATCTATAAAGTTTTTGTGTGATGTTTCAGCAGAAATTTATTATTTTTTATAAATGTATCCCTGTAGTTAGTTATAACAACAAAAACATTTTTTGTTTAAGTCTAGCTTACATGTATCAATATATCTACAAGGCTAAAACTCTATGCTAATTTAATTTTTGAACTTTGTAATGTGCTCCAGTCAGAGCTGTCATTTACCCAATTACAATGACGTTTTGGATCACGTGGTTTTGTCTGCGCGCACTGCAAGCACAGGCTGTTGTTTTCGTGGCCACCGGTGTTTTTACAGTCACTGATTTTGTCAAATTTTCTGGTGTTTTAGCTACAATATTGTGGTAATTAGCATCTGTGAACCTATATCAATAACTTTTTTTGAGAATGAAGTAGTAATTAAAGGAAAAGAAGGAGTGATATATGAAAATGATGACTTACGAGTAACATTAGTACAAAAAACGTTCCTAAGGATTCAGTATGGTCTGGTACTGGACGAGATCCATGGGGGATTGACACCATGAGCTATCACACTAGGTGACACCAACTTTAGTAATACCATTGTCAGAGGCAATAGAAAATTCTGATGTTGGCTAATTTTACATTTCCTTCCCTGTTATGCTTGTTCCTCCTCTTAACCGGTCACTTAAAATAGTACATCCACTCCCTGTATAATGAATATCTTTTACCATGAAATTCTTTGGATAAAATTTTAAAAACAGAAAGTTGATTGTAAATTCATACCTGTTATGGATTGAATTGTGTCCCCCCAAAATATGTGTTATAAACCTTGATGCCTTTACCTGTAGTTATAATCCTGTTTGGGAATGGGTTTTCTTTGTTATGTTAATGAGGCAATATCAATGTAGAGTGTGCCTTAAGCAATCTCTTTTGAGATATAAAAGAACAGATTAAGTAAGAATTAAGCAAGAAAGCAGAGATGGGGGAAGATAGATGCCGCATCACATGAGATCTCCAAGGAACCAAGAAATAGAAGCTGAAAAGAGACAAGGACCTTCTCCCAGAGCTGACATAGACAGAAAGACTTCCCCCCGAGTCAGCGCCCTGAATTCAGACTTCTAGCCTCCTAATCAGTGATAAAATAGATTTCTGTTTGTTAAAGTCATCTGCTTGTGGTATTTCTTATAGCAGCACTAGATAACTAAGACAATAGCTATAAGTTATGATTGTAAGTTCATTGTAAGCATAATTGTAAGATAGGTTGTAAGCTCATGCTTCAGTGCAGTTACATTTCTATGTGGTGCAAGAACTTGGACATGGCAGGGTTAGCTTGCTCTGAAGTTGCCTAATATTTATTTCTGATCCTTTCATTTCCCATTCTCACTTTCTGCGGTAAGAGTTGAGGAACAGTGAGAAGACAAACTTGCATGGCAGGAAAGGAACAAGGGTCATGGCTACTCAAGGGGAGCCTGTAGGGATCCCATTCTGTCCCCACACTTGGTGGTGTGTCTCCTGGTAGCAAGAGGGGTGTTTTCAGGATGCTCTCTACCCACCACCCTCACCCCATGCCTCCACAGTAGGGAGCCCTTGCCCATTTGCACTTCCTTTACTAGAGTTTCCCACCAGCTATAGCCTCACAGGCTTGCAGCCCTGCCCTACCCTCCCCGACCATCTCAGTCCTCCTCTCTCATGCTTGCCCTGTGCCAATGCTTTGGGACAATTGAAAGCACAGGGACTCTGCAAATCTAGAGCTCTGAGATGTTCTGAAGTCATCAGCAGAAGCTTTGGACACAACTAAATTATAGAAACCCTGTAAGTCTCTTTTCCTACCTGTCCTAGTAGGGAAAGGAGGCAGAAATACAGTCCCTGGAAGCCAAAGATTGGAAGGGGAAAAAGGAGGGTTTGCCAGTGAATTTTGTGTATCCATTTATGTGTTTACTCATCCATCCAAATGTCACTCATCCACCCACTCATTTATCCATCCCTTCATTCAGTAAAAGCTTCCTGAGCCAGACACTCCATTAAAATCCCTTGCCATCAAGTCAATTCCAATTCATAGCGACCCTATAGGACAGAGTAGAGCTGCCCCATAGGGTTTCCAAGGAGCAGCTGGTGGATTCAAACTGCCAACCTTTTGGTTAGCAGCTGTAACTCTTAGCCACTGCACCACCAGGGTTCTAGAGGCATGAAAACCACTGGGGAGGGAGCTGGGCCCACACAGACTTTAATGTCTTCCATGTGCCGTGGTGGGCAGGAGCCTCCAAGGAGGTGGTCAGTTTAATCGAGGAAATGGGCCAGATGAAATGATGCTTGACTAGAGTTTTGAAACACTAACACCAAACTGCTTGGTAGCTTTTGTTCAATCCCCAAAGCATTTTGTCTTGGTACTTAATTTAACCAATCTAAAATTCATTTGGAGAAATAATTAGGTGAGACATTCTAAGCAAATTTCAAGAAAGAAAAGCATTGTAATGGGGGAGAAATTTACCTATATGTATATTGACTATAAAGCTTGATACATAAAGATGCTGTATGAAAATACCAACTATAAGTAACAAGCTAAAGAGATTAGTTAAGACAAAGATGGTACAGGGTCAATTGCACTACGTATAAGGTGGTTTTACAAATCAATGGATCCCTGGTGGTGCAGTGGTAAAGATCTCAGTATCAGCAGTTCAAATCCTCTAGCTGCTCCTTGGAAACCCTATGGGGCAGTTCTACTCTGTCCTATAGGGTTGCTATAAGTCAGAATTGACTCCATGGCAACAGGTTACAAATCAGTATGAAAACCATTAATATACCCAATTATTTTAAAAAGTAAACAGAGATATAAACAGATAGTCCATAGAACAAAGAAATAGCCATTAATATAAAAATGCTAATCTCACTAATAAAAGAAATACCAATAAAAATGGAAAACTTCTTTTTCCTGTTTAAAATGGTGAAGATATTTTATTTTATTAATGAAAATACTCAACGCGGTAAGGGTGTGGCAAAACCGTCATTGTCATATTTTTGATGGGGATATAAATTAATTCAATATTTCTGAGAAGCAATTTGACAGTAGGTGTCAAGATCATTTACAAACTTCATTTGGTAATACTGCTTCTAGGAATCTATTTTAAGGAAATAGTCACAGATAATAATAGAAAAAATGGATATATAGCTGGAAAATTTGATCACTGGGGAGAACTAAATAAATATTGGTAAATATGGTACATGATACAGGCATGAGATAATTTTTTAAAAAGAATTTTTATTGACAGGGCAATATGCTCATAATACTACTGTTAAATTAAAAAGACGAAATATATAAAACTCTTCTGATCCGTGTTTTATATTTGCAGAGCACAAAGACAGGAAGAAAATATACCCAAAATTTTGAACAATATTGATCACTGGTTGAGGGGATTATGTGTATATCAGGGCTTTCACTGCTTCCCAAACTGTGTGTCAAGGCAGCCCAGAGCCACAATGCACTCACAGGGGAGTCATGGAATATTTCCAATTTTCAAGGGTAATATATTGATACTTGACATCTTTCAGACACCCTGGGAACTACTAATTTAAGGTAGTTCACAGTTTTAGCTTAGATCATAGTACATTCCTTTCAAAGGTGCCTTGGTGGCACAATGGTTAAGTGTTGGGCTGCTAACTGAAAGGTTAGTGGTTTGAACCCACCCAGCGCTCCATGGAAGAAAAGACTTGGTGATATGCTCCCATAAAGATTACAGCCTAGAAAACCTTATTGTTGTTGTGGTGGGGGGGGGGGAGTCCATTTTTAAACTCATACTCATACTGACACTGTGTGACAGAGTAAAACCGTCCCACAGGCTTTTCTTGGCTGTACTCTTTACAGGAAGAGATCGTCAAGTCTTTCTCCTGCAGAGCAGCTTGTAGGTTTGAATCGCCAACCTTTCGGTTAGCAGCCGAGTGCTTAACCGTTGCACCACCAGGGCTCCTGAAAACCCTATGGGGCAGTTCTACTCTGTCACTTTGGGTCTCTATGAGTAGAAAATCTACTTGAAGTCACCCAGCAACAACATTTCTTTCAATGTTGTCATATCTTTACAAAGCTGGGGTCATTGTGAGGAAAAGCTGCATGGAACAGGAAATGAGGGTGCCGGTGTCCAGCCTGATGCCAAGATCTGAGAGGCTGGGCCATGCCCAACAGGCATACATACCCCGTTGGATACTAATTTATTAAAGAATAAAATCAAATAGCTTTCCTTTCAAATTGGGTGTACTTTCTTTTCAAATAGCAAATCAGTTCTTAGAACTAAAATATTTATATCATTTGGATCTAAGTACTTAATAACCCATTACCATCAAGTCGATTCTGACTCATAGAGACCCTGTAAGACAAAGTAGAACTGCCCCATAGGGTTTCCAAGGAGCAACTGGTGGATTTGAACTGCTGACCTCTGGTTAGCAGCCGTAGCTCTTAACCACTGGGCCACTAGGGTCCCATAAGTCAAACCCACTGCCATTGAGTTGATTCCAACTAGTAGTGAGCCTATAAGACAGGGTAGAACTGCCCCATAGGGTTTCCAAGGCTGTAATCTTTACAGAAGCAGACTGCTTTCTCCCATGGAGCAGCTGGTGGGTTCGAACCACCAATCTTTTGGTTAGCAGCCGAGCTCTTTAACCACTGCACCACCAGGGTTCCTAACCACTTAATAAGTAGGATTACATGGTATTCCTTTTGGCCCAGGACACTGAGAAAAAAGTGCTGAGGTATTAAGAGCACTGTGAACCAAGAAGTTTGAGAACCTCTGGAATAAAGGACTTATTTAGGAATTCGACTTTACATTATTGTGGGAGCTGGTGGACACGTTTGTGCAAGTGGTCACCTCCACACCTAATGCTGAATCAAATTCTAGAGGTCAGCTACATGGCAGTCAGGAAGAATAGCCAGAAATGGATGAGACCAAGGACAATGTGAAACCTGTCACCAACAACTGGAACCCACGAGGACAAACTAGAGCCTGCATTTGTCTCTTGTCACATCAGATCATGATGTCAGGTGACCTTCAGAGGAAGTGACCCCATTTGCCATGGAGATGCACATGCACTTGGCCCAAGAGCAGAAGGTCTGGGGGAGCTTTGGTGCCATGTGCACCAAACAAGGTGAATCAGCACATGTACAGCAGTGCATACAATATTGCAGGTGTTGCCTCACTCTCCCTCCAAATCTCACTCTAAATAACTCTCCCATCACTACCCAGGGACCCTATAGGAAAGGCATTCTGAGAAATGTAATTCCAGCTTGGCTAGATTGACACTGTACCAAGTCACTGCCAAGGATGTTGCTTATTTTCTACTGTACACTTTCTCAGTGCTATTTTTTTTTTAATGAGCACATAATAAGAAAAAATACTGTTAGTGGAAAGAGAGAGAGAGAAGTAAATAAAAAATGTGGGAGCAAAGAGGGAGGAGAGGGCAGAGGGGAAAATTTGGGGGGAGAGCGAGAGGAAGAGAAAAAAAAGATGGACGACTGTTTCTTAGAAGAACAAGGTGGGATGCACATTTCAGGACGAGGATGTGGTTGTGAATAAAGACCCAGAAGCACAGCACCAGCTGGGAACTGCCAGAAGTTTGACAGGATTTCCATAGTGTGCTGGGCTCCAGGGTGCTGGAATGAGGAGATGGGGGCAGGTGGAGAGTAGGGACTGCGAATGATGGGGCAAAAGCAGGAGACCACAGTATGATACAGAGGCTGAGTTTCCTATTTAGGGACCGACTCATAGTATACACTTTGTGCACAGACTTTAAAAGACAGGTCTTTGTGCCAGGAGACCCTGGGCAACTTCCTTAAGCATCACTTTTCATTTTCATAGAAAGGGGTAATTAACAGTAGCTATAAAGACTTGGAACGAAGGGCTTGTCAGGTAGTGATAATTGCTCCAAACCCTCTTATCCTCATGCTACTTAATGCCCACTCTCCCTGAAACCTCCCATTGCTCAGTATTCCCCTGTATCCCCAGGTCTCTGCCTCTTTCTGCCTTGTAATAACATGGATAAAGCCATGGAGATTGCCTTAGAGTTACAGATAAGCGCTTACTATAGGAGTTTGAAAAATCAGCCACTACCTGGCTACCACCAGTGAACGTCCTGACAGGGAACGCAACAGAGAGTCCCTGATGGAGCAGTAGAAGGATGGGGTGCAGAACTCAAATTCTAGTAAGAAGACCAGATTTAATGGTCTGACTGAGACTGGAGGTGCCCCAGAAAGCACGGCCTCTGGACTTTCTATCAGCCCAGAACTGAAACAACTTCCTAGGCCAACTCTTCAGACAAGGATTGGACTGGACTGTGGGACATAAAGTGATACTTGTGAAGAGTGTACCTCTTAGTCAAGTAGATACAAGAGACCAAAGGGGCAGCTTCTGTCCAGAGGTGAGATGGGAAGACAAAGAGGGTTAGGAGCTGGTTGGACGGTCATGGGGAATCAGGGGCAGAAAGGAGGAGTGTGCTGTCGCAGAATGGGGTGAACAATTAGGGTCTCATAACAATGTATGTATAAAAATTTTGTATGGGAAACTAACTTGAAATGTAAACTTCATTTAATTACAACAATTAAAAAAAAAATCAGCCACTAAAAGCCCTATGGAGCACACTTATGCTCTTATACACATGGGGTCACCATGAGTTGGAATTGACTTGATGGCAGCTGATTTACAGAGTCCCTGTGTGGTGTAAATGGTTACAGTGCTCCACTGCTAACTGAAAGGTTGGTGGTTCAAGTCCAACCAGAGGTACTTTTGAAGGCCTGGTGATCTACTTCCAAAAAATTAACCATTGAAAACCCTGTGGAGCACAGTTCTACTCTGGTACATATGGGGTTGCCATGAGTTGGAGTTAACTCCAAGGCAACTGGTGATATTTATTGAAAACTATCTTCCCCAAAGTTGCTCCCTGCTTTTACTTGCACTTCTTACAAGTCTTTCCTTGAAATGAATGTTTGATGCGTTTTTTTGAGACAGTGTCACACTCCAGTGATCTTGCATTTCTTTGATGCCCAAGACACATTCCGGAAGCTGACAATTGTAGCCATTCACACTTGGCATCCCTCCAGTGCCCGCGAAAACAACTGTTTTGCCCCTCGGCAAGGAAATGCAGCATTTGCTTAATTCAATACTTGCTTCCTGAGAGGGAGGGAAAAAAAGGGAAGTCACCTCCATTATTTAAATTTGAGTATCTGCCTTTGCGAAATTGCAGAAGTTCAAGCAGCTTTGTACTTTTCCTGTTTTGTTAAAAGTATGATTTTCTTTATCTTTACCAGGAAACAAGGCTGGGAGTTGTCCTGAAAGTAAGTGTGATGGGCATTACCACATGTGACCGCAGAAAGACTGCATAGATGCTGCCCACAGCTTTGCTGGTAATGAAGAGAGAAGTAAAAACCCCCTAGAGGCCCAGTATTCATTTATAGAAGTGGATAAAATAGAATCCTGCCTTTATGCACCTTTTGTCTGTTGAGGGTAGGAGGAGTGATAAACTAGAACCAGAAAAAATAAACAAATAAAGGAATTGGTTAAACAGATTCAGCGATGTGCTAGAGTCCACTTGTAGCAGTTCACAAAAACCATTTGTGTGATCATATCCCAGCTCTGTGATAAGTAACTTCATGTTGTTAGCTTGAAATTGGCCTTGGTAGGAATATTTACACCAAGAAAATCACCAAATGGTACAAATTAGGCCTTTTTTTTTTTTTTGAGAGTCAATTGATAAATACCAACACACTACCATTTATAATATTCATGAAATGGAATATTAAGCTTTGATCAATCTTAACATTATAGAAAAATGTTTCATGCCATGGAAGGTTGTCCACAATATTCTGCTAAGAAAAAAAGGTTATAACATACTGTAATCAAACAGTATGTATATGAAGAAAGATTAACTTACACCCTCACCTCACATCATACACAAAAAATTAACTCAACATAGATTTATATATAGAAGCTAAAACAAACTTTTAGAAGAAAACACAAGAGAAAATCTTAGAGACGTTGGGCTAGGCAAAGTTTCCTTAGATATGACACCAAAAACACAGTCCGTAAGTGAACAAATTGATAAAATGGACCTCATCAAAATTTAAAACTTTTGTACTTCAAAAGACATCATCAAGAAAATGCAAGACAGGAAACTGACTAGGGGAAATGTGCAAAACAATATCTGATAAAAGACTTATACGCAGAATTCACAAAGAAATCATACAACTCAATAATAACAAAACAAACAACCCAATCAAAAAATGGGCAAAACATATGAACAGTGATATCTCTAAAGAATATACTAATGACTAATAAACACATAGGAGCCCTGGTGACGCAGTAGTTAAGTGTTCAGCTGCTAACTGAAAGATATGGCAGTCTGTCTGCTTCCTTAAAAATTATATACAGCCTTGGATTGAGGCAGTTTTACTCTGTCCTATACCATTGCTATGAGTCGGAATAGACTTGGCAGCAATGAGTTTTGGAATAAGCATATGAACAGGTGCTCAACATCATTAGTCATTGTTATTATTGTTGCTAGTTGCCATTGAGTCCATCCCAACTCACAGAGATCCCATGTGTACAGGGTGGAACTGCTCCGTAGAGTTTTCAGGCCTGTGACCTTTCAGAAGCAGACCACCAGGCCTGTCTTCCAAGGTGCCTCTGGGTGGGTTTGAACTGCCAATCTTTTGGCTAGTAGTTGAGCGTTTAACCATTTGTGCCACCCAGGGACTCCCATTAGCCATTTGTAAACCGAACTTGTTGTCATTGAGTTGATTCCAACTCATAGTGACCCTATAGGACAGAGTAGAACTGCCCCATAGAGTTCCCAAGGAATGCCTGGTGAACTCTAACTGCCAACCTTTTGGTTAGCAGCCATAGCACTTAACCACTATGCCACCAGGGTTTCCCATCAGGGAAATGCAAATTAAAACCACAATGAGATACCATTTCATACCAACTAAGATAGCTATAATATGTAAGACAGACGATAACAAATGTTGGCAACGATGTGAAGATATAGAACCCTCATCCATTGTTGGTGTGAATGTAAGATGGTGCGGCTGTCTTAGTTATCTAGTGCTGCTATAACAGAAATACCACAAGTAGGTGGCGTTAACAAACAGAAATTTATTTTCTCACAGTTTAGGAGGCTAGAAGTCTGAATTCAGGGTGCTGGCTATAGGGGAAGGCTTTCTCTCTCTGTTGGTTCTGAGGGAAAGTCCTTGTCTCTTTTCAGCTTCTGTTTCTTGGTTCCTTGGAGATCTCATGTGGCGTGGCATCTATCTTCCCCCATCTTTGCTTCCTTGCTTAATTCTTGCTTAATCTGTTATTTTATATCTCCAAAGAGATTGATTTAAAACATGTTCACTCCATCACATCATCCCAAAAATCTTAAATCAAATCCAAGTCCAAAATCTCACCTTCTGAATCATCTAAATCAAATATGGGTGAGACTTTAGGCATATTCCATCCTGGGGCAAAATTCCTCTTCATCTGTGAACCTGTGAAATCTAGACTACAAGTTATCTGTTTCCAAAGTACAATGGTAGAACAGGCATTAGGTAGACAGTTCCATTACAAATGGGGAAATGGGAGGGAAAGAAGGGATAACGGGCACCAAGCAAGTCCAAAACCCAGCAGAACAAATTACACTAGCTCTCAAGTTTCAAAAATAATCCTCTGTTCTCTGAGACCATCTAGGCAATGGTCCTGCGCTCCAGACTCTGGGTGTTGGCCATGTTCTCTGGATTCTGGGTGGGCTTCAGCACAGATTCCAGGCCCACTGGGATGGCAAATCTGCTCCCTTGGGTTTGGGTGGCCCCATTCTCCTAGTCCATCTGAGTGGCAACTCCACCTCCTTGGCACTGGCAGGCCTCGTTCTTCCACCCCTTGGGCATGGCAGTCCCGCTCCCTCGCTTTGGTCAGTGGCCTCATCCTCTTAACCAAACTAAATGGCAGTCCCACACTCTGGAACCCAGTTGGTAAAGATCTGACTCTTTGAAACCTAGGAGGCCATGGCTCTACCCTTTGACACCCAAGAGGCCATGCCCCACCCTTTGAGACTGAGGCAGCTCTGCTTTTTATGCTCCTTCCAACAGTTCTGCTGATCTCTGAGCTGCTTCAGGGATGGTTCTTTTCTTTTCTTGGAGGACAAAAGATGTAGCTCTTATAGAATTCCAAGGGGCAGACAGCATTCTTTCCTTTCATCCTTTCTCTGACTCCTTCAGTCTAGGCTGATGGGTTTTCTGCTGTGGTGGTGGGTTAGATCCATCAGTCACAAGCTTAATCTCTATAATAAAAGATATTAACCAGTTAGAAGTCCTGTGTAAAGTGGAGTAATTCTCAGACCTGGCTGCGCATTAGAATCACCTGGGAGAACTTTGATAAAACATGGTTGTCCACGTTCAGTTGAATCAGAGTCTCTGGGAGGTAGGGGCCTAGGCATCTGTGATGTGATTCTAATGTGCAGACAGGGTTGAACACCACTGATGTAGGTGAATTTGTTTTTCATAGATCCTCAGTTCTGGAAAGCACCTGGAAAGATTTGGGAGGAAGCAAGTATACATAGGGAGGCTGGGCAACGAGAGGAAGCACAGAACAGCCTGGGGACAAGGAAGATAGATTATCTGATGGGACATGTGATTTATTAAGTGCTCCTAGGAGGAACTGGTAAGGGATTCTGGGAAAGCCTGACAGCAAAATGCATGAATTCAGACAAAGACACAGCTCTAGCCTGATCTCATGGGCAAGGGAGCTGGGCTTTCATACTTCCACACCAGTCAGTCATGGCTATGCATCACCCAGGGAGACAAACTCCCAGGTACTTCCAGGCCAAAGGATGTCAGTTTCCCAAGGGCAGTTATCTGAAGAAGGTCACTAAGGCAAGTGAAGGGCTCTCGTTTGATGGTGACTGAGGTATCTATCAACAATATGAAGCAGACAAGAAAGACTGGCCTCCAATAGTCACCAGCAGTCCCCTGGCAGACAGAGAGGACTCTATGTGTGGTAAGGAGATGAGGTGGGGCCGGGAGCATTCAGGCTCTCAGAGGAAGTCAGCCACAGCTTGGTAGCTCTGATGAACAAATAGGAATCAGGCAACTTCATGTTCTTGGGTGCAGGAAAACAGATACGGAATGCTTGTGTATGCTGTCCCCAGTATTCCTTCAGGTGCCACCTGTGCCAAATATCACCTGCAACTGAGCAACATTTAGAAGACAGCTGTGTGAGCTCGGAGCCACCCATTCTCTCTGGGCCTCAGATTTCTTATTGTAAAACTAGAGGGTTGTACTAAATGACATTTAAAGTCTGTAAATTCTATAGATAATCTCCAATGTCTCTGAGTATTTTCAGATGCTATGTATTATAACTTCCCGTTCTGACCAAGATAGAGTAGCCCCATTCCTCCCAGGTCCCCCCCTCTTACAACTAAAAACCCTAGACAAACAAAATAACACATAGGAAGACTGAATCATGGAAAGAAGCAGACTGCCAAAGGACCTTGGGATTTGAAGAAGGACATGGTGGTTAGTTCCCTGGGTTTTCTTATTCCTTCTCACGTAAGGCCCATGCAACATCTTATACCAAAATTCACTCAGAATGGATCATAGATTCAAATGTGAAACTGAAATTTTTAGAAGGTGACATAGGGGACAATCTTTGAGATCTAGGGCTAGGTGAAGACTAGACAAGTTCTTATAATTGACACCATAAGCACATCCGTAAAAACTTTTTTCTCTGGAAATACCCTGTGAAGAGGATGAAAAGACAAGCTATAGACTGGGAGAAGATATTTGCAAACCACATATTCTATAAAGCGCTTATATGTAGAATATATAAAGAACTCTCAAAACTCAACAGTTAAAAAAAAAATCCAACTAGAACATGGGCAAAAGACACAAGGAGACATTTCTTTGAAGAAGATCTGCAGATGGCAAATAAGCACATGAAAAGATAGTCAGCATCATTAGCCATTAGCGAAATGCAAATCAAAACCACAGTAAGATATCAGTACATACCTATATGAATGGCTAAAATAAAAAAGTGACGTTGTCAATTGCTGGCGAGGCCGTGGAAACACTGAATCACTCATACTTTGGTGATAAGAATGTAAAATAGTACAGCCACTCTGGAAAAAGAGGGTGGATGTCGTTGTGTGTCATCAGAGTAGAACTGTCCCATAGGATTTCCTAGGCTATAAACTTTACAGGAGCAGATTGCCAGGTCTTTTCTCCCAAGGAGCCACTGGTGGGTTTGAACTGCCAACCTTTTGGTTAGCAGTCAAGCGCTTAACCATAGCACCACAAGTGCTCGGTTCTTACAAAACTAATTATGCTCGGACATAAGACCCAGCAATTGTACCCTTGGGCATTTATCCCAGAGAAGTGAAAACTTACATTCACACAAAATCCTGTACACAATTGTTTATGTCGTTGTTGTTGTTAGGTGTCATCAAGTTGGTTCCGACTCATAGAGACCCTATGCACAATTGTTGCTATGCTTGAGTCCATTGTTGCAGCCACTGTGTCAATCCATTTCCTTTAGGGTCTTCCTCTTTTTCGCTGACCCTCTACTTTACCAAGCATGATGACCTTCTCCAGGGACTGATCCCTCCTGATAACATGTCCGAAGTATGTAAGATGTAGTCTTGCCATGCTTGCTTCTGAGGAGCATTCTGGTTGTACTTTCTCCAAGACAGATTTGTTCTTTCTTTCGGCAGTCCATTGTATATTCAATATTCTTTGCCAACACCACAATTCAAAGATGTCAATTCTTCTTCAGTCTTCCTTATTCATTGTCCAGCTTTCACATGCACAGGAGGGGATTGAAAACACCATGGCTTGAGTCAGGTGCGCATTAGTCCTCAGGGTGACATCTTTGCTTTTCAACACTTTAAAGAGGTCTTTTGCAACAGATTTGCCAATGCAATGCGTCTTTTGATTTCTTGACTGCTGCTTCCATGGGTGTTGATTGTGGATCCAAGTAAAATGAAATCCTTGACA
>NW_004443937.1:25065748-25078511 GCF_000243295.1 Trichechus manatus latirostris | reverse complement strand
AGTCCTCTTCACTTTCAGCAAGGAAGGTTGTGTCATCTGCATAATGCAGGTTGTTAATGAGTCTTCCTCCAATCCTGATGCCCTGTTCTTCTTCACAGAATGCAGCTTCTCCAATTATTTGCTCAGCATACAGATTGAATAGGTATGGTGAAAGGATACAACCCTGACGCACACCTTTCCTTACTTTAAACCGTGCAATATCCTCCCGTTCTTTGCAAACAACTTCCTCTGGATCCATGTACAGATTGCTCATGAACACAATTAAGTGTTTTGGAATTCCCATTCTTCACAATGTTATCCATAATTTGTTATGATCCACACAGTTGAATGCCTTAGCATAGTCAATAAAACACAGGTAAACATCTTTGATCATAGCAGCTTTATTTATAATGTCAAAAACTGGAGACAATTAACATGTCCTTTAATGGATTAACAGTTAAACAAACTATGGTACATTCATATTATGGAACACTGCTAAGTAGTAAAAGGAATAAACTACTGATAACCTGCAATAACTTGGATGAATCTTTCGGGAATGGTGGAAACAGCCTATTTCAAATGTTTACATACTATATAAATCCATATATAGGACATTCTCGAATTTAGAAAGGTAGTGAAGGAACTAGGAAGGGAGCCAGGAATCTCTGAACAAGTGAACAAGCAGCTGGTCTCCCTTCTAGTTCAAGAAAAATGACTTCCCATTTCAGGATCCTGGAGGGTCTCAAAAGCCCCAAATGTTCTGTGACAGGTTTTCTTTGGGACAATTCTAAAACTCCCTCAGAAGTTTAGGTGTGACCTAAACCTCATACCTTATACCAAAATTGACTCAAAATTGATTAGAGACTCAAAAGTAACATGTAAAACTGTAAAACTTTTGAAGTTGCAAGGTGCTCCTACAGCTGCTGAGTTCTACCCACACACCTCTGGACAGGCAAAAAGACCTTCAGTAGACTTCTGAGTGCTGAGAACTGTCCAAGGGCCCAGGCCAGCTTCCCCATACACACTGATGACACCATTTGGGCAGGGAATGTTCTTTCAAAGGCCTGCTGCGCTCTCCACTATCAGTCACAAGCAGTCCGCCTTCTCGTTTCCCCCTGGACAATGTGTCTCTGGACTTTGTGCCCAAGTTTGGGCACCTTTTGTGTGATTTGAGGGTTTCAAGTGGAAATATAACTATGACAGCATAACCAAGAGGGTCTTATAGTGGGACCCTGAGTGTCTCATTCTGTGAAGATTTAATGGAGGATCTGCTGTGTGCCAGGCACTAACACTGGCGGATACCACAATGAACAAGGCATAGTCCCTGCTCTCAAGGAGCTGGTGGGGAGTGAGCAGACCATTAGGGTACAATGAGATAAGTTCTGTGATGGAAGAGGAACAGGGGGCTTCCTGGAGGAAGTGTCATCTAAGCTGAGGCCCAAAGGATAATGGGAGTAGAGGGACTATTCCTAGAGAGAGTCCAAGCTGTGTGGAGGTTTAGAGACTGCAACTATCTTGCAGGACTGGAATCCATGGTGTAAAATGGGAGGAGAAGGCGAGCTGGGGGTAGGTTATTTGAAGAAAACACAAGCATGACAGAGTCGTTAGATCACTAAAGACCTTGGAAGCTGGGTCAAGGAGCTTCTGCCCTGGTTTAGTGACCTTTTCAGATCCAATTCCAGTTTCAGTTGGTTGACTTTCTCTCTCTGCCCAGCAGCTTTAGGGGCCAACAGTCTCCCTGGGGGAGACAGGCAGTCTCACTGTGTTTTTCATAGTTAAAACTTCAACCCGCTACTCTTCTTCTGTTCGTCCCGTTGTTTCTGACTTGCAGCTCCTGGCAAACTCCTGAGGACTCCGGCCCTGAGTTGGCAGCTCTTTCAGTTTCTTGACAAACCTTCTGAGACCCACGATGTGAGGGTATCTTGGAAGAAAGGGTGGCCTCTGAGATTGTTCCTTTTTCTGATCCCCTTCCCTTTTCCTCTCTCCCTGCTTATACTTTTTGGGTGGCCTGGACTTTGGGATTTCTCTCCCCCAACCACTGTCTACCTGTGGACTTCTTTTAACAACTGATGTTGTTCTTAATCATGTAAACAAGCAAAACTGTTCTAGTCACAAAAGCAGCAACTTCAGAAAGAGCTCAGATTCCTTTTGAGGATTCATATGCCAGTATGTACCAGATTTTTCCCAAAGTGCCTGGTGTCTCTGAAGTCAGACTCTTTTATCCCTTCCTCCTCACTCTTGTGGCTCCACATGTTCACAAAGACCTTCAGACTCACAAAGAGGATACAAGGGATCAACTCTTCTTCTCCCTCCAAGAGGGTAGGTAGCTACAGCTAGCCATGGGCTCCAGCTCTGGGCTCTCCCTTTTGCTAAGTCCACTGCCCCAGAATTTCTGAGTGATCCATCCACTCCAGAGTGTCTATAGCCTATAGGCAGACAAGGCAGCCACCAGGACTGTGGCCACCCAGTGGCCTGTCCTCAGCCTCAGGAGATTCCCTTTTACTCCTGGAGTGGTCCAATTGACCCTTTTGGTGGTTTCCAGAAGGTCTCACACAATACATCTCTTTGTGGTAGCCACATGTCATGGTACCATCAGGCACAAAACATGGAATGAATTCAAGAGTGTCACATGCATGGGTTGAGGAATAAGCTATACTGGGAAACAGAAAAATGTTCAAGCCAGCGTCAGCAAGAGAAGAGAAGGCAGATCCTCCAGACTACCCTCATCCTTCAGAGAGATGTGCAGAAGCCTGGGTGTGCCAGTGGATGGGCAGCACGATGAGCATTTCAGTAGAAAGACCCTGCTGCTTATTGTTCTCTCTTCTTATGGAGAAGAGAGGCGGGAGTGCATGGGTACCGAGCAGGCTGGACATGGGTGCCAACTGCTTACAGGAGTGTCTGAGAATCTCCACTGCTTGGCACTTGGAGGCTTTGGGGACCATAGAAAAATACTACTATCCTGCTGGGGAGCAGGGAGTCGCTAGGGCAGACCCTTTTCTCATTGCCCAGGTACCCAGAGCAAGCATTAGTCTCTTATTTGGAAGTAGATTTAATTTCCCCACTATTGCATCTATAGCATATAGCACAGGGCCTGGCATATAGTAGGCACTTAAAAATGTTTGTTGAATGAATAAATAAAAGACTCAAAGTTCTGATATATCCATTCTCAGTGAAGAACCCCAATCCTGCCACCCTGTGCTTTTCACCTTGATTCTTTTCACTGCTCTAATATTGCCCCAGGTCCAGCCCCCGCCTGGGGGCCTGACACTCTGTAGTTCCTTATTCTATAGGCTCTCAGAGTTCCAACAAGAAGGACCAGAGCCTGGGGGTATGGGAGAAGTGGGAGGTAGGACAATAAGAGCAGAAGAGGGTGCAGAGTGGAACCCTGCTTCACAGGGAAGCCTCAGATAGGTGCTGGGGTCAGAGTTGCCAATTATGAAACTGACCTTGAAGAAACCAAGAACTACTGGCTAAATGCCCACTCACAAGAGTTGACTAATGAATCACTCATCTAGTCTTGGGTCTGGAAACCAGCCCTGAAAATTACATATACAGAGCCTGCATGTCAGAGATTGTATTTTTAAAGATAAAAATTGTTTTTACAATAGTTTTAGATTTACAGAAAAATTGTGAAGATTGCACCATATACCCCACAGCCAGTTTCTCCTATTATTGACTTCTTACATTAGTATGGTACATTTGCTAAGATCAATGATCCGATGTTGCTTTGCTATTGTTAAGTACATATTTTATTCTGATTACTGTAGTTTTTATCTAATGTCCTTTTTCTGATCCAGGATCTCACCCACGATGCCACATTGCATTTAGTTGTCATGTCTCCTTAAACCAAATCAAGAAACCAAACCTGTTGCCGTCGAGTTGATTCCTGTTCATAGCAACCCTATAGGCTCCTCTTAACCGTGACAGAGTCTTAGACTTTCCTTGTTTTTGATAAACTTGTTTTTGATAAATTTGACAGTTGTGAGTACTGGTCAGATATTTTGTAGAAAGCCCCTCAGTTGGGATTTGTCTGATGTTTTTCCCATGGTTAGACCGGGGTTTTGGGGAGGGAGACCGCAAAGGCTAAGTGCCATTCTCATTACATCATATTGAGGGTACATACTGTCAACATAACTTATCACTGTTGATGTTGACCCTGATCACCTGGCTGAGGTAGTTTTATCAGGGCTTTTCATTGTAAAGTTGTTTTGTTTCTTTTTTCCCCCCAAAGGAATTGATTTCCGTTGAGCTTTTTGTTAGATCATGATCCAGGAAAGTGTTGAAGATGCCAACAGGTGACTGCCTTGCTCCTCTGAGTAGGCACTGTTGAATGACTAAGTCAACACGCATGTCCAGCCTCCCCTCCCTCACCCACTCCACTTGAGAAGTCACAGACCTTCACACCCACATTGGGCCCTGCATATTATCACCTCCAGGAGTGGAAGTCTTGGCTTGGAGTGGCAGCTCTGAGGAATTGTTGGGCCTGGGGAGTAACTGCTCTACTGGCTGTGTCAGGGAGCAAAACTCAAGCATAATTAATGTACATTTGTAACCTTCCTGAGAAGTTCCAGACCTCATAAGAAGTGAGACTTGATAAAAGACTAGTATCTCTTCGTTCAACAGGCAGAGGCTGAGAGCCATCAGGTTATGGATATTAACTATACGGGATCAAATTTACAACAGCAACTTGAAAGACTAGATAGGAAACTTAGGGGCAGTGAGTTTATGTTATTGGGAGTGAACAACTCAGAAAAGGGGGTGAAAATGGTTGTACAAATTGAAGAATATAATCAGTGTCACTAAACTGTACGTGTAGAAACTGTTGAATTAGTGTATGTTCTGCTGGGTATATTCTCAACAACAGCAGCAAGAATAAAATAAATTATTTTTAAAAGTCACGGATATAAATGTCAACAAAACAACATTTGTTCTTACTATTCGGTGGAGCCTGAAACCCTAAGGTTACATATGCATGTAAATTTTTTTAAATTGTGCCCTCTTAGTAGATTACATCTTTTGCAAAGCGCAGAAACTCTCTTCCACTTTCTCTGAAACTACCCACCACAGTACTGTGCAAAAGGTGAACACTCAACACTCATCCACAGATGGTCTGATATGTACTTTGTCAAACAGAACTGGAGTAATCTTGTGGCTGGTAAATAAGGAGCTCATATGCAGTTTCTTTTTTAATACAAATGACTAATGGGTGAAATAATTTCTTAATATCTTTTTAGTGGGAAATCTCATTTTCTGTACTTAGAGTTTTATTCCCATCTGAGTTTATGTGTGTGTGCTTTAGAAGCCAGTCATATCCTCTTCCCATTAAAAGGGAAACAGTTTGATATTCCTCAAAAGGATTTCCTTCTTGGACCCCTCAAGAGTCTTTCAATAGAGTCGCTTGTTGAAATAATAGAAAACACAGAGCAAATGTATGCAAAATAAGAAACCACTAGGCTCTAGTCCACTGATGTGTTTGATCACTACAGTGTTTTGAGCTGTTTTAATACCTCTAGATATTTGGATATCCTACACTCCCTAAGTTGCCACAGGTCCCACCTCTCTTTATTGTCTAGAACCACATATGTAACCTGCCTGGCCCTGTTGACCCTTGAGTCTGAAACTGCTATGCTAGAGGCTTTGCCATCCTCGTGATGAAAGCTCTCGAGGATGAGCACCTTCTGCTTAATCAAAAGAGACCTCTCATTAAGACGCTGTGGTAGGTTGAATAATGGTCCCCAAAGATATCCAGATCCTAATCCCTGAAATCTGCTACTTTATATGACAAAAGGGACTTTGCAAATGTGATTAAGGATCTTGAGATGGGGAGATTATCCTGGATTATCCTCTACCTCTACCAGTTGCTGTCAAATTGATTCCGCTCATGGTAACACCGTGTGTGTCAGAGTAGAACTGTGCTCCATAGTCTCAAGAAGAAACCAACCCTGCTGATATCTTGATTTTAGCGCTGGAAGATTCAATTCAGACTTCTGGCCTCCAGAACTATGAGAGAATAAGTGTGTCTCCTTTATACAGTCATGCACTGCATAACGTCCATTCGGGCAATGTCTGACCACTTATATGTCTGTGGTGCCATTAGGTTATTCAAAAAAAAAAAAAACCTGTTGCCGTTGAGTCGATTCCAACTCATAGTGACCGTATAGGACAGAGTAGAACTGCCCCTAGAGGGTTTACAAGGAGCGCCTGGTGGATTTGAACTGCGGACCTTCTGGGTAGCGGCTGAGTTCTTAACCACTGCACCACCAGGTTATAGCAGAGTTCAGAAATCCTGATCAGAGAATAGGACATAGCCAATGCAGCAGCTTCCTGCACAAAATATGGGTATCTCAAGTCTCTTGTATACAAAGTGATCGCACTGCCAAGTGTATAATGGTACAGTACATATACTACCTATAATACATGTCTTGATAGTCATAATAAATGCCTGTGTTACTGTTTTATGTATGTACTGTACTTTCTATTGTTATTTTAATGTGAACTTGCCCTACTTAAAAATAAACAGTATACCGTGTAACAGTGTTTGCTTCAACTCATAGGCAGCAGCATCCAACCTTTTGTATTGCGCATCTCTTGAGTGTTGTAGCATTATTTCTGTTCAAGTTCTTTCAAAAATATTCCTGTGAAGTGCATCATGGCTCCCATATGCAGCAAAACCAGTGCTGGTGATATCTGTTTAAAAAAAACCAAACCCATTGCCACTGAGTTGATTCTGACTCATAGAGACCTTATAAGACAGAGTAGAACTGCCCCATAGGGTTTCCTAGGTGCAGCTGGTGAATTCAAACTGCCAACCTTTTGGTTAGCAGCCGAACTCTTGACCACTACACCACCTATGGGTTGGAATTGACTTGATGACAACAAGCGCTAGTGATAGCAGTGACAAAAGGCAAAGGAGAATTATCAGTTTGGAAGTGAAACAACACAAAGTTGGAAAATCAGTGAATGCTATTGTCTATGATTTAGGCATATTTGCAGAACGTCCAAATCACATAACATCCTATTTCACAGAACATATCACGGACGTTACATGACACATGACAGTATAATGACACTTACTTTATATATTATTGTGTTTACATTTAGGGCCCACTTGGATAATCCAGGGCGTACTTGAATGGTGCAAATGGTTAACATGCTTGGCTGCTAACCAAAAGGTTGGAAATTTGAGTCCACCCAGAGGCACCTCAGAAAAAAGACCTGGCCACCTACTTCTGAAAAATCAGCCACTGAAAATCCTATGGAGCAGTTCTACTCTGACACACATAGGGTTGCCATTAGTTGGAATCGACTTGACAGCAAGTGGTAGAGGTAGAGGATAATCCAGGATAATCTCCCCATCTCAAGATCCTTGAGGTCTGCTAAATCTTTTGTTAATTTGTTACAGCAGTCATAAGAAACTAATACAGACACCATTGTCACAATTTCCAACTTTTCTAGAGCTGGTCCTCCAATCAAATATGAGTCCTAAGATGTTTTTCTGGCATATTTTGTTTTCAATATTTGATAATTTATTTCAAGAATTTTTTGACAACTCTTGAGATAGATGTTGTAAGACTAAGATCAAAACACACTCACGATTTTTCAGTTCCACATTTGACCCCTGTGGAGATTGAAAAATTCTTTGGAGGTCATGTTCAGTGGGGGAATCCCCTCTGCAGTAGGCCGACAGAAGGTCGTCCAGTCCCCTTCGGGTTCCTCTATTAGCTGGAAACTTGCTTTCATCCATGTGTCCACAAGGACACTATTTCATCCATGTGTCCACGAGGACAATATGCCTTCATTCTAGGTCAGCCTATATCTGGCCAGCCTAAGATCCAAGAACTGGACAACAGAAGCTCAGGATAGATGAGGATCTGGAAAAAGTCCAGGATGAGGATTAAGACCTTATTCTAACAACCCATGTCTAGAGGAGGTGACCAACTATTTAATGTTCAGTGACTGCTGGGTTAGGTGTGTGGTAATCGTCGTGTATAGTCCCAAACTGGTTGCTAATTTAAGGTAATTTATCCACAGTGTTGCTTTGATGCATCCCAAGTGTTGGGGACTGAGGGTTGTCTGTTTTCTCAGCTCGGAGATAATCAGATCTTAGCATTTGCAATTGATTTTCTAACAAGTGTCAAATGACTAGTTCTTATTGACCTAGTTAAGGTAAGTATTTTCCACTTATGACCTGGTCACAAGATAGTTGCCTCCTGAGAACTACTGTCCATCACAGCCTTTACCACGTGATTCTTGTGCACGACTAAGATTTTAAATATCAGAGCATCAACTTACTTTTTTCCCTCTTAAGTTTCATCTTATTAGTTTCAGTTCAGCCACCCAGTCTATCAAGGTCTGTTGAATCTTCACCTTTGCCACTCAACTTTGCATTAGCAATGCTAATCTATGTTCTCTCGCTCAAAATTGGCAAGCAACAAATACTATATGGAACAGTAGTCTCTGAACTAAAACAAAGTCACTATAAGAGAAATAAAAATTTGACAGGCTTTGTTGAGCGATGTTCACTTCCTTTCTGTTGAGAAAGTCAAAGATCGATGCCATAGAGATCAAAGTAGCACAAAATTCACAGGGCACCTCTGTTTAGACGAGCATACATCTTCCTAGGTGCAGAGCAGAGGGATCATGGAACCTGGCATATGCTCACATGTGGGTAAAAGGAGGACTTCTGTGAGCCTCCTTTAGAAAGAATAGAAGAAAGAAGACCTTTCCAGGGTAGAACTGGCACCATCTACGTTTGAATGACGATCAGGAGCAGACAACACCAAGACAGCTTTCAAGCGTCATGTAACTATTTCAACAAAGTTAATTCTGTTACCTGCTCTCTGTGTCTCTGTGTTTGGAGGTGTAATATTCCTTGGAAAGAGTCTGTGCTTTTTCAGATCCTGTCAGGGGAAGGAGAATAGGAGGAGATAAACTCAAGGAGAAGAGGCAATAGAGGCAGTGAGAGCTTGATGCAAATTCCAAAGGAGTCAGGGAGGAAGAGGGCTCTTGGAGACCCTGCTTAGACACTGTGGCAAGGTCATCCCTGTACCCCACAGACAAGGTGTTTTCTTCTGGAAAAGAGCAACAGCAGGATAGAATAGAAGCCAAAGGTCTCCACACTTGATTGCATGTCACTGTCAATAACAGTTCTGAGCCAAACATCTCCAACACATACGTAATTACATATATGTGTTCTACCGGCAAGTATCTTAGCTACAGAGTAAAATATAAAAAAGAAGTTAAAAGGCTTACACCAAAATAAACACAAGTTCTGTTTTCTTCCCAGACCCCAATGGAACCAACCTCTTGTGCTCCCATCCCTCCACTCCAGGTCTTTGCACCAGACTCAGCTGGTATAAAGGACACAGTCTTGGGCATCAGGATGATTGGCTTCAAATCCTCACTCTGCAAAGCTAACTTCTCTGAGCCTCAGTTTTTCCTTCTGTACAGGTTGCCACTCTTCTTATGTAATAATATCATAGGGGTGTTGTAGAAACTACAACAGATAATTAGTGTAAATTTCCTGGAACGTAAGAGGTGATCAATAAATATTATTTCTTTCGTTCTAACACCTCCTCCAGAGCTGCTTGACTTTGCTTTGCCACTTAACGCATTTCACCCAGCGTATGTCTGTGCATGTTAGTATATGGATGTGTGTATGCATTTTGTATGCGATGGTGTATATTCGTGTGTATGAGCATGAATATGTGTATGTGTAAGTACATACGTACTTTGTGTGAGTGCATTTGTGTGAGAGTGGGTGTGTTTTGTGTGTGTGTATGTGTGTTAGTGAGTGTACATATGAGTGTGTATTTATGTATGGGTATATGTATGGGTGCAAGCATATGTATTGCATAGATGTGCTTACATGTGGGAGCATGTGTGTGTGAATGTATGGTGTATTAGTTATGAGTGTTTTGTGTGTGTATTTCTATATGAGTGTGTACACATGTATGTAGTGAATATGTGTGTGTGTTAAGTGTGTACACATATAAGTATATGCATTTGTTGTGAGTTTGTGAGTGGATACATGTGTGATCTTATGATGTTGTGTGTGTGTGTGTGTGTGTGTGTGTGTGTGTGTAGGTTGTATTCTCCACTAAGGTTACCAGCTCTGTGCTTGTGGGAGCTGCATTTGATGCATATTTGTGTCCGTCAACGTGTCTGGCAAAGTGCTTGGTACCTGATGTGTGCTAAACTCACATTTCCTGGCAAGAAGTAAACACAGCAGCCCTAGTGCCTGCTCCATCAACACGCAGAGAAATGGCTTAGGGTTAGAAACACAACAAGAAACATCCCTGACCTGGGGGGCAGCCCCTAGGGAAAGGGTTCATAGAGGCAGTTTCCACAGCAGCAAGAGAGGAAGGCAACCCTAGGGAAATGCAGGTGGTCCTGTCCAAGGGCCATGTCCAGCAGTCCAGATGTTCTCCTTCTCCTTACAGGTGATAGATCATGACAATACGCACACTTGCAGGTGCTTAATGAAAGAGTTCTCTGAAGATCATAATCCTATGTGACCCTAACAGCAACTTGCATCAACAGGACAGACATTCTTGCCATCTTTATTTCTAACAAGAGAGTGAACTTAAAAACCCAGGAAGACTGTGACTTGCCTAATGTTGCACAAAGTGACTGACTTGGGACTAGATCCCAAGAGTTTTAACTCCTTGTCCGGTGTTGTCTACATCTCATCTAGTTGTCAAAACTTCACCCTATTGGAGTAGGTGCCATGTTCCAGAGTACCTTCAATAGCCAGACAAGTATTGTGAAGGTTTCATGGAGGTGCACACCCTCTTCAATGTCTTTAGTTTCAAAATGAATATCAACAATTTCTCATCACCTTCATCACCTCTGCCCTGGTCTGAGCACCACCACCTCTCTCCTGATCACAGCAAAATCCTCTTAGCTGATCTCCATGGTGCTATTCTTCCCCCGCTGCAGTCTATCCTCCACATAGAAGCCAAAGGCTCTGGATAAAATGTAAATCAGACCATATCACAACCCTTCAGTGGTGTCCATCTTATTCAGATAGAAAACAAAAAATTTACTATCGCCACATGTTATCTTTCTGAGCTCATTACTTACCACTCTCTCTCTCACACACACTGTCTAGCCACAAGTGTCCTTGTTTATTGCCTTGTTCTTTCTTGAGCACATTGAGGATTCCCCACCCCAGGGAAACATTTAAAGAAGAATTAATACCAATTCTTCACAAACTTTTCCAAAAAATAGAAGAGGAGAGGACACTTCCCAACTTATTGTCTGAGGCCAGTATTACAATGACACCAAAGCTAGATAAAGACATCACAAGAAAAGACTATAGACACAAAATTCCTCAGCATAGTACTATCAAACTGAATCCAACAACATATTAAAACAATTATACACCATGACCAAGTGGGGCTTATCCCAGTAATGCAAGGTTGGTTTAATATCGAAAAATCAGTTAACATAACACATCGTATCAGCAGAATAAAGGACAAAATTTACATGATCATTTCAATAGCTGCAGAAAAAGCAGCTGACAAAATCCAACACCTTTTCATAATAAAAATACTTCAAAAAGTAGGAATAGAAGTAAACTTCTTCAACCTAATGAAGAGCATCTACGAAAAACCCGCAGCTAACATCATACTTAATGGTGAAGCACTGAATGTTTTCCCCTTAAGATCAGGAACAAGACAAGTATGTCTTCTCTCATCACTTCTATTCAATATTGTACTTTAGGTTCTAGCAAGGGAAATTAGGTAAGAAAAATGAAATAAAAGTCACCGTAATTGGAAGGGAAAGGTTAGAACTATTTCTATTAGCAGATGGAATGATATTGCATATAGAAATTCCAAAGAAAGCCACTAAAAAACTATTAGAACAAATCAACAAGTTCAGCAAGGTTTCAGGATACAATATCAATAAAGAAAAATCAATTATATCTTTATACACTAGCAATGAACAATATAAAAATGAAATTCAGAAAATAATTAAATTTACAGTAACATCAAAAGAACAAAATACTTGGGAATAAGGTTAATAAAAGAAGTGCAACACTTATACTCCAAAAACTGCAAAACATTGTTGAAAGAAATTAAAAAGCACCTAAATAAATAAAAAGACATCACATATTCATGAATCACAAGACTTAATACTGTTAAGATATCAATGCTCCCAACATTGTTCTAAAGATTTCGTACAATTCTTATCAAAATCCCACCCAGTTTCTTTCCAGAAATTGGAAAGCTAATCCTAAAATTCATATGGGAGTTCAAGGCATCCAGAATAGTTGAAACAATTCTGTTAAAGAAGTACAAAGTTGGAGGTCTCATGCTTCTCAATTTCAAAACTTATTACAAAGCTACAGTAATCAAGACAGTGTGGTGCCGGCATAATGAAAGACATATAGATCAATGGAATAGAATTGAGAGTCCACAAATAAACCCTCAAATTACAGTCAATTGATTTTTGACAAGGGTACAAAGACAATTAAATGAGGAATGAATAGTCTTTTCAACAAATGGTACTGGGACAACTGGATATCCAAAAGAATGAAATTAGACCCTTCCTCACACCATACATTAACTCAAAACGGAGCATAGACCTTAATGTAAGAGCTAAAACTATAAAACTCCTAAAAAGGATATAGGGTAAATCTTTGTTACATTGTGTTAGTCAAAGCCTTATAAGATATGACACCAGAGACTTCTGGCAACATGGTGTTCTAGGCAGAAGCACCATGACTTCCCTCCACAGCAAAGATCCGAAAAACTAAGCCAAACAGAGAAAACAGCAA
>NW_004443937.1:25056911-25060423 GCF_000243295.1 Trichechus manatus latirostris | reverse complement strand
GTACTGACTGTTTAATGAGAAACTATTTATTCTGTAAACCTTCATCTAAAGTACAATAAAAAAATAAAAAAAAAAGATATGACACCCAAAGTAAAAGTGACAAAAGAAAAAATAAACTGAGTTTCATAGAAATTAAAAACTTTTGTGCTTCAAAGGATAGAAACTGAAAATACAACTCAGAGAATGGGAGAAAATACTTGCAAATTATATATCTGATAAGAGATTTGTATCTAGATTATACAAAAAACTCTTACAACTCAATAATAAAAAGACAAATGACCCAATTTTAAAATGGGCAAAGGATCGGAGTAGACATTTCTCCAAGGAAGATATACAAATGAAAAGATGCTTAACATCAGCCACCAGGGAAATGCAAATCAAAACTACAATGTACTGCCACTTCACATCCACTAGAATGGCTTTAATAAAAAAGATAGATCATAATAAGTGTTGGTGAGGATACGGAGAAATTGAAACCCTCGTACACTGCTAGTTGGAATGTAAAATTGTGCAGCCTCTTTGGAAAACACTCTGGTAATTTAGGATTTCATTGTTCTTGGATCTACAATCAACACTCATGGAAGTAGCAGTCAAGAAATCAAAAGACAAATTGCATTGGGCAAATCTGCTGCTGAAGATCTCTTTAAAGTGTTAGAAAGCAAAGATGTCACCTTGAAGTCTAAGGTGTGCCTGACCCAAGCCATGGTGTTTTCAATTGCCTCATATGCATGCAAAAGCTGGACGGTGAATAAGGAAGACCAAAGAGAATTGACACCTTTGAATTGTGGTGTTGTCAAAGAATATTGCATATACCATGGACTGCCAAAAGAACAAATAAATCTGTCTTGGAAGAAGTACAACCAGAATACTCCTTAAAAGCAAGGATAGTGAGACTACATCTCACATACTTTGGACATGTTATCAGGAGGGATCGGTCCCTGAAGAAGGACATTATTCTTGGCAAAGTAGAGGGTCTGCGAAAAAGAGGAAGACCACCAAGGAAATGGATTGACACAGCGGCTGCAACAATGAGCTCAAGCATAACAATGATTGTGAAGATGGCACAGGACCAGGCAGTATTTCATTCTATTGTACATAGGGTCACTATGAGTCAGAACTGACTCAATAGCACCCAACCGACAATGAGTTTCTCAAAATGTTAAATGTAGAGTTACCATATGACCCAGTAATTCTACTCCTAGGTATATACCCAAGAGAAATGAAAACATGTACACAGGGATGGGACGAGGCAGGGCCAAGATGACGGAGTAGTCAGATGCTTTCTGTGGTCCCTCTTACAACAAAGACCCGAAAAAACAAGTGGATTGATTGTATATGACTAACTAGGAGCCCTGAACATCAAAGGCAAAGTTGAGGAATCGGACTGACTGGTGGTGCTGGGGGAGGGAGAGACAGTTCAGAAACAGTGAGGAGTTGCCAGACCTGACCCGGTGGGAACCTGAAACCTTCAGGCCAGATCAGCTCCTGTGCGCGGTGAGGCTACAGTGGCACTCCCAAGCCGTTTTCCATGTCAGGAGAGGCCCAGCAGCAGAGAGTCTACTTGGCCATCCAGAACCAGTGAAAAGCAGCACTCAAGCAGCTAAAGATAAGTACTGGCGTATGGCCAACCCGGGGATTAAGAAAAAAACAAAAACCATTTGGGAAAACCTCTCCCATTTACCTCCACCCTCCCATCTCTGCACTGGGTCCCAGCCCACTTCAGAGATTGCTGAGTTCCCTGGCCCAGAAGTAGGACCCTTAAGGTGCCCTGAGCCATTATCCTGGCCTTGGAGAGGGAACAAATTAACAAACAGGGAGAAAAATAAGCTGCTGGCTCCCCTAACCCAGGGCCTCAGGGTTGGCACAGCTCTTTTGCCTAGGCACAGGCATAAGGGGTCCGCAGACTTTGAATGCCTTTTACCTGTGCATAGACATGTGGGGGCCCATTTCAACAGTGTAAGCCCTCACTACCACAGTACAACAGGGTATATACCTGAAGCCTAACTTCAACTGTTTCAGCCGTGAACTGGCAGATTTATGATGTTTGACACTGCTCTGCCCATTAAGCAGGCTCCTCACCTGCCCACATCAGGGGCTTGAGGGTTGGTGGCTCTACCCACACCACCTAGCCACCTGCAACAGGGGCCCAAGAATAAGTGGTGCCCCCAAGTCCTTACATAGGGTGCTCATAGTCTGGCTGCAAAACTCACTTACCTACTCCCTCTAGGGAACAGGGACAAGCTTTTGTTTCAGGCACTCAGGGGCAGCCATCAGCCCCCTGCCTTGCTCAGAGCATGACCCCCTACTGCCTACACCAATCACCCATGCCTGTCTAGGACAGTAGGTGAGAGCCTGCATCACACACTTGGTGACCAACTCCTGGACTCCTGAGAGGAATCCATACAAGAAAATTTAATGGACTCCTGGGCTCACATACTTAGTAACAGATTTAAGTACCTGGTGACAGGACGTTAGAGCTTCAAAGGCACCAATAATCAAACAAGCACACACGAGCAGCCTATTTGGGCATATCAAAACAAGAAGCTAGGAGATAGTAAGGAAATACAAAATAAAAAAATTATAATAACTTATTGATGGCTCAGAGACAACAGTCAATATCAAATCACATAAAAAGGCAGACCATGATGGCTTCAGCAAGCTCCCTAAAGAATCAAGAAATATTCTGGAGGAAGAAAATTTCTGGGAATTACCAGAGGCAGAATACAAAAGATTAATATACAGAACTCTTCAAGAAATTAGGAAGGAAATCCATCAAAATGCAAAGAAATCCAAAGAACACACAGACAAAGCAGTAGCGGAACTTGAAAAGGTTATTTAAGAGCATAATGACAAATTTAATAGGCTGCAAGAATCCACAGAAAGACAGCAATCAGAAATCCAGAAGATTAACAATAAAATTTCAGAATTAGACAACTCAGTAGAAAGTCATAGGAGCAGAATTGAGGCAGTAGAAGTCAGAATTAGTGATATTGAAGATAAAGCACTTGACACCAACTTACTTGAGGAAAAATCAGATAAAAGAATTTTAAAAAATGAAGAAAATCTAAGAGTTATGTGGGACTCTATCAAGAGAAATAACCTATGAATGATTGGAGTACCAGAACAGGAGGGGAATGACAGAAAATACAGAGAAAATTGTTGAAGATTTGTTGGCAGAAAACTTCCCTGATATCATGAAAGATGAGAAGACATCTATCCAAGATGCTCATTGAAGCCCACATAAGGTAGATCGCAAAAGAAAGCCACCAAGACACATTATAATCAAACTTGCCAAAACCAAACATAAAGAGAGAATTTTAAGAGCAGCTAGGAATAAACGAAAAGTCATCTACAAAGGAGAGTCAATAAGACTAAGCTCGGACTAGTCAGCAAAAACTATGCAGGCAAGAAGGCCATGGGATGACATATATAAAGCCTTGAAGGAAAAAAATTGCCAGCCAAGAACTATATATCCAGCAAAACTGTCTCTCAAATATGTTGGCGAAATTAGG
>NW_004443937.1:25054529-25055630 GCF_000243295.1 Trichechus manatus latirostris | reverse complement strand
AGAATGAAAACACATCCTACCAGAACCTTTGGGAAACAGCAAAAGCAGTGCTCAGAGGTCAGTTTATAGCAATAAATGTACACCTCCAAAAAGAAGAAAGGGCCATAATCAAATTAACCTTACAACTGGAACAAGTAGAAAGAGAGCAGCAAAAGAAGCCCTCAGCACCAGAAGAAAGGAAATAAGAATTGGAGAGAATTAAATGAAATAGAGAACAGAAAAACAATTGAGTTAACAAACTCAAAAGCTGGTTCTTTGAAAAGATCAACAAAATTGATAAATCACTGGCCAAACTGACAAAAGAAAAACAAGAGAGGAAGTAAATAACCTATGTAAGAAATGAGATGGATGATATCACAACAGAGCCAACTGAAATTAAAAGAATCATAACAGAATACTATGAAAAACAGTACTCTCACAAATTTGAAAACCTAGAGGAAATGGACAAATTTCTAGAAACTCACTACATACTTAAACTAACACAAACAGAGGTAGAACAACTAAATAAACCCATAACAAAAGAAGAGATTGAAAAGGTAACTTAAAAACTTCCAACAAAAAGAGCCCTGGCTGGGACGGCCTCACTGGAGAATTCTACCAAACTTTCAGAGAAGAGTTAACACCTCTACTACTGAAGGTATTTCAGAGCATAGAAAAGGATGGAATACTCTCAAACTCTTTTTATGAAGCCAGCATAACCCTGATACCAAAACTAGGTAAAGAAACCACAAACAAAGAAAATTACAGACCAATATCCCTCATGAACATTGATCCAAAAATCCTCAACAAAATTCTAGCCAACAGAATTCAGCAACATATCAAAAAAATAATTCACCATGATCAAGTAGGATTTATACCAGGTATGCAGGGATGGTTCAACATGAGAAAAACAATCAGTGTAATCCATCACATTAATAAAACAAAAGAACCACATGATCTTATCAATCAATGCAGAAAAGCATTTGACAAAGTCCAACACCCATTCATGATAAAAACTCTCAACAGAATAGGAATAGAAGGGAAATTCCTCAATATAATTAAGGGCATTTATGCAAAGCCAACAACCAACATCATCTTAAATGGAGAGAGTTTGAAAGCATT
>NW_004443937.1:25037761-25052851 GCF_000243295.1 Trichechus manatus latirostris | reverse complement strand
CACATAAACCAGAGACTTCATCAGCCTGAGACCAGAAGAACTAGATGGTGCCCGGCTACTACCAATGACCGCCCTGCCAGGGAACACCACAGAGAGTCCCTGATGGAGCAGGAGAAAGGTAGGTGCAGAACTCAAATTCTAGTAAAAAATCAGACTTAATGATCTGACTGCGACTAGAGGAACCCCAGAAAGCATGACCCCTGGATTCTCTATCAGCCCAGAACTAAAACAATTTCCAAGGCCAACTCTTCAGACAAAGATTGGACTGCACTGTGGGACATGAAATGGCTCATGAAGAGTGTGCTTCTTAGCTCAAGTAGATACATGAGACTAAACAGGCCGCTTCTGTCAGGAGGTGAGATGGGAAGGCAGAGAGGGCTAGGAGCTGGTTGAATGGACGTGGGAAGTCAGGGGTGGAAAGGAGGAGTGTGCTGTCACAGTATGGGGAGAGCAATTAGGGTCACATAACAATGTATGTACAAATTTTTGTATAAGAGACTAACTTGAAATGTAAACTTTCACCTAAACTACAACAATAAACAAAAAGAAAACATATACCCACACAAAAATGTGTATATTAATGTTTATAGCAACAATATTCATAACAGCCAAAAAGTGGAAGCAATCCAAATGTTCATCAACTGTGAATGGGTAAATAAAATGTAATATATCCAAACAATGGAATATTATTCAGCAATAAAAAATATTATGCTAAGTGAAAGAAAAAATCACAGAAGATCACACATTGCATGATTCCATTTATGTGAAATGTCCATAATAGGTCAAGGTATAGGGACGGAAGGTAGATTTGTGGTTGTCTAAGGCTAGAGCAGAGGAGCCGTGGTGGCACAGTGGTTAAGTGAAAGGCTGCTAACCAGAAGATTGGCTGTTGAAACCACCAGCCACTCCACAGGAGAAAGATATGGCAGTCTACTTCCATAAAGATTACAGCCTTGGAAACCCTATGCGGCATTTCTACTCTGTCCTACAGAGTCGGAATCAATGGGTTTGGTTTTTGATTTTAAGACTAGGGCAGGGATGGAGGTGGTGTGGTTAGGTGGTTGGGAGGAAATGGGGAGTTACTGCTATGGGTACAGAGTTTCTTTGGGGAGTGAGGGGAATGTTCTAAAATTGTGGTGATGGTTGCACAACTTTGCAAATATACAAAAATTGTACACTTGACACTTCATATGGGTGAATTGAATAGTATATAAATAATATCTCAGTTAAAAAACCCACTGCTGTAGAGTCATTTCTGACTCTTAGCGACCCTATAGCACAGAGTAGAGCTGCCCCATAAGGTTTCCAAGGAGCATCTGGTGGATTCAAACTGCTGAGCTTTTGGTTAGCAGCCAAGCTCTTAACCACTTAGCCACCAGGGCTCTAATATCTCACTAAAGCTGTTATATTAAAAAAAAAGAAGAAGAAGAATGGGGCAAAAGCTGGCATGAGTTAGTGAGGACATCTGGGAGGCTTTTTAGAGGAGTAACCTCTCGAATGAAGTATAAAGAAGACTATGGAAGCAAGTGGGGGAGGAGTGAAGGGCATGGCAGGCAGAGAGAACAGCAGATGCAAAGACCTGGAAGTGAGAGACAGCTTGGCTCATTTAGGGAACTGAAAGTAGCCCACAAAGACAAGAGCATAGAATGTGGTGGGAGTGAGCAGGGGCCTGGAGAGTTCAGCAGGCACCAGACCATAAGAACCCTTGCAAGCCACAATGAAGGTTTGGACTTCACCCACTCAGCATATAAGTCTTAAACTTGGGAATGATATGATCAGCTCTGCATTTTAGAAAGATCATTCTGGCTACAGAAAGGATTAAGAGAGGGGGTTGTGGTCCTCAAGGCATGGGATGATGGTGACCCACTATGAAGAGTGGCAAGGAGGACAGGGTCACATAGACAGGTATTTAGGAAGAAGAACCAGCAGGACTGTATTGATCAGACGAGTGCGGGAGACAGAGACTCCCAGGTACCTGTTTCTGGCAGTTGAATTGAGGGCATTGCCATTTGCTAAGATCGTGAACCCAGCTTTGGGACCCGGGGTGGAAGAGACAATGACGAATTCAGTTCTGGATGGGGCACATTTCAGGGGGCTGTGGAGATACTAAGTGGGTACCTTTTTATGGATTGAATTGTATCCTCCAAAAAGATACGTGGAAATCCTACTCCTGGTACCTGTAAAGATGACTTTGTTAACAGTTAAGTCAACAGGAAGTCATACTGCAGTATGACCATCTTATCTCCATCTGAAGTGGTGTCCTTATACAAGAGGTGAAGAGACACAGAGAGACAGAGGAAGAACAGTCATTGGAAGATGTATCTATAAACCAAGGAACACCTGGCACTACTTGAAGCTGGGAGAGACAAGAAAGGATCTTCCCTTAGAGCCTTTGGAGAGGGTGTGGCCTGGCCAATAGGTTGATTTGAACTTCTAACCCCCAGAACTGTGAGATAATAAATTTCTTCTGTGTAAAGCCACTCTGTGTTAAAAACCTAAATGTGCAGAGAAACACCAAAAATTAGTGTAATAAAATATATTTATTGTGGGTAGCTAAGATTTGAATCGGGAAGAGGCTCAGAAGAGGGGACAGTGAAAACAGGTTATATAGGTGGGTTCTGAGCAGGGTAATCTCCTAAGGGTCTTTGTAAATTCCTTTCATGTTGGTTTCTCAGGAGATAGAGTCAGAGCACATGCAGGGTTTCAGGATCAGTCAGTTGTGAAAACAGAATCATTGAGGACATGCCATGTATCCTAAAACAGCTTCCAGTCAGACCCTGGACTTTCTGCTCCTCGAAACTGGCTGGATATAGATAATTTTCCAAAAAAGCCCAATGCCTAAGGCAAAACGGTCTCCACTAAGCTGCTAACTAGGCTATTGTTTGACCTGAAGCTGACTCCAGGAAAACCAATTCCTAAGGCTCACGGTTCAAAAGGACACCTAAGGGCAAATGGCCTGGTGGATCACCCCAACTTCCTAGACCAGAAATCTGGATTCCAGGAGAATTAAAATGCTTTCTCACCAGTTCATGGTACCTTGCTACCTCCTGGAGACAGCACTCCCAGAACAGCGTCTAAATGCAGGTGTTTAGAAACCAAGAGATTTCAAACAAAAACCCAGAGTTCTTCTCTCTCTGGAAAATCAGATCCAGCCACTCCAAGTTTGCATTCTCTCTCGGCCAGGGGTCAGCAAACCACAGTCAGTCTGCATGCCAAATCTGGTCTTTGGCTTGTTTTGTATGACCCTTGAGCTAAGAATGGTTTTTACATTTTTAAAGGATTGTTAACAAAACAAAACAAAAAAGAATATGTGACAGACACCTTACATGGCCTGCAATATTTACTTTCTGGTCCTTTAGAGAAAAAGTTTGCCAACTTCTGCTCTTGGCAATCATCTGCTAGGGCTGAGTAGCCATTGCCACCTTTCCATTGGACACACACTCCCTGGGTTGCTCCAGTCCCCACCACTCCCTATTATCTCACCCAGCTTGCCTTATTCAACCCCTAGTTGGACTGCTGGTCCAGAGACAGTGTGAAGAGCAAGAAGAGAAAAGGCCAGAAATCAAGGTAAAAACAACCTTCTAGAGCCAGAGTGAGGAAAATACTGTGACGGGACAACCAGAGAGGTAGGAGAACTAACAGAGGGAAGTTTTCTAGAAGCTAAGAAAATAGGGCATCTCAGGAAACAAGCTAGTTAGTGGTGTCCAGTGCAGCTAAAGGACTAAGTAAGAGGAGGCCCAGTGGGCTTAACAAGGGGGCTATTTGTGGTCATGGAGAGATGAGCTTGAGTGGGATGTGACCCAGATGTCAGATTTTAGTGGGTTGAGGGGTGAATGGGAGTGGAGAACATGCAGATGATTTTAAGAAGTTTGGCTGTGAAGAGGAGGAGAGAGACAGGGCAGCCAGCTCAGGGGATCAGGGAAAGACTTTACCACATGGAAAAGACCTGCATAGAGACAAGAAGAGCCGGAAGATGGGGGCAAAACTGGTGGAGAAAAGTCTTTGCAGAAGAGAGCAGGAGTGGGTGGGATTCACCTTTGCCAGGTGCCCAGTGAGAACGAGGCTAGGAAGGGTGAAAGTGGAGGTGAGAGGGAGGATTTCTGGCAAGAAGTTAAGAGTGTTCTATCCTGGTGACCTCTATTCTCTTGATGAAGTAGATGTTGGGTCAGCTGGGGTTAGTAGGGCCGGGAGGGGGTTGGCTGGAGAATTCTAGTGAGTAAGAAGGTTTGAAACACATGGCGTGCAGAATGGAAAACTCAGAAGTGTTACTGGGTGGCTCCAAGAACCCCACCAAGGCTGGAGGTCATGGCTGTCTGGTGGTCCCAATCTTCTAGGCTGTGTGGCTTTGCCTAGCAACCCAGGGAGATGCCTGAAGAAGATGAACAAGAACCTGTGAATCACCACCTATGGTGCTCCAGTCCCTCATCTGCAAAAAAAAGGTATCATGTTCTTCCCCCTCTCCTCCTCTGGGGGGTATTTTAAGTATTATCTCTGGTCAGAAGTCAGAGTGCTGAGTAAATAAAAGCATTCAAATCCACTTCCTCCAACTAGGATCTTTAGCAGAGCAGGAGAGACAAGTTGTCTCTTTGAAATTACTATGTTAACCATTTGAGAAGCAGAAGGGAAAAAAGAAAGAAAGAAAAAAACCCAGAAGAGGCCTTATCTTAAGATCTTGCTTTAAAACCAACGCAATTAAACACAGGTTATGATTTAGCATCAGCAAAGTATCACATCTTGTTAATAAGAGTGCTCATACTTCCTGCAATGGAGAATGAAGAAAACCAAAGACACAAGGGAAAGATTAGCCTAAAGGTCTAATAGACCACAACTACCACAGCCTCCACCAGACTGAGTCCAGCACAACTAGATGGTGCCTGGCTATCACCAATTGCTCTGACAGGGATCACAATAGAAGGTACCAGGCAGAGCTGGAGAAAAATGTAGAACAAAATTCTAACTTGCACATAAAAAAGACCAGACTTACTGGTCTGATAGAGAACTGGAGAAACCCCCATAGTATGGTCCCCGGGTCCCCTTTTAGCTCAGTAAAGAAGTCACTCCTGAGGGTCACCCTTCAGCCAAAGATTAGACAAGTCCATAAAAAATAGAAAATAAAAAATTAGAAAAAAAAGAGTGTTCTATTTCCTGACAATCACGCAGCACATCACAGGCTTGGTGGCAATCTGTTTTCCCATTTCCTTTCCCAATAATGTTGTGAGGAATGAAAGGTGGAGAAGTTGTAGTGTTTCAGTCTCACAGGTGAAAGAAAAGAAGTTCACATAACTAGTGTATGCCACAGACCGGTAAACTGACTTATCCAAAGTTACACCCTGAAGGTAAAACCAGGATTCAGAACCTGCCTGTGACAGACGAAAAGGCTGTATAAGGTGCAGTGAATCCCGGGACCCCTTTAGTTAACCTGGAGTTCAATTCCAGCTTCTCTTTTCTTCGCTACGTGACGTTGGGTGACCAGTTCACCTTCTCTCAGCCTTAGTTTCTTCATCTGGAAAATGATTATCGAGCATAGCATTGACCACGGAGGACGCAGAGCTTCAGGGGGGACAGGGTTCAAGGAGGCAATACATGCAGAGGACATGGCACATGGGACAAAGTCAATAAATGCCAACCTTTCTAATTCTGAGAGTAGACAAAGGAAAAGGGTGGTTTTGGAAAACGTGGTCCTCCATCTAGCTTTACCACCACGTTGTGACCTGAGCAAGTCATTTTCCATCTCTGGGCCTCAGTTTCTCCACTTTCAAAATGACGACATTGGACAACATGATCTCTAAGACCCTTTCCAGCACTGACATGCTGGGGTCCCTGGGCCAAAGCTTCAGGAAGCTATAGACGGTGGAGCAGTGATCGTGGATGTCCTGAGTCTTTGTGGAGTGAAAAAATGGACTCAGACACAATCAGCCAAGCCTAAAGCTGCCGTTATGCGATCTAGTCAATTATACTTTTTAATCCCTGCCTCATTCACCTAACAGTATAGGGTATATTTAGATGATCAATTACTACATTAAAAAAAAAAAAAGTCTAAAACTTAGTGGCTTACAAAACCATGTATTATCTCTCATGGTTCTGTGGGTTCACTAAGCGGTTCTTCTGCTTTATGTGGTATTGGTGGGGTGCTACGACAGTTGGAAATGTCAAAATGGCTGCCATCTGCTGGGAGCTCAGATGAGGCTATGGTCAGAGCCTCAGCTCTCTTGCACATGGCCTCTCCAGGTGTCTAGGTTAGGCTTCTCACAGCATGGTGCTGGATTCCAAAAGGGAGTGTCCCTGAGTGAATGTTCAAGAGGAAGAAGTAGAAGCTGCCAGTCCTCTTAGGGTCTGGCCTCAGAAGTCCCAGGATATCACTTTCACCACATGTGGTCACAGCAGTCAAAGGGTCAGCTCAGAGTTGAGGAAGGGGAAACACACTCTGTCCTTTGACGGGGGAGTGGCGTGAGCATAGAGGGAAGGAAGGAATTGATGGTGAGAGCCATTGGAGATTACCTACAATAGGGTACAAAGACAATGTCTTTTCTTTTTCTTCTTTTTTTTAATTGCACCAGTTACTGTATCTTACATAAATAACGCCCACCTTCTACGTTTGTTTGCCAACCACACTCTCCCTTCTTGAGACATTTGTAAGTGCCACTATGCCAATTTTTTTACATGTTTTTTTAATGAGTTTTTATAGGCTTGCATGATTTGCCTAAAAATACAGCAATAGTTCAAGGTGACTCATGCACAGTGTCTCCTTTCGGAGGCCTCCTCCTCAAATTGTGTAAGAACGCTGAAGGCTTGAAACGTTCTAGTTCTTCTTGCAAACGCAGGCTAGGAAACAACTGAATGGGGCTGTCCACCACTAGTCTGTTTGAAATGCCGCACAGGTCACTGTTGAAACTTGACTGGTACAACCCCATGGACACTTGCCTGCTGATTAGGTGACACTCTCACTCCAAAGCTTCTGACACTGTAGAGGTGCCTTCCAAGACCAGAGCTCCTTCAACTCATGCAGGAGTGATACCATGCCAGAGTCGCTGGTCCAGGTGCTGCTAGCTATTCCAGAATCACTATGCTGAACCCCACCAAAAGATTTTGTTTTTTTCAGTTGCCATTGAGTTAACTCTGACTCATGGTAACCCCATGTATGTCAGAAAAGAACTGTGCTCCATAGGGTTTTCAATGGCTGATTTTAAAAGTAGATTGCTAGACCTTTCTTTCAAGCTGCCTCTGGGTGGACGAGAACCTACTGTCTACCACTTTGCACTACCCAGGGGCTCCAGCAAAGCCTTAGGCTGTTACATTAAGCTCAGACCTCCTTCCTCCTGGTGAGTTTGCCATTGGAGCCCTTATCCTTTCCTCATGCTAGGCCACTCTGCCAGATTTTCTCAGCTTTTAATATCTGCAGTCCCTCTCTCACCCAAGGTTTTTAGCTCTTTGAGTAAAATGGCTCTCCCCCTTTGTGAAGCTCCATACACCAAGAGGTCCCAGGAGAGGCCGCTTTCATCCGGCCATGCAAGGCACTGTTGCACCCTCCCCAAGAGCGACGAAATTCTCCTTGCTGCCTCATTTGCATAACTGAAAAAGGGGACCCTTGGGAAAAATCGCTCCCTGCTGACCTACATTCCAGAAGCCTCTGGCCAAAAATTAATATATAAGGTAAACTCTAATTCAAAAGTAGCATCAACATGAGAAACTATTTTGTTCTGTAAGCCTTCATCTTAAGTGAGAATAACAGCACAATTGGAAGAGCGTAGTCAATGTCACTCAACTGTGAATGTAGAAACTTTTGAAATGGTGTATCTTTGGCTATGTGTATTTTCACCAAAAAAAAAAGGTTGAGAAGTTAGAGGGTTGATATGTTGTGAGGTTGTTAACCAATGTCATAAAACAACATGTGTACTACTGTTTCATGAGAAACTATTTGTTCTGTAAGCCTTCACCTGAAGGACAATAAAAAAAAAAAAAAGACAAGAAAAAAAATAGCATCAACAAAACGACAAGATAATCAGTCATTAGTAATGGTTGCAGAATACATTTAAGTCTATATTCTACAGAGGATGATTTTAGAGAAAACCAAATAAACAAACAAATGAACAGATACCCATATTAGTTGTGTTGCTCCCCTCACAGAGTTTAGTTTATTCTCACTCTCGGTTTACACTCTGGCCTGGAGCAGAATCCATCCTGGAGCCCTTTCCTTGTTAAGTTTTAATTTTGAAATAATTTCAAGTTTACACAGAAGTTTGACGAATATTTCTAAGAACTGCTATATACTCCAATGGCTAATATTTTGCTTCATTTTTTTTAATCAACCTCTCTCTCTTGATATATGTATATGTATAATCCATAAACAATATTCGCACTTTGCTAATTGTCTTGATAAAGTCATTTGTGGGCTATACTTTCCTATGATACCGATCTAACCTGGGATCATGTATTTGAATTCAGTTGCCCGTCTCTTCAGTAGACTTCAGTCAAATTTCTTCTCAAACAGCCCTCACGCAGCCTTTCCTAGTCCTCGCTTCTCTGTAGGCAGGTGGGTCTATATACCCCAGAGCCCTTGGCCTTTCCGCAGCTGGCACCATTAGAGTCTGTTTGCTGTCTGGGTCCCCTAGCCCTCCACTTGGTGCCATCTCTACTGCAGTTCTCCTTCAGCTTAGGAAGTCCCCGGGAGCAGCCTCGCCTGGGGGCACCCAGAAGAGAAGGGTGATACAGAGTAGCTATTCTGTATTGTTATCTTGTGACTTCTTTCCAGGCAGGAAAATGTGGTTCTGGTAACCCTGTGCTTGTTCCCTTTTTATTTTAACCATATTTCGTTGTCAAAACAATGTGCTGGCCATAATAAAGGAAACTTCCTGAAAAGGAAAGAGAACATAATCCTTCTCTACTAACCTGGCTGTTTATTTTTGCATGTTCCACTCTAGTAACACATCTTACATTGTTGTGGTCATGGTGTATTTTGGTTTGTTTTGTCACCTGATTTTTCACATTTTCTGAAATGTAAGTTGTTCTGTGTCTCTCTGCTCCACATATGTCACTCAGGCTAAGGTGCAGACATGACCTAGTGCGGCCCATGAGGCACTTTGCCATCTAGCCCCTGCCTGCCCTCAAACTCTGAGTGCTCCCCCACCAGGCCACTTGGAGGCCTCTGAAGGCACAGGGCTCGTTCGCAACCAAGCCCTTTCTCTCCATCATGCCCACCTGGTGGACTCCCTTCAAGGCTAAGCATCACTTCCTCTGTGCGTCTCTCCTGACCCTGGTCTCACCAGCCCAGTCCCTCCCTCAGCCAGGCCAGTCACCCCAGATGTTCCAAACAGCAGCAGTCACTCTGTGTTGTAGAGGTGCTCACATGCCTGCCTCCCCCTGCCGGACACTGTGGCTTTCCTGTGGGCAGCACTTATTTATGTCTTTTCTTTCAATGTCCCCAGCACCAAGCACAGAGTGTCCAAACCAAACACCAAACCTGTTGCTGTCGAGTCGATTCTGACTCGTAGCGACCCTATAGGACAGAGTAGAACTGCCCCATAGGGTTTCCAAGGAGCAGCTGGTGGATTCAAACTGCTAAGTCTTTGGTTAGCAGCCATAGCTCTTAACTACTGTGCCACCAGGGCTCTAGAGGTACCTAAAAAGTCTAGGAATGAATAATTGCAGACATGGGATCAGTATCCTCCTTCCACACTTATTTTGTTTCCAAGCCATTACTCTTCCACATGCTGCTGGTAAAAAACTTCTGTCTTGCAAATCACATGATCTGCTTGTACCATCACCCTCCCTCCTCATCCCCACCACTCCTCATCCCCTTGGTCTTGCCCCCATGTTCACCAGAGACTTTCTGGATCCTGAGTCTGGTTCAAATTCTATCTCTCCCAGCGACTAACTGTGTGATCTTGGGCAAGTGACTTTATCTTTCCGCCCTTGGGTTTCTTGACGTTGAATTCCACCCCCAACCTTCAGCCACCCACACTCCAAAACTTGTCACTTACCTAGAAATCTTTAAGACCTCCCTCTCTTACCACAACTTGCTATACTTCCTATTGTCTCACACCCTAATTGACACCACTGCCATCTGTTTCTCCACCCTATCAAGATCTCTGGCAGCTGAGTCCCACCAGAAGATTAGTAGCCCCTTGCTGTCTTGACTTAATTCTTTCTCCAATTCTTTGTCCACATGGTCATTACCTTGGTCCTTCTCTTGCCAATACAATCCACACATTTTGCCTTTGTGACATACCTGCCTGATAAAATGCCAGCCCTGGCTCTATTTAGCAATTCCACTTCTCTGTTTTTGTGCCCAACCTGCTCGAGAAAATCATCCAGGTGTGAGGACTGGTGACACCGCAAATTCATGATTTCTAACTTCAGCTAAGCCCTCAGCACCCAAGAGAACTGGACCTATAATCAGAAACCATGCATTCACATCCTGGCTCTGCCATTTCAAGCCATGAAATGTTTGTTACTTCATTTTCCAGAAAACAGAAGCTGAGAAAACACTTTCCAATTCATTTTATGAAGCTAGTATTCCCTGATACCAAAGACAGACAAAGACGATACAACAAAGAAAACTACAAAACAATATTTTTCATTGATATAGATGCAAAATATTGAGAATACGGTCCCCAGATACCCTTTTAAGTCAGTACTGAAGTCACTCCTGAGGTTTACCCTTCAGCAAAAGATTAAACAGGCCCATAAAACAAAATGAGACTTAAAGGGCACACGCCAACCCAGGGGCAAAGATGAAAAGGCAGGAGAGGACAGGAAAGGTGATAATGGGAAACCCAGGGTCAAGAAGGGGAGATTGTTGACACACTGTGGGGTTGGCAACCAATGTCACAAAACAATATGTGTATTAATTGTTTAATGAGAAACTAATTTGCTCTGTAAACCTTCATCTAAAGCACACTCACAGAAAACCAACCTCACATCAGCTAGCTGGTACACAGGGGTGCAGAGTATAAAAATAGAATAAATTAAAGACTAAATAGCCCATAGGAGTCACTGTGTGGTGCAAACGGTCAATGCGCTCGGCTGCTAACCAAAATGCTGGAGATTCAAGTCCACTCAGAGGTGCCTCAGAAGGAAGGCCTAGAGTTCTACTTCAGAAAAATCAGCCATTGAAAAACCTATGGAGCACAGATTTACTCTGACACACATGGGGTCTCCATGAGTCAGAATCAACTCAACGGCAACTGGTTAAATGCCCCATCGGGAGAGCACATTCATAACTACAATTTTGTAACAACATACTCTGTTCAGCTAAATAGTCAAAGACTATGTGAAAAGGGAAGAAGGTGTTCAACAACGGGCTCTTTGAGTCACTGTTCTCTATTTATACTACTTCTTTGGTGATCTCATCCAGTCTCATGGTCTAAATACCACCTATACCCTGATGACTCCAGAAAAAAAAAAAATATAAATGCAAGTTCTTAACAAAATATTAACAAAAGAATTCATCAATATATTAAAAGAATTATACTCTAAGGCCAAGTGGGGCTTGTTCCAAGGACACAAGCCTGGTTCAATATTAAAAAAACAAATCTTCAGTAAGATAAATAAGAAATATTCACATAATCATATTGATGTGGGGAAAGCATTTGACAAAATTCAATACCATTCATGATTAAAAAAAAAAAAATTCCCAGAAAAACAGGAATAGTTAATGTTATGTGTCAACTTGGGTAGGCCATGATTCTCAGTATTATGTAATTATCCTCCATTTTTTGATATAATGTAATCATCTCCATGACGTGATCTGATGTGATCAGCCAATCAGTTGTAAAGGGAGCCCTGGGGGTGTGGCCCACACCCAGTATACATATGGGCATGCTGGCAAAGCTCACTTGCTTGTTCTGGATCCTGTTCCAGCTCGTCATCCTCTGACCTCCAGTTCTGGGGACTTGAGCCAGCAGCTTGTCATCTGACCCGCCGATTTTAGGATTCACTAAATGAGCCAGCAGCCTGCTATCTGACCTGGCAATTCTGGGTTTGTCGGCCCATGCAATCATGTGAGTCAGGAGAAGGCTCTAACCAACACCTGACCCACAGACTTTGGGACTTGCCAGCCTCCACAACCATGTAAGCCATTTCCTTGAGATAAATCTCTCTCTATGTACAGTCGGCCCTCCATATCCACAGTTTCCACATCCATGGATTGATGTGGAAGACCAACTGCAGATTGAAAATATTCTAAAAAGAAAGTCCCAAAAAACTTGCAAAGACTGAGAAAGCATCATGTTAAGTATAAGCATTAACAACTTGGAATATATCCTAGAGAAATAAGAGCCATCACACGAATAGATGTATGCACACCCACATTTATTGCAGCACTGTTCACAATAGCAAAAAGATGGAAATAACCTAGGTGCCCATCGATGGACAAATTGATAAACAAATTTTGGTATATCCACACAATGGAATACCATGCAACAATAAAGAACAATGATGAAGCTGTGAAACATCTTATAACCTGGAGGAATCTGGAGGGCATTATGCTGAGTGAATTTTGTCAGTCACAGAAGGACACATATTGTATAAGACCACTATTATAAGAACTCAAGAAAATGTTTAAACACAGAAGAAAACATTCTTTGATGGTTACGAGGGTGGGGAGGGAGGGTGAGGGTTATTTACTAACTAGATAGTCGATAAGAATTATCTTAGGTGAAGGAAGGACAGCACACACTACAGGGGAAGTCAGCACAAGTGGACTAAACCAAAGCTAAGAAGTTTCCTGAATACAATCACACACTTCGAGGGACAGAGTAGCAGGGGTGAGGGTCTGGGGACAATGCTTTCAGGGGACATCTAGGTCAATTGGCATAACGAAGCTTATTATGAAAATGTTCTGCATCCTACTTTGGTGAGTGGCGTCTGGGGTCTTAAAAGCTTGCAAGCGGCCATCTAAGATGCATCAATTGGTCCCAACCACTTGGAGTAAAGGAGAACAAAGAACACCAAAGACACAAGGAGGATGTGCATAGCTTATATGCAAATACTACACCATTTTATATAAGAGACTTGACTATCCACAAATTTTGGTATCTGTGGGGGGGTCTTGGAATCAGTCCCCTGTGGATACTGAGGGACAACTTGTACATATACGCATCTTTAGTTTTGCTTCTCTAGAGAACCCAGCCTAAGACAAGGAGAAACTTTCTTAACCTGATAAAGATAATCTACAAAAAAATCTACTGATAACCATATAGTTAATAGTGAAAGACTGAATACTTTTGCTCTAAGATTGCAGAAAAGGCAAAAATGTCCACTCTCGTCACCTTTATTCAGCATAATGCTGGAAATTGTACCCATGAATAAGGAAAGAAAGGGAAATAAAAAGCATACGTATTAGACTGACAGAAATAAAACTGTCCCTGTTTGCAGATGGCCTGATCATCTACATAGAAAACGCCAAGGAATCTACAAAAAATCTTCTAGGACCAATAAGTGTATTCAGTAATGTTGCAGGATACGAGATAAACATACAAAAATCAATTGTATTTCTACCTGCTACTAATGAACATGTGGACAGTAAAATTTAAAAATACAATAAATACCATGTGCAAACACTCAAAAAAAAGGAATACTTAGGTGTAAATCTAACAATAAATGTACAGGATTTGTATGCTGAAAACTACAAACGCTAGTGAAAGAAAGCAAAGAAGCTCGAAACAAGCAGAGGCCAACCATGCTCATGAATTGGAAGCCTCAGTATAATAAAGATATCAGTTCTCCTCAAACTGATACACAGGTTTAACACAATTCGTGTCAAAATTACAGTAATATTCTTTGTAGATATACACAAGCTTATTTAAAAATTTATACAGAAAGGCAAAAGAACTATAATAGCTAAAACAATTTAGAAAATAAAGAATGAAACTGGAGGAATCACTTTGCCCTATTTCAGGACTTAACATCTAAACACAGTAATCAAGACCGTGAGGTACTGGCAGAAGGCTAAGCACATGCATTAATGGAAGAGAATTAAAAAAAAAAAAAAAACAGAAATAGTCCCCCACAAGTACATCTAGTAGACTTTTGACAGAGGTGCAAAAGCAATTCAATGGAGGAAGGATAGTCTTTTCAATGAATTGTGCTGGAGCAATTGTACATCCATAGGAAATAATGAACCTCAACTTAACCTCACACCTTATACAAAAATTAACTCAAAATGGATTATAAGTTTAAATGTAAAAGTATAAAACTTTCATAAAATAATAGAAGAGGAATCTTTGAGACCTATGACTTGTGAAGAGTCCTTAGACATGACACCAAAAACAGGATCCATAGAATAAAAACTGATAAATTGGACTTCATCAAAACTTTTACTCTTATGAAAGACCCAGTTAAGAGAATAAAGAGATAAGCTACAGACTGAGAGAAATATTTGCAAATCACATACGTGACAAAACTCATCTCTCCAATATATAAAAACTCAACATGAAAAAGAAAATCCAATTAGGAAATGGGCAAAAAACATGAAGAGACATTTCACTACCGAGGATATACAAATGGCAAATAAGCACATAAAGAGATCTTTAACATCACCAGCTAGCTAAGATAAAAAATAGTGACCGAACGCTGGCCAGGATGCAGAGAAACTGGGTCACTCATATGTTACTGGTGGGGATGTAAAATGATACAGCCACTCTAGAAAACAATTTGGCAGTTTCTTAAAATACTGAACATGCATATACCACATGGCGTGGCAATTGAACTCCTGGGCATTTATCCCAGAAAAATAAAATCTTATGTCCATGCAAAAACCTGTACACAATTGTTCATAGCAGTTTTATTTGTCATAGTCAAAAACTGGAAACTGTTTAAACAAACTGTGGTACATCCATACCATGGAATACTAATCAGCAATAAAAGAAATGCCCTACTGATACACACAACTTGGATGGATATTAAGGGCATTATACTGAGTGAAAAAAGCCTATATGAAAACATCACATACTCTATGATTCCATTTATATAGCATTCTCAAAATGACAAAATTACAGAGATGGAAAACAGATTAGTGGTCACCAGGGTTTAGGGATGATGGGAGGGAGGAGGGGGTTTGTCATGATGGAAAGTTTTGTATTTAGATTAAAA
>NW_004443937.1:25007335-25029064 GCF_000243295.1 Trichechus manatus latirostris | reverse complement strand
AACAAGAAACCTTCCTTCCTTCCTAAGTTGTTGTCCAACTTTTGCCTGTCTCTTCACAGTCTATGTTCTTGCTTCCACTGTCTCATCATCCATCCGTTTTTCCATCCCCTGGCAACTTCACTGGCACTCGCTCAACTTGCCAGTTGCTAAATGTCACGGAAACTGCCGAGTCCTTAGTTTACTGACCCATCTTGGCATCTGAGGTTGTTGGCCACTCCTCCTTTCTTAAGACACTTTCCCCTCCTGGCTTTCCTGTTACTGCTGTGGCTGCTTGCCCCACTCTCCCTCCACTCACCCTATAAATAGTGATGTGCCCTGGGGGTCTGTCCTCTACCCTCTTCTACCTTCACTCTACGTATTCTCCCTAGTGATTTCATCCACACGGTTGGCTCCAGGGACCCCAATATTCAAATTGCTTTCTGAACATCTCCCCTTGGAGATGCCAAAGAACTTCACACTCAGATGCCCTAGACTAACCTGGATTCACTGTTACTCCTCCTGAATCAGCTCTCCCCCACCATTTTCTGGTTGAGGTAAGGGTAGCATTACCCACCCATATGCCCAAATCAATAACCTGGAATATTCTTTGCCACTTCTCCCTCCTTTACCTACCACACCCAATCAGGCACCAAGGACAGGTGAGTCTCCTACTCAGTACCTCTGGAAGCCACCTCCCTTTTCTCCACCCCTACGTCCACCACCTTAACCCAAACAGATGAGCTTGGGGGGCTGCTTGGTCAGGTCTGCTGGCTTCATCCTCTACCCTACAGCCAGAGAGAGCTGTCTAACGTGCAAATTGGGCTGTCCCTCCCCAACCTAAAATCCCTTCAATGGCTCCTCATTATCTTTATGACAAAATTCATTCTCAGTTCAATAAACTTTTATTAAGCACCTACTATGCATCAGATAAGGAGCCCTGGTGGTACAGTGGTTAAAGCACTCAGCTGCTAACTGAAAGGTTGGTGATTCAAATCCTCCAGCCGCTATGCAGAAGAAAAATGCACTAGTATGCTTCCATAACAATTATAGCCTTGGAAACCCTATGGGGCAATTCTACTGTGTCCTGCAGGGGGACTATGAGTCAGAATCTGCTAGATGGCAACGAGATTGTTTTATTTTATTTTATTTTTTTTATGCTTCAGGCACTGTTTTAGGCACAGGGAATAGACTATTCAATAGATTCTACTCAGCAGAACAATGAAAAAGAAAAGTACCTCCCTTCATGGAGCTTAAGTTTTAGTAGGTGGTAGGGTGGGAGATAGAAAATAATACTGGAAGAAAAATGAAGCAGAGTTAGAGGACAGAGAACAGCAGGGAGATGGTAAGGCTGGCATGCTATATTATATAAGTTGGTTAGAGGAAGTCTCTCTGCTTAGGTGATGACATTGGAGCATAGACCTAAGGGAAGAGAGGAAGAAAGCCATTCCCATAGCTGGAGGAAAGAGCGTCCCAGGCAGAGAGTAGAGCAAGCGCAAAGGTGCTGACGTGGGAGTGTGCTTGAGGAATGGCAGGAGGCCAGCGTGGCTGGGCAGTGACGGGGAATGAGCCAGGGACAGGAGATGGGGTGAGAAATGTGGTGCAGACCAGATCATGTAGGGTCTTGCAAAGACTATAAATCCCACGAGGTATTTCATGATCTGGCCCCTGTCTCCTTCTCTGGCCTTCTCACTTACAGTTCCTGCCCAGGCTGCTTCCACCATGCCCCACCTTTCACCCTGTAGTCCGACTGTCCTGTGGTTATCTAGAACACCTGTTCCTCTGTCTGCTTGTCCAAGCCCTACTCACTCTTCAAAGATTGGCCTAGACATAACCTCTTCTGGGAAACTGTCCCTGACACCCCCAGGCTAGATGGGGCAGCCCTCCCTGTGTTTCCATAATGCCCTGCACCTTGGTCCTGTAAGGGCCCTTAGCTTTAGGAATTGTCATTTCCTCTTCTAAGTTGGCCATTTTTGCCATTCCTAGCTCATGGTGCGTTGAGTGACTAACAACAGTCAGTTGTTTGAATGAGTAAGCATCTGGCCCCTGTGGTTCTCAGTTTACGCTGTGTGTAGCAGGATATCACTCAAGACAACAGTGGTCACCATACCTGGTTTCCTTGAACCAAGACAATTTTCTTTTAGTAAAATAATTTAATAGGAGGGACTGGAGCTACTTTGCACCCACCAAGAGTTGCCATCAAGTCAACTCTGAATCATGGCACCCCCATGTGTGTCAGAGTAGAACTGTGCTCCATAGGGTTTTCAATGGCTGATTTTTTGGAAATAGATCACCGGGCCTTTCTTCCAAGCCATCTCTGGGTAGACTCCACCCTCCAATCTTTTGGTTAGCAGTCAAGAATGTCAACTGTTTGCACCACCCAGAGCTACTATATTGATAAGTTAGGCCTTTCTTCTTGCTCTGTGCTTCTTCCACATTTTGTATTCTCATCAGCATGTGATCTTGCTCTGACCAAATGAATCAGCTGAAATTAGATTATTCATTTATTTCCACAAAAGTATCAGAGGGAGCATGTGGTGGGATGGACCTGCTTATTCACTGACAGTGGAGGTGGGGGTGGAAATTCACACACACTGTCTGGAGGACGTTTTCTCTAACTCTACTCTAGATATCCACATTTGTTCAAAATGTGTGTGTGTGTGTCTGTGTGCTTTAGGTGAAAATTTACGGCACAAATTTGTTTCTCATTCAAAAATTTATACACAAATTGTTTGGTGACAGTGGTTGCAACCCTCTGCAATGTGTCGGCACTCTCCCCCTTTCCCTTTACTCCAGTGTCCATTTGCTCAGGTTTCCTGCCCCTTCCTGCCCTCTCCTGTTTGCTTTTGGGCAGGTGTTGCCTATGTGGTCTCGTATACACGATTGAACTAAGAAGCATGTTCCTCACATGTGCTATTGTTTGTTTTATAGATCTGTCTAATCTTTGGCTGAAGGGTGAACTCAGGGGGTTGTTCATACTCTTTGACCCAGGAATTTCATTTCTAGAAATGATGCTGAAGATCTAATCAGAGATATATGCACAAGAATGTTCAGTCTTGTATAGTCTTTGTGTTGAAAAGTTGGAGAAGCTTCAGTGCCTAACAGTAAGGGCTTGGTTATATAAATTATGATACATTCATATGATGAATTATTATGCGATCATTAAACATAAGATTTTTCGAAGAATTGAAATGATATAGAGAAATACTCACAACACGGTGCTGAGTGGTAAAAATGGAAAATATGTTAACCTCAAAGAGGAAATACTTCACAATGTTATAAGTGGTTATTGCTGAGGTGAATTTTTTTTTCAATTTTTCTAAATTATATTTTTCTAAATTTTCTGTATTAAATATACATTTATTTTTAAATGATTTTTTATTTTTAATTATGAAATATTTCAAACATTCAAAACTACAGAAAAATTAACAGATATGCACTAGGTCTCCCTACCTCATACAACAACCCCAAAAAACAAACCCATTGCTGTCAACTCAATTCCAACTCATAGCAAGCCCATGGGTTACAGAGCAGAACTGAGCTCCATAGGGTTTCCTTGGCTGTAATCTTTATAGAAGCAAATTGCCAGGCCGTTCTTCTACAGCACCACTGAGTGGGTTCAAACCACCAACCTTTCAGTTGGTAGACAAGTGCAAATCTTCTGTGCCACCCAGACAATAGAAGAATTTGATTCCAGATCGATTATAGTACATAAATATGAAAAGCAAAATGGAGAAGCTTTGAGAAGAGAGTATAGAAGACACCTTTATCATCTCAAGGTGGGAGCACTTTCTTTAATAAAACACGCATCTCTTAAATATTGCTGCCTAACAAGCCAGCCCAAACTTGGTGACATAAAGCAACAACCACGTATCACTGGTCATGATTCTGCAAGGTAGCAATTTAGGTTAGGCTTAGCTGGGCACTTCTGGTCTTAGCTGGGTTCACTCATGCAGCTATGGCCAGCAGACAGGCTAGCTGGGGTCTGGCTGTTGGCTGGGATGCGAACAGCGTCTGGGCCACATATCTCATCATCCAGTAGGCTAGTGTGAGCTCATTTACATGGCCGTTGGCGGGGTCCCAAGAAAGAGTAAAAATGCCTAAGGTTTCCGTGCTTGGAACTGCACAGCGTCACTTGCACCACATTTCCTTGGCCAAAGCGTGTGCAGATTCAAGAACAGTAGAAGTGGACTTCACCTCCTGACCGGAGGAGCTGCAAAGACACATTACAAAAAGGCGTGAATACCGAAGAGGAAATGTTGTGGCCTGACAATCTGCCACAAGAAATAAAAAGCACAAACCGTTAAGGAAAAGATAGATACATTTGAATGCATTAAACTTAAAAACGTCTGGATAGCAAAAGCTACCTTGAATACATACTACTTTTATAATCAGAAAACAAAGTTAAAAAAACAAACATTTTAGGACGCCACACCAGACCACGTCATTATGTTGGTGTTGTCGTCTGATGCTGTTGAGTGGGTTCTGACTCATAGCGACCCTACGTACAGCACAGCAGAACACTGCCCAGTCCTGCACCATTCTCACAATCATTGCTATAAGGGGGGAAAAGGCACTGAAGAACATCTATGCAAAAATCTGAACTTCCAAAACAGATAAATCACTGAGGCAATAAGTTCATTATTCCCGGATGCTTTCACCTCAAAGTGTGCTGTATTACAAGACGAAGTTAAATATTAAATGCAAGCCCTCCTCCTCATTTGAAAAGGAATTCCTGCCGTGGGAATTGTTATTCCAGGACATATCTATTATACACAGTAAGGTACGCCCTGGGTAGTACAAACGGTTAACACCCTCACTGCTACCTAAAAGGTTGGTGGTTCAAGTCCACCCACAGGCACCTGGGAAGAAAGGCCTGGTGATCCACTTCCAAAAAATCAGCCGCTGAAAACTTTATGGAGCGCAGTTCTACTCTGACACACACGGAGTTACCGTGAGTCAGAAACGACTTGACAACAAGAAGTTGGGTTCGGTTTTACTTAAAATTGCAAGTGCCTCGTTTTCGTCTTAACTCCTGTCATTCCAGAAAGATGATCTCAGGGGCAACTTCTCCTTTTAGAGAAGCAGAAAAGCTGGGGGAATGGATCTTTTCTGTCTCCAGGAGGGAGTGAGGATAGAAGAAGCTGAGCCAGAAACAGACCAAGGGGGCTAATGCGTTTATCTTTTCCGAATCAGTGCTCAAGAGTTTGACCTCGCCCTTTTGTATACTCTGGATGTGTCAAAACATCAGAGACCCCTGTGGCCCCAGCCCTGTGGCCCAATCCAAGGTCAAGTATAAACAACTGGAGGTCAGATCATGTAATGAGTTACCTAAGTGGCTTACCCCCTCAACAGGGTGAGGAGAGGTGGTTAGGTTTCTCAGGGACATTGATATGAGTGCATCTCTATGGCAGCAAAAAGTTTCCAGAACTGACAAAAGCAGTCCTCATCCCTATTCGGTTTATACTCACAGAGGCTTGATAAGAAAAAATAAAGAGAGAGAAAGGCAGAGAACAACAGAAGCCCAGAGTCATCAAGATGCTTCTGATTCATCTGCCCCACCCCCACCCCCATTTTTCCACCGCACCAGCCAGCTTTCTGGAAAGGGCCAAGTTTCAGCTCAGAGACCTTCACATAAGGAACATATGGGGTAGTGAGTCACCTCTGACTTTGAAGGGCCAACAAAGGTGACAGCTGAGAGGTGATGCGGTCTCTCTACTCAGGCATGCACAGCAGCTTCCTGCCACAATGGGGGTGTAATGCACGCCTCGGTACCTGCTGGCTCAGCTCTGGGGTGTGAGGTGTGTGGCCAAGATGGTTTCTTCTTTGTACATGTCAGGGCCCTATTTGCAGGGAGTCTTCAGAGCTGGTTCGTAATAAAGATGGCATCATTGTGGCCCTGTGCTGCTGACCCTGCCGTGAGAGGCCATTAAGCTCTGTGTGGAACATCCAGAAAACAAAGGAGAGCCTCAGTCACCAAAGCAGGCACAGAGAGCAGCTCCCAGCCTGTGCAGGAGGAATTACCAAGGCAAGGGCCACAGGGTCTAACCCCTGCGGGGCCAGGAAGTTAGGTCCAAGGTTGGCCTGGGGACAGTGGACAGAGAAAGGAAACTCTTAGGGAGATGAATTAGCATGTTCGAAAGCAAGAACCATGGTGTGTTGGCAAACTGTCCACGGGTCAGCAGTATTAGCGCAGATTATAGACAGCCTTTATGTTGCTGTCAGCTGCTGTCGAGTCGGCTCTGACTAATAGGGACCTTATGTATAACAGAATGAAATGTTGCCTGGTCCTGCGCAGTCCTCATGATGGTTGTCATGTTTCAGTCCAATGTCACAGCTATTATGTCAACCCATCTCATTGAGGGTTTTCCTCATTTGGGCTGACTCTCTACTTTATCAACCGTGATGCCCTTTTCTAGTGATTGGTCTTTCCCAATGACATGTCCAAAGTAAACAAGCCAAAGTCTCGCCATCCTCTCTTCTAAGGAGCATCCTGGTTGGATTTCTTCTAAGACTAATTAGTTCATTTTTCTGGCAGTCCACGGTATATTCAATATTCTTCACTGACACCACAGTTTGAATGCATCAGTTCTTCTCCTGTCTTCCTTTTTCATTGTCCAGCTTTCACATGCCTATGAAGCGATTGAAAACACCATGGCTTGCGTCAGGCGCACCTTAGTCATCAAAGTGACAGCCTTTGTACTGAACTAAAAAGCTTGCACGTATTGGGGGGAGAATCCTATCAACCCAGCTAATCCTCTCCATGACAGGTAGAAAAGAAAGAAACAGTTTTGTTATTGAATAGGCATTAAATCAGATTACAGTGTACATTGCCGGTAACCTACTGGTGAGATTATAAAAACAGAAAGAAATTTCACCTTTTTTTATACCCCCAGGCTGTTAAATCCATTACATACATGTTCTCAAGATTAACGGTAACTTGTCCAACCATAGGAGGATTTGGCAGCACCATTTGCTATGCGTTTTTCCATAGCTAATCCCACATTCATCTGGTAATTTGGGTAGCCAGCTGTGCTAGCTAATAGTCTTCTTCTGAATTGCTTGTGCCTGTAGGACAAGCTTGGAGCAAGGGCCTAGGCTAAACTCTCAAAGTGACAGAGTTTACATTTCATGTTTACATTTCAGAGAAATGGCTCCCAGACCCTTAAGAAAAACATTCCTGGCTTATAATGCTGGCGGGAGTCCCTGGAATGCCTGGGCAGTGCAAAGCAGTTAACTGCGTTAGGCTGCTCACCTAAAGGGTGGTGGTTCGAGTCCATCCAGAGGTGCCTCGGAAGAAAGATCTGGCAACCTACTTCCAAAAAATCAGCCTTTGAAAACCCTGTGGAACACAATTTTACACTGAGACACTTGGGCTTGTCATAAGTCAGAATGGACTCAATGGTAACTAGTGGTAAAAGCTGGCAGGAGGCATAAACTCACCTTAACAAAGATTTGCATACGTATCAAAGGGACAGAGAAAGGATTCACAAAGATGAGGTTTCTCGCTCACAGTAATGCTCTAAGAAAAGAGAAGGGGAGGTTTCTTTCCCTTTTGGCAACCAGGAAAATTCAGTTTTTTATTTACCCTAAGTGGTGATGAAAAGGCATTGAGACATGGATGAGGCATGGCTCTCTTTCCCTAAATTCTATGGAAAATTCCACAGCCAGCTACCTTATAAATTTCCAGAGGGAAACAGTTAGGGAGCTGAGGATGACCAAGGGCTGACACAGGGGAATTTCCTCAGGACCTGGAAAGAGGGAACTGCCTTCGTGCTGGATGGCAGGCTTCTAGTTCAGTTACAGGTGACGTTTGGTCCAGAAACTTACCGGACACATTTTGATGTCATTTCTGTGAACACCTAAATTTCTCTGCTGGGTCCAGAGTGGCTAAGATGCTCTTGTGAGAACTTGGTGCACAGGAAGTGCCTCTGACCATGTGTGAAACCGACTCTCGTCATGGTCAAGCCTTGGAAGGACCACTCCGTGGCCGCTGGAGGGTCTCTGTCTGTTAGGTCCCCTGGATGGAACCCCTTTTGACACCTAAGCCATCCAAAACTCTGCTGCCTGAAGTCATTTCCAGCAACAGAAAATTGCGGAAGTTTCCAAGATGGCTTCTGCAAACCACAAAAGATGCCCAACAGCACACCGCCACCCCCACCGCCTTAAACCATGGGAGCCATGGAGACTGTCAGGGCCCAGGCAGGAGGAAAACATCCTTTCTCAAAGACCAGGAGAGTACTCCACTGTGGAAATAGCTCACCTGCATCCAGAAACACTCTCCCCTCAGAGAAATGACGTAGCACAGAGGCTCAAAGAAGGGCCTTGGGGTGAGAATATGGCTCTAGGAACAAGAACATGTTTTCAGAAGGAGCAGAAAAGCCATCATCATGTCCCTGTTTTTTGTTTTTTTTTTTTTTCTCTTTCCCTCTTGTTAATTTTTACTGTTTTGTGGCCCAGTTCAAATATCCCCCTCTTTCACGAAGGCCGTCTGCTTCCTCCAGCCCCAGCTGTCTATGACTGTGCCCACCTCCAACCATTGCTCCCAGCTTAAAGCCTATGTTTGCCTTGCTTCTACAGCACTCTCATCCCATCCCAACTGAAAAACTAAGCGACTGGGATAGACTAGGATAGTTTTAAAAATTATTTCCTGATTACAAAAGCAAGACATGGACACTATAGAACATTTAGAAAAACATAAAGAAAAAAATATTAAAATCACATATAATCCCCCCATTGGGATGGACAATCTTCCATTCTTCGTCCTGTGCATTTTTTACAAACTTTTTTAAAAAGTAATGACCAGACTGACTGTGTTACTTTGTAACCTGCTTTGTTGCCTTCGTTCCATTATGTGCATTTTTTCCATGTTCTTCTACAACATCATTTTGGTGCTTTTGGACCATAGTTTGAGGCAACAGAGCATGGTGATTAAAAGTGTGGCCTCTGGAGTTGGAACCACCTGAGTAACAATCCTGGCTCAGTGACCTTAAACAAATCCCTTAACTTCTCTGAGCCTCAGTTTCCTTATCTGTAAAATGGGGATAATAATACTACTTCCCACATTGGTTTGTTGTGTGTATTAAATACACATGAAACACATAAACAGCATCTGACATATATAAGCTCTATATAAACTTAGCTATTGTTCTTGATTTGTTCACAGTCCCCTGGAGTTGAGCACTAAAGGATCAAGGTTGCTATTTTAAATATTACTGCAGTCACCAGCCATGATTTTTCCTTAGGATAAGTGAAATTTCTGGGTTATAGTGTTTGCACGTTTTAAGATTTTTATGTGTATTGCCAACTGGCCTGCAGTCAATATGGAGCCAGTTTAAACAATCACCAGGGTGTGTGATTGTGCCTGTTCTCCAACATATTACCAGCAATCCCCCACCACTAGCACTCGTCTGCTATGCACACACACACACACACACACACACACACATCTATTAGGTCTGGACGTAATTTAACAGTTTTATTTTAAACCAATTTGATAGATTAGAAAAAGTCATCTTTTAATTTGCATATCTCAGATTGCTGATGAGGGTCATCACATATTCAAATGGTTACTAACCATTTGTCTGCAACAGATGTTGAGAAAGACTTCTCTTATTGCCCTAGATTTGGCTGCTGTGAACCAAAGGGCATCAAGCAGCAAACAATTGGGGGACAAACATTAGTTTCTGGCTAATAAAGAGGCAGCTGAACTTTCTGATACTCCCAAGTCAGGCCCTCCCTCCTCTGGCTCCAACAGTCTATATATGCAGAAAATTAGAGGAAGAGAGAAAAGAGAACACTAAGAATAGGAAGTCCTGGAGGAAGCCATGCCGTGACTTTCCCTCTCCGGGAAGAGGTAGATTTCCCATCCACATCCCTCCACTCCTGAAGCCAAGTGAGTAGGAGTCCAAGAGAATTGTAGATTTAGGAGGTGCCTGCAAGAAAGAGGAGTCTCTGGGGGCACAAGCAGTTAAGAGCGCAGCTCCTAACCAAACTCACCCAAGGGCCCCTTTGAAGAAAGGCCCGGTGATCTGTTCCAAAAGGTCATGGCCATTGATGAAAACCCTATGGAGTATAGCTTTGCTCTGATCCACATGGGGTTGCCATGAGTCAGAATTGATTTGATGGCAACTGGTTGTGTTTTTGTTTTAAAAAGGGGGATTGGTATCTTGCTGTCCAGTTGGAGTCTGTTTAAGCAGCAGCTTGCTGATGACCTGCTGTCCTGGGGGCTGCATGGATGAGGTGGAGGGAAGATATGTTGGGAGAGAGCTTGGGAGGGGATATATTGAAAGAGGGGGCAGGACTTGGGAGGGAGTGGCCCCACAGCAGCCTTCCCTCCCTCCATTTGGGAGGCAACGATGCAGGAGTTTCCCATAGTTCAAATGGACACAAAGGATGGTAGCTAGGTTGCACCATCTTGCCAGTATCTCACCAGCAGATCTGGCCACAAGGCAAGGAGACCCCAATACAAGGAACCATGGTTTGGGCTGCCAAGGTGGGAGCAGGAAAAGGTCAGGCCAGAGCAGACGCACATCAGGGTAGGTAAAGTGAGAGGGACCCCTTCTGTGTCTTGCATGAAAGCCAGCATTGTAGATGTGAGCAGTGTGGAGATGAAGAGGCAGTCAGGGATAGAAGAGTGCTATCCTGCGGGGAAGTTAGAGATGGTACCCCTTTGTCCTCTTGTCCTCTTGCTTCTTCCTGCCCAACTCCAAGCAACAAAGATGGGAAGCAGGGAAAGTGAGGAAGTACATGCTACCCCCAAAGGCCAAGGTCTGGCCAGTACTGGAGGCAGGGGATGAAGCAAGGGCTCATATGTGTAGGAGACTGGAGCTTTAACCTGTGTTAGATGGGACTGACCTGTCCTTTCTGTACTCAGAAGTGACAAGAAGATCACCCCCAAACAGGAAAGTTCAACAGAGTGAGACAGACAACAATGATGGGAGAAAAATATAACTTTTATGACTATGCCCTTCCACTCTCAGAGGGTTTACTAAACCGACCACATGTTTTTCTTCCCTTATGAAGTCACAGGTCACGCATATGGCAGGCGTTTCTGGATCTTTTCTACCAAGGAGGAAGCACTAGGAGCTGAGCTGTCTCAGTCGTTTTCCTATCTATTCTACTATGTTCACCAAAAAAACACAAACCAAACCCGTTGCCGTTGAGTCGATTCCGACTCATAGCAACCCTATAGGACAGAGCAGAACTGCTCCATATGGTTTCCAAGGGGCGCCTGCTGGATTTGAACTGCCGACCTCTTGGTCAGCAGCCGTAGCTCTTAACCACTACGCCACCAGGGTTTCCTCTATGTCCACAGTAGGCAGTTAATAAATGAGGGGTAAATTGAATTGACTAAATTTTTTGAATGTTCTGGAAAGAAACAGACTTGGGCCCTCTAAAATAAAAGCAAGTCTTTGTCGGGGTCTAGATCTGAGACTTTAGTGAAGAAATTTCTCCTCTTTCCTATTTGTCCTTAAGCTACTAGGCCTTCAGCCTTGCATGGGTTAATCCCCCAGTCCCGTCCAATGGGTCTCAAACTCTGTCCATTTTACCCTTGAGCCCAGCCTTACTTTCTGTTAGGTGTAGTAAGATTCTCCCTTTGGACTGGAAAAGAGGTCATACGAAGGTAATGACAGTCACACATGTCTATCTTTAGTCTAGCCACTGGTGAGAAAGCCGAGTTTCCCAACCCACCAAGAACCCAGTAAATAAACAGCACTGCTGACTCAATGCAAACCCTGGGGCTATAGAGAAAAAACAGTTTTAAGTTCAAACATATAACAGAGGGAAGATTCCCAGGGTTTAACCTTTAATGAGATTGGAGGTTCACTCAAGGTCTCATGGCTTCACCATTGTTCAGAAGAGGCAAGAACAGGAGTGGGGAGCCTTTCTGCTGCTCTGTAGACACTTTGCAGCTACAAAGCATATATCCATTTGAGTCTCACCACACTCTTCATCATAGGTAAGGCAGGGCTAGTACCTCCACTAACCAAGAACCAAACCCGTTGCCCTGGAGTCAATTCTGACTCATGGTGACCCCATGGGCTACAGAGTAGAACTGCTCCATAGGATTTTCTTTGCAATAATCTTAGTGGAAAGCAGATCATCAAGCCTTTCTTCCATGGTACTGCTGGGTGGGTTTGAACTGCTAACCTTTAGGTTAGTAGTCAAGCAGAAACTATTTGTGCCACCTAGGCACCTAGTATCTCCGCTACACAGGAAGAAAATGAGGCTCAATAAGCTAACGTGACATATTCAAAGGTCACATGACTCAGTACGACGATCTAGAAACTGAGCTCAAGTTGTCTGGCTCCTATATGCCCATTCCAGTACATAATGTGGGGTCTCTGCTTAGGCCAGGGGAACACCCAGGCTGAGACTTAAGTACTGGGTACCCCTGGATGCTTTGTGAGAAGATCACTAAGTTACTGTTGGAGTTTGTATGTTTTTAATTTTGCAATAATTCATTTTTAAAGTATATGATATTGGTAAATTAATCAATACTTATTCATTCATCCTGGTGGTGGTTTTGAAACATGCTCGTCAATTCTTTGACACTCCCAACACAAAGAGGTAAAGTCTGTGTCCTCTCTCCTCGAATCTGGGCAGGCCCTTGTGACAGAAGTGATACTGTGAGACTTCTGAAGCCAGACCAGAAAAGGTCTCACAGCTCTGCCACTGTCTCCTTTGGACCCTTACTCGGAGGCCCCAGCTACCATGTAGGAAGTCTGGCTATCCTGAAGCCACTTTGGGGAGAGACCACTTGGAGAGACTAGATGGATGGATGGACGGACGGATGGACGGATGGATGGATGGATGGGTGGATGGATGGATGGATGGATGGATGGGTAGGTAGGTAGATAGATGACAGATTTATTGATCCCGCAGAGGTTTGAATCTTCCCATCCTTCAGGATGGCCCCAGCCATTCTTCTATAACTGCACGAGAGATCCAAGCAAGAACTGCATTGCTGAGCTCAGTCAACCCCAGGTTGTCATTGCTTTAAGCCACTGTTTGGGGGTGGTTTGCTACACAGCAATAGCTAATCAGAACATACCTCATCGATTTTTTCAATAGAAATTTGTATTTATAGAAAAAATCGTAGTAGTATCCTGTAATCTAGAACTCCCTTGTCCACGACGCTAGCTTGAGCTGACTGTAAACATTCGGGCAAAATTATTCCTTTGGTAACAGTGATTCCAAGAGCAGATATTTTTTCTGGGCCAAAAGCATAAATGGTTCCCATAAATGGTGATTGTTGTTGAAATGAGATCACACCGAAAAAATCAGGGCCCTCAAAATCTTCCCCTTCACACCCTCTCCCGCCCCATGCCTGCCCTCTTACTCTCCTGCTTTTTAAGGGATTGTGGAGCTTTATGACCTGAAAAGACCCAAGGGAACATCAAGGCCAGCCCACTCATTTTACAGGTAAGGAATCCTAGGTGGGCAAGCTTTCAAAAGATCACAGCCTTGAAAACCCTATGGAGTAGTTCTACTCCACACACATGGTGTCACCATGAGTCAGAATCAGCTAACAACAACACAGCTTGCCCCAGGTTGCACAGTTGATAAGTACGTGGGGTAGGACTAGAACACAGGTCTCCCGGCAACCAGACTCATGTGCTCGTTACTCCAGTTCATCACTTCCTGATCTGGACTGGAAATGGAATGTGTCCTCTTTTAGACCCAGAGCAGGGACCAGCACAAATGGATTTATCGTCTATCTATCTATCTATCTGTCTATCTGTCTATCTGTCTGCCCATCTGTCCATTCGTCCATCTGTCTATCCGTCTATCTATCCATCCATCTACCCGTCTAGCAACCTACCAAGATATATTAGTTAGTAGTTGAGAGAAATCCAGTTATTGTCCTTATCCACCTGTTACGACTCTAGGTCAAATTAAGTCCCATTCAGGCTAATCCAATTTGTGTAAACAGCTATTAAAGCAAACAGAACAGAAAAAACAACAAAGCCAAAAAGAAGACTTTTTTCTCTCGAAAGTAGAAAACAAACAAGAGTTGTCTTTGCACTTTGGCATCAATTATTTGAGGTGGCGGTGAAAGATGCAGGAGTTGAAGCACATCTGAAATTCTCCCTCCCCCCAAATCTAACGGACACCAAAGAAGATTCTGAGAAAAGAAAAGCAGAAGCATTTCAGCAGCGCTCAAACCGAGGAAGGCGCAAAGGTCACACCATACACTCCTTCGAAAAGTGCTGTCACGAGCAGAAACTGGGTGAGGATTACACAGCATGATTAAAGTCATTGATACCACTAAGTTGTACACCTGAAATATGGTGAACTAGTAAATGTTATGTTACATATTTTTAAGAAAACAAAACAAACAAAAAAAGCAGAACCAGAAATTTCCTGACATCATCAAGTGGTTTGCTTATATGGGCAAGAATGAGGCCAGTAGAAGAAGGCAGGAGGATGTGAACTGGAAGCTGAGTGGACAGATTCTGGAAAATATTACTTAGATTCCCCATTTAAAGGAAGTAAAGGGGGAACACAGTTTCTAGAGTAGAAACACTTCCAAGAGGAAAACTAACTCATTGCAAGTATAAAGAAGAAAATAAGTATCACAATCTCATCCCTCACTGATAACACTAATGAATATAAATATAAATATTACATAATTGAAATCATGTGGTCTATACAATTTTATATCCTTTTTTTTTTACTGAGCATGCAGCCATAAAAATTACCCCCCATCATTAAAAAACTCTTCATAAGCATCACTTTTAAGAACTATGCCCTGGTGGTGCAGTGGTTAAGAGCTTGGCTGCTAGCCAAAAGTTGGCAGTTCGAATCCACCAGCCACTTCTTGGAAACACTATGGGGCAATTATACTCTGTCCTATAGGGTCTCTATGAGTTGGAATCGACTCAACCACAGCGGTTTTGGTTTTGGTTTTCTTATGCCATTATTTACTTAACTTCCCTTATTGGAGTCCCTGAGAGTGCAAACAGTTAATGCCGTTGAGTGCCTACTGAAAGGTTGGAGGTTCGAGTCCACCCAGAGGCACCTCAGAAGAAAGGCCTGGCAATTTATTTCTGAAAAATCAGTCATTGAAAACCCTATGAAGAACAGTTCTACTCTGACACACATGGGATTGCCATGAGTCAGAATCAACTCAATGGCAAAATGGCAACAGGTAACAAGCATTCCTTTATTGCTAGACATTTTCCACAATTTTTCAATATTACAAATAATATAGCAATAAACAACTTTGTGTCCTATCTATATTTTACAGAGATAAACTCCTCTTTTAGTCTTCCCTTAGAAATATCCAGAAATAACTGGGGCAAATTTCAATGAACAAAGGGAACACTCAAGTAGTTATGAAAGTAGGGGTTAATGAGCTGGTGAAAAGCAAATATTAATAGGAGACAATTTTATACCCAAACTGGGGAGGTGTGGCAATATTTAGATGGTTTCGATATTTCCAAAGTACCTACAATGAACATGTATTACTTTCTAACCAAGAAAATAAACATCCCTAAAAAGAAAATGATTTTATTTAAAATAATAGTTGACTTTCAGTTCAAGATGGCAAACAACCATGTTAACCAATTCTCTCTATTAAAAAATATGTTGAAATAACAATAAAGAGTTACAGGCTGAAAAAAAAATTTATCAAAGCACTGTATACAGGGAAGAGGGCAATAAATTTTGCGAAGATGTTGAGTAGCTGGGATCATATTGGCTGTTAAATCTGAATTGAGGAAGACAATGGTCAGAGCACTTCTGGGGCTGTAGTGGAAGTAGAAGTTACTGATTGTCCTTCACATTGGAGTCTCCCAAAGTCGGCAAGTACAAACAGCAGGTTGGAAGAAAAGGAGATAATTGATGGAATAACCGAGCCTAAATGAGTCAGAATTGACTTGACAGCAGTGGGTATGGTTTGGAGCCCTGGTGGCACAGTGGTTAGGAGCTTCGTTGCAAACCAAGAGGTCAGCAGTTCAAATCCACTAGCTGCTCCCTGGAAACCCTACAGGGCAGTTCTACTCTGTCCTACAGGGTCGCTATGAGTCAGAACTGACTCAATGGCAATGAGTTTGTTTATGTACTTTTTAAACTCCTGTGAGAACTGGCCTGCCATACCCCACTTATCCCTAGTCCTGTGTGTAGGAAGTGGAAGTTTTTACCCTAAGGTGAAACTGGAGAAATAATTTAAAAAAAAAAAAAAAAAAAAACCTGCCTGGAAGGGGCTGGGGCTTATAGAGTGGGGTTAGCATCCCAGAGTAAGGCCTTCCCTGAGTTGGCTTTGAAGGGGAAAGGTGGCAGCCTGTTTGCCTGCTCCCCACTCTCACAGCCTAAAGTAAAGCCTACCCATCAATGCCCCCTTCCATACCCAGAGAGCTTTCATCCAGCCCTTTCATTCAGAGAAGAGAAACCCTTCCCAGTTACCTCAATTTAACAGCCCTGCCTGGCACACATAAATAGGAGTGGGCAGTCCAAAATCACTATTCACAAGAGGAAAATAAAAGAGAAAGACCAAGATAAATAAACGGAACAACTGAACCTGGAGGAGGTAGAGCCAATTAAAGGAAAGAGAACTACATAAAAACCCTAACCTCTAACATCCTCATGGAAATTCAAGGAGATCATGCATCCATAAAACAAGAGCAGTCTTCTCTTAAAAAGGAACAATTGGAAACTAAGAAAAAGTTTGTTTTACATTCCTTTGTATACATTTAATTTTTAATTATTATAATAAATGTAGTACATCAAATAAAAAAAGCAATAGACAACATTATAAACTATTTCAATAGACAGACCACATTAAAAAGTCAAGGAGAGATTGCAGAATATAGAGTAAAAAGGATAATTGGAGCAATTCAAGTGGGTCAACATATATGTAATAGGAGTTTCGGAAAAGAAGAGTGAAAATGGAAAGGAAGAAATTGTCAAAGAAATAATTGAAGAAAACCCTCCCAGAGTTGAAGACGAAAGTTTTAGACTGAAAGACCCAAAGTGCCAAGCATAGTAAACAAATAATGATCCATATAAACAACCTCATGAAAGTTCAGAGTGCCGATAATACAACAAGATCCTAAACACACTCAGAGAGAGTCAAGAAACAGATAATCATCGAAAGAATAAGAATCAGATTGACATCATTTTTCTCATCAGCAGCGCGCAATGTTTGAAGGCAAAGCCACAATCATCTCCAGAGTTCAAAGATGTAATTTTGTGCTTAGAACTTGTTTTTGTTTTTGTTTTGTCAAACTATCAATTCAATGTGGAGAAAATTAAAGGCTTTCTTAGATATGCAAGAACTCTGAGAGTTAGCTTCCATACATTCTTTCTGAAAAGAAAATTACCTGATGATGTACTACTCAAGAAAGAGGAGGATATGAGAGAACTAAAAAACAATTAAACTAGTCTAGAAATGCAATGAAAAGAATTTTCAGTATAGATGTGCAGAGGATCTAGACACAAGACAGTATGTTTGGAACATTCAATCTATGGTATAATTAAAGAATTGGAAAGTATCTGTAATATTCTAAAGAAGGTATATGCTCCTATTGTCAACAAAAAAGTCAATAAAAAAAATAAGTTGAAAATGTATATAAAACGGGTGTGTGTGTGTGTGTGTGTGTGTGTGTGTGTGTGTGTGTGTGTGTGTGTGTGGCCAAATATAAAACCAACCAAAAATATTATGATTCTGTTTGCTTGAAAAAAGGATCCACTTGACTTTGATATTGGAACATTCCCCTCTATAGACCTCAATATAACACCTGCTTCTGCAGGGAATAATATTGACATAATCCCCATACTTTAAACACTGTTCATTGACTTTCAATTATCAGAATTAACGTACTAGCAAATCACGGAGGGCGGATTTACTAAAGAGAATGCAAGTGCCGTAAGCCTTAATGTAAAAGAAAATGGTATAGCTGACAGGGAGTGGAGAATGGACTAGAGAGGAGAAATAGAGGGAGTAGAGGGATACTCATTTCCTCATCTCACTAATGAGGAACCAAGAATTACTACCTAAAGTTAATGGGTCAATAAATATTGAAGAATATAGTTTAAAATCATAAGATTAGCCATCAGAAGAAATAAAAATATACAACTATCATTGATTTGGAAGTGGGAGAAAAGGGGTTGATAAGTGAATAAGTTACTCACCTGTCATAGCTAAAAGTCTATAGACACTGCTTAAGCTGATAAATGAAGACATAGGTGTACTATGTTATCCAACAGTATGGAGCTGTCCACTAAAGAAATAGAAACAGAAACAATTAAAAAAAAAACCTATGAGGACAAAAACTAAGAAGGAAGTGGAGAAAAATACTTTTTGTGGCTTTCTATACTATTTGAATTTTTATTTCTAGGTACCTACATTTGAAGAATTAGAAAGCAAAATAAGATGGACACCAAAGGATTTTAAAGTACTAGTTACATAGGCGTAGGGAGCAAAAGAGATTGTGTGGGTGATTTTTTCCATCTATTTTCCAATTATACTGTAATGTGGGTTTCTTTTTTTTTGCTTTGTTTTGTTTTTTGTTATTTCCATTATGGAAAAATCTATAAAGAAAAGAGGGAAATAGCTAACACATATATTTATTATGTGGTGGTTAGAAGTGGTGAGAAATGGGGATGTTACTAAGCAAAGAAATTTACCTGAAATCTTTGTGGAATGATTCTACAACCACCATGAAGGTTAAGCTAGCTGTGTGAAGTCACCTAACCTCTCTGGACTTCAGTTTCTTCCTCTTAAACCTGGAGAAGTTGACTTTAAGAGTTCTCAGGCCCTGTTCAGCTTCAATAGCTTAGGAATCTCTGAATTTCTATCAAGCATGAATACTGCCACAGAGATCATGTGACTCAGGCCATCTTGACTGTCAAATGGCTGGGTTCTATTCTGCATCATTGTTGAGGGACTAAACAAGATTTCTGCTGGAAATCTGAAGCCGTCTGGTGCTGCAAACCTCACGCTCCTCTACCAGCATTGAGATCATTTGTTTCAATAGAAAGTAAAATCCACGTCTACTAACCTCGGTGCTCTCAAAGAAAAAGGCCGAAAGCCTTACACACTGAAGGCCAAGGGCACTCCCCAGGCCCTGCTGAGGCCCTTGGAGAAACTGAGCTGTGGTTTCCGAGATAGTGGTGAGCAGTCTCTGTTTTGCAAGAACAGCAGGAAGTGTATTGAAAGTCATAACCACAGCAAAATTGCCACATCAAACTGAGATGTCCTCTAGATATGGGGATATCGCTCACCACCAGGTACCCAAATGGAACCAAACCTGCTACTCTCAGGGTTCAACGTCCGTTGATTCTTGACCAGGATATGGGCATTTTATCCAAAATGAAATCATAGGTGTAGTGGGTTATTAAAAAAAAGAAAAAGAAAGAAAGATAAACCTCAATCCTTACTTCTTCAAAGTGAGATACACTTGTAGTGAAATCATGTCATAAATGGCAACTCATTTGATTTCTGTAGTGACAGAGTGGGGCCAAGTTTTGAATAGCCGAGTGGCAGTATTATGGAATGTACTCAAACTGTTAGTAGACAGTCTATCGCCTTGCCACAAAGTGTGGTCCATGGGACAGCAACATCAGCATCACCAGGAAGCTTTAGAGATGCAGACTCTTCGACCCCAAGCCAGACCTACCGAACCAGAGACCGCCTTTTACCAAAAATATCCAGGCGATGCATTTGTGCATTAACTTTTGAGAAGTGCTGTCTACAAGACCTGTGTCTGCACTTTCTACCCACATCAGAAACTGAGGACTTAACTATTTGCCAGTTCGTGTGTCTGAGCCCACAATAACCTTCCAAGGAAGATATTATTGTTGTTATTTTTATTACTATTAATCCCATGTGCAAGTGAGGAAACCCAGGCTTAGACAAGTAACTTGTCGAAGGTTAAAAGGTGATAAGGGGCAGAATCGGGCCTTGAAACAAGATCTCTTTGAATCTAAAACTCATGCTCTTAACCATTACTTTCAGTTCTCAAGAGTTGAGTGTTTTCCTTAACAGAAGCTCAGTGCCTTTAAGTAATGTGTTACCAAAAAAAAAAAATACACCCATTGCCTTCGAATTCATTCCAACTCATAGCGACCCTATAGGAGAGAATAGAATGCCCCACAGGGTTTCCAAGGAGCGGCTGGTGGATTGGAACAGCCGAATTCTTCACCACTGCACCACCAGGGCATGGCTCCTAGCAATGTGTTCAGGGTGACGGAAAAATTCGGACACGGATAGTGGTGACAGTTTCACAACATGGCTGGTGTAGTTAATGTCACTGAATCATACATGTAAAAAATGTGGAAATGGCAAACGTTTTGTTGTATATATGCTTACCACAATAAAAACATTAAAAAAAAAAAAGGGGTTAAGTGTTTTCAAGAGATTCATTTGAAAATTAAATCCAGTTGGTAGCAGGTCAAGAATCTTTTTTTCAAAATGTGATCCTTAGTGGAAGCCAGTTTGGGCTTCTTTGTTCATCCCTCACCCAAACCCATGCTGGGAGGGACCCTTCCAGGAGTTTGGTACCAGAGGGTGTGATGCTCCCAGGCAATCAAGTCTGAGTCACGGAGGGAGATGAGTGTGACAGGCAGCCCCCGAAACGCAGCCTAGAAACGCCTGTGTTTAAAAACAGAAGGCCCAGGCTTCCAGGAAGGATGATGTATTTTAAAATAGCTTAAGGTTTCAAAATGACTACAGACCCCTCCCTCACCTACCTCCTTTGAGCTAAACACCATCTTCCTCCTGACACTCTCAGATCCGGAGACAAAGGACACTGGCAGTGAGGGCAATCATAGCTGGCAAGAACCTTGCTTTTCGAGAACGAGCCCCTGGACTGCTCTGGTCAAGGCTCCCTGAGCTCCTTACTGTCTGTCTTGGGGAAATGAGGGTTTCCTGGCAAGTCACGAATGCTTTTCCTGGGTACAGGAAAGACAAGAGTGGGAGCGTCCATTAGTTAACTTCTCCACAGTCCCTTCTCCAGCCCCACTTCTTGGTGACCTCAAATGGGTATCATCTCTCTCTGCAAGAATTAGGCTTAGCTGCACATAATGGGAAAAATAAAAATAATTGTAGCTCAGTCAGTACTTCACAAACCATCACGTGCACGTGAATCACCGGGGATGTTGTTCAAATGCAGATTCTGCTTCAGAAGGACTGAAGCAGGCCCCGAGGTCCAGCATTTCTAACAAGCTCCTGGTGATGCTGATGTCGCTGGTTGATAGATCACACTGGAAAGCAAAGGCTTAAACAAGACAGAAATGTATGCCTCATTTAGGTAAAAGAAGCCAGGAAGCTGGTCTTTCAGGGCTGTGTGAGGATCCATAGCAGCACTAGAGACTCTAACTCTGATCTCTCTGCTCCTCCATCTTCAGCATGTGGTTCCATCTGAAGATCAACTTGTGGTCCCAGATGGTCCCACAGAGATCCAGCCCTCCCATCCATTCTCCAAGCCAGCAGCAAGAGGAAGTAGGAGAGGGAAAAACAGTGTTTCTACTAACCAAGTATACCGTGGACTGGGAAAAGAACAAACAAATCAGTCTTAGGAGAAATACAACCAGAATGTTCCTGAGAAGCAAGGATGGCAAGATTTCCACCCACTTACTTTGGACACGTGCTCAAGAAACATCAATCGAGTTCCAGCAAGATGGCGCTCTAGGCAGAAGCACCATGCCGTCCCTCCACAGCAGAGATCCGAAAAACTAAGCCAAACAGAGAATGCAACAATCCTGAAACCCTAGAACATCAAATGAAGAGATAAAGAACTCAGC
>NW_004443937.1:24975312-24998293 GCF_000243295.1 Trichechus manatus latirostris | reverse complement strand
TGTTAACCAATGTCATAAAACAACATGTGTACTACTGTTTCATGAGAAAACTATTTGTTCTGTAAGCCTTCACCTGAAGTACAATAAAATATTAAAAAAAAAAAGAAACATCAATCATGGTTGGTAAAGCAGAAGGTCTGAGAAAACGAGGGAGACCCTCAATGAGACGGATTGACACAATAGCCACAACAATGGATTCAAACATACTAACGATCATGAAGATGGCACAGGACCAGGAAATGTTTTGTTCTGTTGTACATAAGGCCACCATGAGTCAAAGCCAACTCAGTGGCAACTATCTTAGTTATCTAGGGCTGCTGTAACAGAAATACCGCAAGTGGGTGGCTTTAACAAACAGAAATTTATTTTCTCACAGTTTAGGAAGCTAGAAGTCTGAATTCAGGGTGCCAGCTCCAGGGGAAGGCTATCTCTCTCTTCCGCCTCTGGAGGAAGGTACTTGTCTCTTTGAGCTTCTGCTCCTGGGTGATCTTCTTGTGGCTTGGCATCTCTCTTCGCCCATCTCTCTCCTGCTCATTTGTTTAATCTCTTTTATATCTCAAAAGATATTGACTCAAGATATACCCTATACTAATCTTACCTCATTAACATAACAAGGACAACTCATCCCCAAATGGGATTATACCCACAGACATTTAAGGATAAGGATTTAAAACACATATTTGGGGGTGGGGGGACACATTTCAACCCATAGCAGCAACTAACAGCAATTAAGCCAGCCATCTTCTCTGAAAGACTCTTCTTGCAGGCCCATATTTTCTGCTTAGTCACTTGCCCTCCCCCTCAAGCTGCAGAGATGCCAAGAAACATTGCATGCGCTCCAGAGGCAAGTGCCCAGCTGAAAACTGAGGTTCTGTTCCTAAGGAAGAAGAAGAGAATGGGTGGTTGGTGTGAAGTTAGGATGTCTGGCTGCTCCCCTTCTCCAGCAGTCATTCCAAGGAGACGTAAGCCCTCCACTGCATTGTCTGGGTGGCCATAAGCCATGTTTAGGAGCTAGAGCAGGAATAAATGAAAAATCGCTGACAGCAGAGCAAGAGACAGAAAGAATAACACAGAGTGGTCTGGCCACTCCTGCTGGAACCAGGAAGAGAGCTGGAAAGACCATGAACAGAATTTATGGCTCTACTTTGGGAAACTGGCTTTGGTCTTCCTTCTGAGACTTAAGACACATCTTGTACCCCAAGGGGTATACCTTTTCCTCTGGGCCTAAATTGTTCTTTTGGTCCTTCTGGAACAGACTCCTTGTCTGTAATGTTCTAGCTAGACTCTTCTTATTCCCAGTGGAGACTGGGTACTGTCTGTGCTTGTTCTAGCTAAAGTTTGGGGTCCCACTTCTGGCTCATCCCACTGCCGACCTGGCTGCATCATGGGCCTCGACCATTCGGGGTCTCTTCTCTTGCTTTGAATAGAACCTCTCTGGTACCAAAACTCCCTGAGTTACCACCAGTGCCTGCTGCTAAGTCCTCAATACTTTAGGTATTTTTCTGCTATGCTCAATACCGCTTTTAGCTGAAACTGCCTGACCTAGAGCCTCTCCCTGCCCTCACCCATCCACTTTCAGAAATCATTTCTGGGATGACCTCTGAGCAGGGGTGGCCACTGATGGGGCCAGAGGTGGACACCTTACCATACATTGCCAATGGCTCATGACATGGTCCAATGCAAAGGGAACTGCCAAAATCAAGATGGCAGCATTAACTAAACAAATCAGAGTCCCTTGCCAGGGAGTTTGACATGAATTACAGGAACACATTTACTTGTTAGTAGCAGGACAGAAAGAGGCAGAGTTGTGGCTGCTGCTGAGTGAGGATAATGGTGCCACAAACTCCTGTTGCTGACATCTCCAGCCCCCGGCGCCATCAGCTGCACTCTTACTGGATTTCTGTGTGTCCCATATTCTTTACTCCTCCCTGCAGTTGAGTAACTTTGTCCCTTGCACTATCACATCCACCCTATTGGACTGTGTGTCCTTCCAGGGTCAGACTCTCCCCAGGCAAAGGGTCCAGTTCTGAGTTTCAACAGCTCTTGGCCTGCCCCATCCCAAAGTGGGTAAACAGGCCACCCCAGCCCTGTCCTGAGATGTGTTTGTTCAGTTTTGCCTGCATAGCATCCATTACACCTTCTTTTGGCACCATAACTTTGATTTCCTTTTGGGTCACTACCTCCACCAAATTGGACAAAGTCTTATGAGACTGTTAATCAAGGTACCTGCCCTGTCTACTCCAAGAGGCAAGAATATGATATTTCCACCCTGAAATAAAATTTGGATAGAGTAACAGAAAGACTGAAATTGGTTGAAACACATTTATAATGGTGCAGTAACTATTTAGCTCTGATACAGACTTCTGGAGCTTCCTTGGTCTTTGTCCATTTCTAAGGCTTCTCTATCTCCCTCTCAACTCTCTGAGCTCTTGGTAGCCTTTCAAACAAACCCAGGCTCTGCTGAAGTCAACATGGATAGGCGCAAGCAACTGGAGAAACCTCACTGAGACAGTAGTATAGGAGACACTTTGGACTTCATCCATATCACAAAGTGTGGGCAAAGCTTTGTTGTAAGGAAAATTTACCAAGCAGCATATTATAGAACAAAGTGGAGGGGAAAAACAATCACTACATTTCTGGACATTCATCTTGATGGTTTCTCAACTGGCATGCCATCCAAAAAATCTACAGAATATCAAACAAGCACAGTTGACATTCTTTTCTACTCACCTAGTGAAAATGATGTGTGACTAGTGCTGTGCAAGCTTCTTGTTTTGGTGCCATCCGTACTATATATCTCTTCCTGGCTGACACAGCCCTTCCCACGGTCCCCTACCCAGGGAAGCAGTGCTAAGCTACTCTTTCTGCAAAGGTGGCCACTGATTGGGCCATGGGTGGCCCAAGGGAGTCCAGCCATAGGCTTTCCAGTTGAGGTGCTGACTTAAAGGCTATAATGATTTCCTAAATATAACAGTGGCTCAGCTGCCATGACCAAACCCCAACTAACATGGCTAAGAAACATATATGTTTACTTTTTTTCTCATGGGAAAGTGTAAGCTAGTATGGCAGCTCTATTCTGTGTAGCTGTCAGGGGCTCAGGTCCTTTTTATCTTGTTGCTCTGCCAACCATACTATTGTTCTCCTGTGCACTGTGAAAGTTAGTTCCCAACATATCCACATTCTAGCAAGTGAGAAAGGAAAAAGGGTATGCCCTTTCCCTTTAAAAGCACAAGCTGGAAGTTGTGCAGATAACTTTCACTCATATCCCATTGGCCAAAACTTGGTCACATGGCCACACCCAGGTACAAGGAAGGCTGGGAGACGTTAGTCCTATTCTATGCGGTTATGTGCCTGGCTAAAAAGTAGAGGTTATATTATTTTGAGAGAGAAGGACAGACTTAATATTAGGGGAGAGTCCCCAGTCTCTGCCACACTAGGTTGGTCAGACCAGCACCCTCTGGAATTTGGGGCTAGAGAAAGCAGAAATGATTGTTGTCTTGAGGATAAGAGAAGATGGGGGTTGACATGCAGAAAGAATCACAGCTATGGGGCCCATGAAAGAAGCAGAGAGCATCAATAGGTCCCAAACCCTGCTCCAGCTCCTGCTTTCATTGGTGGGCATCCTCCCAGTAAACACTCTTGTCTTAAGGGGCCTGAGACACCCAGAAGGTTTGCTGCACCTCCAGGACACCGAGTCCCACTGGAGGTGAGGTTCGAGCCATGTTTTCATAGTAGATCCATTCTACAGAAGAGAAAACTGAACCCTACATGCTTCATTGTCTGTTCTTAAGGCCCCTGCCCCTAATTAACCAAAGAAGAAAAGAAGCATCAGAGTCTGTCACTTTCCACCTCTTGACTAGTGAGACCGAAACAAACCATCAAAGCACAATGTCCTCTGGCTTCCTCTGGGTGGAAAGTGCAGATAGAGATCGAGAGGGTCCTCTTTGCTGAGAGCACAGGTTCAGGATGCAGCAGCCACAGAGTGGAGCAATGGAAGAGATGTGAGGCTGGGATGTTTAAATGGGCTCAGAGCACCCAGACACACGGGTCTTTGCCAAGATCCTTATGTGTGAGGCCTCTCTTGGAGAACACAGCCCCTTTTACTAAGGGGTGGCCTGGGGAAAGGGTAGGAAAGGAGTGTAGTGCTGGGACCTGGGGACATGGGCAGCACTGAAGGGATGGGGTCAGCTTTATGTTCTGGGGAAGGATGTCCTTCCCAAGAGGCAGAATATGGTTTCTGAAAGGTATGGCCAGTGCATTGGAGTTGTATGCCTTAGTTGGCAATAAAATTTGTTAGCCAAACTAGGGACTTTTTTCTTTTTTTAATTCAAAAATTTATATGTATATTGTTTTGTGACATTGGTTGCAATTCCCGCAACATGTCAGCACTCTCGCCCGTTCCCTTTCCCCTCTGGGTTCTCAGTGTCCATTCATCAAGTTTTCCTGTCCCTTCCTGCCTTCTTGTCTTTGCTTTTGGGCAAGTGTTGCCCACAAACTAGGAACATTTTTGAGAATAAAAGAAAGTGCTAAAACAAAAAACAATTACCAGTTTCCATGGAGTCAATTCCAACTCATGGTGACCCCTTGTGTATCAGAGCAGAACTATGCTCCATAGGATTTTCAGTGGCTGATTTTCCAGAAGCAGATCGCCAGGTCTTTCTTTCAAGGCACCTCTGGGTGGACTTGAACCACCAACTTTTCAGTTAGCAGCCGAGCACGTTAACCATTTGTACCATAACTGATCTACACTATGCATAATCCTGCTGTTGGCAGGCTTGGGTGTATGGACTTCCTACTAATCCCAAGAGTGAGTGCTTGCCAGGCACACCAGCTACAAGCAGATTTCACTTGAATACTAAGTGTCTCCATTTTTGGCCCAGTTGGTCCTCAGGTTAGGATTCAGACGCGTTGGGCAGCATCAAGAGGACAGGGTGGGTGACTGTGGTCCTTAACAGCAAAGCACCAGGGGCCTCAACACCACGGGGCTTCAGCAAGGAGTGAAGACTTGGCCCTGTAAGGCAACTCCTGACTGCTGACTGTGGACAAATTAGTCAGAAAGTCAACTCAAGCCAACTTGGGTGAAAACAGGAATTTGTGGGCTACATAACCAAACCACACAGAGCCACACAGGTGCAGCTGGACTTGGGGACACTTGGATTCAGAGATTCAGCTACTGTAGGAACTTTCTCTTTCCACCTGTGTTTCTGTTTCTCTCTGCATGTTGGATTTATTCTCTCAATTTAGCTGTTCCCACCCACTTGAAGCCACATCTGCAGGCAGCTCTGGACCTGAATACCACAGAGGAGAGAGCATGCCCACCAGCTCCAAGTCAAAAACACCTCAGGGAAGGTTTCTGATTGGCTTTGTAGGCCCATGGGACCATTTCTGGGCAATCACTTTGGCCAAAGGGATCAGGCTACTGTGATCGACCCAGGCAGTCACATGCTCATCCCCACCACCACATGGATTGTTGGAATGGGAAAGTAGCAGCTGCCCCCCAAAATGGGGAGAGCTGGTGTGGGCAAGCCAGACTACAAATGCCCATTGCAAAGGGAGCTGGAAGTAGACAGGGAAGAAGAGGGGCTGTGCTGCACTACAGCTAGTGGGACTGCGGTGAGCTCACGTGAGACCCCTGGGGGTGCCTAGGAAGGATTCAGGTGACTTACTTGGAAAGGGGCTGAAAATCATGGACTACTGTCTCGTTACTAAAGTCAAGGAAATGCTGTTTATTTCTATTAATACAGAGGCTGGAGTGCCCTGATTATACGGTATCTACAATTTAAAATTCTTCAGCACCAATGAAACCAGTTGCCGTCCAGTCAATTCTGACTCCTGGCAACCTCGTGTGTGTTAGAGTAGAACTGTGCTCCACAGAGTTTTCAATGGCTGATTCTTTGGAATTAGATCGCCAGGCCTTTCTTCCAAGGTGCCTCTGGGTAGATTTTTATTGTCAACCTTTTGGTTAGCAGTTGAGTGTGTTAACCGTTTGCACTCCTCAGGGACTCCTCAGCCCCCATAGTGTGATCTAAATGTGGGTGTGATCCTAAAAGTGGTCAGTCGCCCTAATCAAGGCAACTCCCCTACCAAAAAAAAAAAAAAAAAAAAAGCCAACAACAACAAAAGTAACTGTTGTTGCTGAGTCGATCCCTATCCACGGGGACCTCATGTGTTGCAGAGTAGAGCTGTGCTCCATGGGTTTTTAAGGCTCTGAGCTTTCTGAAGCAGATCGCCAGGCTTATCTTCCAAGGCACCACTGGGTGGGTTAGAACCTCCAGCCTTTACAGTTTGTAGCCAAGTGCTTGACCATTTAAGCCACAAAAGGATTAAGGAAACTCCAAAAAAAAAAAAAAAAAAAACCAAACCCACTGCTTTTGAGCCTCATAGCAACCCTGTAGGGCAGAGGCAAACTTCCCCATAGGGTTTCAAAGGCTACAGAAGCCTACTGCCACATCTTTCTCCCTGGAAAGCAACTCTAGGGGTGGTTAATTAGCATTTAATTAGAAGGCCATACCCGAGAAAGGCCTCCGTAAGTGCTTCAGCTATCTTTATCTCTGATCAACACAAGTTGTTGTTGTTGTTGTTAGGTGCCATTGAATCAGTTCTGAGTCATAACAACCCTGCCTACAACAGAACAAAACACTGCCCGATCCTGCGCCATCCTCGCAATCGTTGCTGTGTTTGAGCCCATTGTTGTAGCCACTGTGGCAGTTCTTGTTGAGGGCCTTCCTCTTTTCTGCTGACATTCCACTTTACCAAGCATGATGTCCTTTTCCAGGATATCCTGTCCAAAGTATGTGAGAAGAAGTCTCGCCATCCTTGTTTCTAAGGAGCATTCCGGCTGTGTGTGTTCCAGAGAGATTTTGTTCTGTCTTCTGGCAGTTCATGGTATATTCAATATTCTTCGCCAACACCATAATTCAAAGGCAGCGATTCTTCTTTGGTCGTCCTTATTCATTGTACAGCTTTCACATGTGTTCGAGATGATTGAAAATACCATGGCTTGAGTCAGACGCACCTTAGTCCTCAAGGTGACGTCTTTGCTTTTTAACACTTTAAAGAGATCTTTTGCAGTAGATTTGCCCAGTGCAATATATCATTTGATTTCTTGACTGCTGCTTCCTGGGCGTTGACTGTGGATCCAAGTAAAATGAAATCCTTAACAACTTCAATCTTTTCTCCATTTATCATGATATTGCTTATTGGTCCAGTTGTGAGGATTTTTGTTTTCTTTATGTTGAGGTGTAAGCCATACTGAAGGCTGTATAGTCTTTCATCTTCGTCAGTAAGTGCTTCAAGTCCTCTTCAATTTCAGCAAGCAAGATTGTGTCATCTGCACGTTGAGGGTTGTTAATGAGTTTTCCTCCAGTCCTGATGCTGTGTTCTTCTTCATATAGTCGAGCCTCTCAGATTATTTGCTCTGCATATAGATTGAATAAGTATGGTGAAAGGATACAACCCTGACACACAATCTTTCCTGTTCTTCCCTTTTGGTTTTCTAACTCCTGGTCTTTGCACATGTCATTATGATACTTTACTTTGTCTTTTTGAGCTGCCTTTTGAAATCTTCTCTTCAGCCGTTTTACTTCATCATTTCTTCCCCTCACTTTAGCTACTCGAGGTTCAAGAGCGAGTTTCAGAGTCTCTTCGGACATCCATTTTGGTCTTTTCTTTCTTTCCTGTCTTTTTAATGACCTTTTGCTCTCTTCACGTATGATGTCCTTGATGTTGTTCCACAACTGTTCTGGTATTTAGTCATTAGTGTTCAATACGTCAACTCTGTTCTTCAGATGGTCTCTAAATTCAGGTGAGATATACTCACTATTGTACTTTCTCGTCGTGGGCTTGTTTTAATTTTCTTCATCTTCAACATGAACTTGCATATGAGCAATTGATGATCTGCTCCACCGTCGGCCCCTGGCCTTGTTCTGACTGATGATATTGAGCCTCTCCATCATCTTTTTCCACAGATGTAGTAAATTTGATTCCTATGTATTCTATCTGGCGAGGTCCATGCGTATAGCTGTCGTTTATGTTGTTGCAGAAGAGTATTTGCAATGAAGAAGTCATTGATCTTGCAAAATTCTATCATGTGCTCTCTGGCGTTGTTTCTATGACCAAGGCCATATTTTCCAACTACTGATGTTCCGATCACCGGCGATTATTAATGTATCTTGATTGCATGTTTGATCAATTTCAGACTGCAGAAGTTGGTAAAAATCTTCAATTTCTTTATCTTTGGTCATAGTGGTTGGTGCGTAAATTTGAATAATAGCCCATATTAACCGGTCTTCATTGTAGGCATATGGATATTATCCTATCACTGACAGCGTTGTACTTCAGGATAGATCTTGAAATGAATGTGATGCTATTTCTCTTCAATTTGTCATTCCACCATAGTAGACAATATGCTTGTCTGATTCAAAATAACCAACAGCAGTTGATTTCAGCTCACTAATGCCTAGCATATCAATCTTCATGCATTCCATTTCGTTTTTGATGACTTCCAATTTTCCTAGATTCATATTTTGTACGTTCCACATTCCAATTATTAATGGATGTTTGCAGTTGTTTCTTCTCATTTTGAGTCATGCCACATCAGCCAATAAAGGTCCCAAAAGCTTTACCCCATCCATGTCATTAAGGTCGACTCTACTTTGGGGAGGCAGCTCTTCCCCAGTTTTATTTTGAGTGCCTTCCGACCTGAGGGGCTCATCTTCTGGCACTATATCAGTGTTCTGCTGCTTTTTATAAGGTTTCCACTGGCCAAGTTTTAGAAGTAGATCACCAGGTCCTTCTTCCTAGTCTGTCTTAGTCTGGAAGCTCCTCTGAAACCTGTCCACTATGCGTAACCCTGCTGATATTTGAAATTCTGGTGGCATAGCTTCCAGCATCACAGCAGTACAAAAGCCACCACAGTACGACAAACTGACAGACGAGTGGTGGATCAACACAAGAGGTTTGTTAATTAGCATAATGAATGTAGAGATGAGTTTCATTATGAAGCATGGAGAAACTCCCCATACCTGCATGAAAGGGGTATTAGAACAAGGAATGATGCCCACATCCTTTGTGCCCACCTGCTGATTCGTAGACTTTGAGCCAATCTGAGTCTAACTAGATAGTTCACCAATCCCCCTGCTAGAATATTGTCATGTTTGCTTCAAGCAAACCTTTCTTTCAAGCAAAGCTTTGTCAGAACTCCCCAAAGAACAGAGTTTGGACTTCATCAGGCTCACAGGAGGTGGTATGACTGACTTGTGCTTACCTGCTAATAAATGTCTGTATTTGAGGCAGAATTCAGTCTGAGACTTGCTTTTATAGTAACCTGGAGTAAGGCTGCAGGGAGTAAATGGCCCTCAGCTCCTTTAACTAATGGCGGCTGCTGATATTAACCAAAAGGAGCCTCATGCTTATACATGTCCAGAATGACTTAGGTGAGTTCCCACACCTGGAAAGTAGGAGGTTCCCTTGTGAACCCATGGCAGCAGTCAGTTTTCATCAGGAAGGTCTGTCATCCATCAGTCTCAGGGTTTCATTCACAGGGATGGAGTCTGAGGCAAGAATCCAACCCCTAAACAGGTGGAGGAGGATGTTGGGTAGAAGACAGGGCCCATTCATAGAGAGACTGGGGAATGAGCAAGTTTCCATGAGGGAGAGAGGGGAGAAGCCCCAGGAAACAAGGCAAAGGCCCAGTAACCAGAACTGGAGTCTGAGACAGGAGCCAGAGCACACAAGGCTCCATGGATGTGAGCCTCAGGGACTGGGCTCAGGGCCAGAGACACCAGAAGGATGGAGTTGGAAGACGGGCATCAGCTGTGGGAAGAAGTTAGCTACAGCAGCTGGGAACCAGGCCAAGCCTGACAGTCCTCCATCCATCCCAGCGACTCCCCCACCCCAACCACCACAAGGAAATGCATAGAGAATAGAACTCATGATACCTCACTCTTTACCATGGAGAACCTTGAGTCATCACCTTTTCTTTCCACTGATAAGCATTTTCAAGGTCATTGCAAAACTATGGAGAAACGTCTTTGTAGCTGCTGGCATGAGAATCTCTTCAAGGAGAAAGGGTCTTTGAGAAGACTGCTTCCCAAAGGTGGGAGAGAGCTTCCTGGGCTTTGGGCTGCTCCCAGGTTTTTTGCAGAAGGAAGGAGCTTTTCTGTAGCATGAAGGAGGAAGAACAGGGCTGGGTGCTGTGGGCAGAAGGCCAGAGAAGAAGAGGAGAGATGTTCCCATGACCCAGAGGAAAATTTCAAGGTGTTTTCTGGGCATGTTTGAGGTCAACGCTTCCTCGGTCACCACCCTGAAATCTTCAGCAAATTCCCTACTATTCGTTAATGCACGTGCACCTCCAACTTCCCAGGTGTGGTAACTGACCTAAACCAGTGTGGTCACGTACAACCACGAGGTTCCTTTTGGTTAATATCAGCAGCCACCTTAGTTAAAGAAGTCGAAAGCCAGCTGCTCCCTCATAACTTCACTCCAGGTTACCATAAAAGCAAGTCTCGGATTCAATTCTGCCCCAAATACTGATATTTATTTGGGCAATGCCTTCAGGTGCACAGGGATTGTTTTGGGAGCCACAGAGAGGTGCTGAAGATGAAAGCAGAGATCTCATCCATGATGAACACATATCTCAGTGAGAACTGATATAAACTGATTTTCTACTGTATTCATTTATACACACCTATTACTTCATTCAGAAACTTATTTGAGGCAGGAACTGCTTGTTTTGCTTTCAAAATCCCCATGTGAACTCATTCCCCAACCAGTAGGGGGAAATATGGTAAAACACGAACCTTGAGAGCATATGAATGAGCCTTGTGGACTGTGAGACGTGAGTGATGATTCTCTTTGTTCTGTGAAGGTGTAGACATTGCAGGTATAGATACAGGATGATGTACCTACCAAACCAAGCATTTTCCCCCAAGGGTGTCTATCAGGAAGATCTACAAGACTCCCTCACAAAGGTGCAGAGGAAATTGGGGACGGGGCAGCTTTATCTGTCTAGCTGCGGGTGTGGGGGTGTAGGGTTGGGAATCTGCGTGGTACAATAACAAGCAGAGACCAAGTGAGCACCCAGCACTGGAGCCCAGCCAGCCATGCACCAATAGGGGCAGAACTCAGAACTCAACAAGGAGGACCCTGGGAGCAATGATCCTCACAAATCCAGCAGGTAGGCATCAGCTGAGAGGGCAGCTGGGACAACAATGAGTTATAGGACATAGTCACTGGAGTGAAATTTTGGAAGAAGAGAGGACTACAGCCCTGAACAGCAACTGAGAATGTCAGGAGTAATAAGGGCAGGTTCTGGAGAGACTGAGCTATAGTCAGGTAGAGATATAGTTACAGAGAATGAAAGAAAATTCTAGTTATCAGAAACCAGGTTAAGGTCAAAAACAAACAACAAACTTGTTGCCATCGAGTCAATTCCAACTCATAGCAACCTTATGGGACAGTGTAGAACTGCCCTATAGGGTTCCCAAGGAGAAGCTGGTGGATTCAAACTACTGATCTTTTGGTTAGCAGCCATAGCTCTTAATCATTGCACCACCAGGGCTTCTTATGTCTCTACAGAGCTGCCCAGTTAGACCTTCAGATGCCTGAAGCCTCAGCTGACATCAAACTGCAACCACAGGAGAAGTCCCACCTGAGAACTGCCCCGTCGAGCCTTTCTTGAATTTCTGACCAAGAAAATCATGAACTAAATAAAATGATTGTTGTTGTATACCCCTATGTTTGGGCCAATTTGTTAGGCAGCAATGGCTACCAGAACATCCTTATGGAAGAAGCGGGCATGCATGCACCAGGAAAGATCTAGAGTCACCTTTGAGAAGCTGTTTTTGATAGACGCAAAGCACCAAAGATAATTAAACTCCTTTTTGTGGCTATTTTAAGGAACCAGATGGAGAAATTCTTTGAGGAATTATGCCAGGAGATGACAGTGGACCTTCATATTTATGCAGCTTTTTGGAGTTTGTGGAGGAGTCCCTGGGTAGCACAAACGGCTAAGTACTTGACTAGTAACTGAAAGGTTGGTGGTTCAAACCCACCCAGAGGTGCCTTGGAAGAAAGGCTTGGCAATTTGCTTCCAAAAGGTCATGGGTTTTCTCCTAGCCCGATGATTCATTCAGCAGATCTCTAATTTGATGAAGGAGAAATGAGGTTGCAGACCCAGTTCGATGATTGCCCAGGCAACCCTGGCCGTGCTCAGGGCCTAGACTGACACAACTCCTCTGACCAGGAATACAGGGTCAGGGGGGTGGTAGAGACTCTTTGCTTCCACTTTCTTGGGGTCTCAATGACTCAGAGATACAAGCAAGTGACAGGGATCCTTATGACCTAGGCAGACCCACACACGCTATCTCAGTCATCTAGTGCTGCTCTAACAGAAGTACCACAAGTGGATGGTTTTAACAGAGAGAAATTTATTGTCTTCACAGTCCAGTAGGCTACAAGTCCAAATTCAGGGCATCAGCTCCAGGAAAAGGCTCTCTCTCTCAGCTCCAGGAAAAGGCTCTCTCTCTCTGTCGGCTCTGGAGAAAGGTCCTTGTGATGCCTCAGTCTTTCCTTGGTCTGGGAGCATCTCAGCACAGGAACCTCAGGTCCAAAGGACGTGCTCTGCTCCCAGCACTGCTTTCTTGGTGGTGTGAGGTTCCCATGTGTCTCTGCTCGCTTCTCTCTTTTATATCTCAAAAGAGATTGGCTTAAGACACTGATCTTGTCATCCTCATCAGTATAACCTCATCACAGTGATAGAATTTACAACACATGAGGAGATCACATATAATCTCAGCATAGTGGTAAAGTTTACAACACATAAGGAAATCACATCAGATATCACAATCATACAATACTGGGAATCATGACCTAACCAAGTTGCTACACACATATTTTGGGGGACACAATTCAATCCTTGACACACGCACACGCTCACATGTGCGTCCTGGGCTTCAACTCTTGCCACAGACAAAGCTCCTGCTGACCCCACGATGCCACAGTGCTGCTGGGCTTCAGAGGAGAAGGTTTGTGGTGCAGGGCTTCTGCTTAGATCCCTGACTTCAACTCAGGGCCTGGCCAGCTGACTACTCCATCCTGCCACCCACTGCTGATTCACGCAGGTGCTTTAGAGAAGTCGCTCCACTGTGGGGTGCTTTCAGTTCCCTTGTGAATCACTGGCAATGTGAGTACCAGTCACCCTCCACCCGCAGGGGCTGTGGGCTATGTGAGTCCTCAGTAGTGAGCAAAATGTGCAGTTATGGGGTCAGCAAATGACAAGCTGTTTTCTTGTCCTTCAGCTTGATTGGACATATTCTAGCAAGATCTGCTATGGCTTCCTGGGTAGGACTGAGAGTGGATAAGTCGAGACGATAGTTTAAGATAACAGGGTGAGAAATCATTGCTGGTATTCAGGGTCACCAGTCACCACGGAGGGAGCATTAAGAGAGAGTCCTAAAGCATGGGCTGGTATTCCAATCAGGAAGAAGAAAAATGCTCATGGGGTACACAGAGGAAGAGACAGGGAGCAGCAACCTGGCTGAGCAGGAGACCCTATGGAGGACACGGGGGACAGACTTGAGATTGTGAAGCTTCTGATAAAGGACCCTAATGGCCCAACAAAGGGGCCTGTGCCTATGTCCTCGTGTGACATCCAGGGTCCTGCAGGAGAGGAGTGAAAAAATCAGACAGGGTGTAGGACAGCTGGGTTCTAAACTAAACCTTGAAGGAGTTGTTGGTCAATCTGAACCGCATAGATGAAGTCAAGTTAATGGTTTTCAAACTGGGTTCCTTGGAGCCCTAAGGGTCTGCAGAGACCCCGTAGGGCCCACCATTGAGAGAGGGCCTTTAGACCAGTGCTGTGCAATAGAAATATAAAGTGAGTCACATATGCAATTTTAAATGTTATACTAGCTGCATTTCTAAAACGCTAAAAATAAATAGGTGGAATTAATGCTAATAATACATTTTACTTTATCTGTGGTCGTTGTTAGCTGCCTTCAAGTCAGCCCCCAACTCATGGCGACCCGTGTGGTAGAGAGCAGAACTGCTCCACAGGGTTTTCTCGACTGTAATCTTTACAGAAGCAGATTGCCAGAACTTTCTTCCATGGAGCTACTGGGTGGATTCGAACTGCCAACCTTTAGGTTAGCAGTCAATTGCAAATTGCCATCTGGGTTCCTTTATTTTACCTAATATACTTAAAATATCATTTCAACATGTAATCAGTATGAAACACTTATTAATAATACATTTTACATCCTTTTTTCTACTTAGTCTTCACTGTCTGATGTGTAATTTATACTTACAGCACATCTCAATTCAGATCAAGCACATTTCCACTGCTCAATTGCCACAAAAGTTAGTTATGTACTTGACCTATTAATGGGGAGGAGCCTTCAGTTCTTTAAAAAGAGAAGACCTCCCCCTAGTGGACAAAGCAGGAAACGACTGAAGAATTAGAATAAGCCTTAACGCTGGAAAGCAGAGACTCCTGGGTGTTGGGAGATACAAGCGGCTCAGCCCGTAGGTCCAGCATGCAAGCAGAGGCCATGAACTGTTTGAACTTATCCTGCACCACTTGGTTTCCATGACTTCTAGTCAAAGTCTTAAGCACTCTGAAAAATTCTCTGGATTGTGAATTATCACAGTGAAAAAGTTCCATCTTTATAAAAAAAACCCAAACCCGTTGCTGTTGAGTCGATTCAGACTCATAGTGACCCTATAGGACAGAGTAGAACTGCCTCATAGGGTTTCCAAGGAGCACCTGGTGGATTCAAACTGCCAACCTTTATGGTTAGCAGCTGTAGCTCTTAACCACTACACCACCAGGGTTTCCTCCATCATTATAGACAAGGCTTAGCGTGCCCTGGTGGATAAAATAAAACTAGAGCATTGCATCATAGTTTAAAGCATAGGCTATAGAGCCCAACTGTCTGGGTTCTTGTCCCAGTTCTATCACTTGTTGGCTATGGGTAAGTTGACACAGTTTCTATATCTGTTAAATGTGAATACCCAAATATGGACGTCAACAATTCCTCCCATCCGTCTACACTCGTGTCTGTTGTTCTTCCCCTCAAGAGCTGGAGGCTGTTTCCCTTCTGCTTGAATCTGGGCTGGCCTTGTGACTTACTTTGACCGAAAGAATGTGGGGAAAGTGATGCTGCACAAGATCCAGGCCCAGCTTCTGCTTGTGGCCACTGGGAAGCTGGCCACCATACTGTAAAGGAGCTGGGCTAGACTACAGAATAATGAGAAACCACGTGGAAGAGAGAGGTCACGTGGAGGAGCCTGAGACACCAGACATGACTGAACCCTTCTTGGACCTTTCAGCTTCACCCAGCCACCAGATGAACTCAGCCAGGTAAGAGACCCGAATTGAAGAGACCCCAACAGAAGAACTGCCTAGCTGAGCCTTGCCTGAATTTCTAACCCAAAGAATCATGAGAAATAATAAATTCCTATTGTTTTACGCCTTTAAGTTTTAGGGTGGTTCTTTAGACAGCAATAGATAGCTGAAGCCAATGTGATATTTACAGTATCTATCCCATAAGGCTGTGTGACAATCCAATGGGAAATGTGTGTGAAGCACAGTGCCTTCAATACAGTTAACACTCAACAAATTGTAGTATTATTATTATAATAGTAGCAACACGAGTATGGTCTGTGATCATTGTGGTCATTTTGATATTAGGACATGCCTAAGTAATACAAATGGTTTGTATTACTGGTGGCACAATGCTTAAGCTGTCAGCTGGTGACCAAAAGATTGGTGGTTCGAACCTACCCAGCTGCTCTATGGGAGAAAGACCAGGTGATCTGCTTCCATAAAGATTACAGCCTAGAAAACCCTACAGAGTAGTTGTACTCTTTCACATGGGGTCGCTATGAGTTGGAATCCCCTCAATAGCACCCAACAACAACAAGTAATGCAAGCCAGGTTCACCTAGCAGTACTTTAAAAATGAAATGCTATTTCTTTGAGAGATCATTTGGTTCCAACAAGACTATAAACTCAAGCGTGGGCCCTGAAATCAGGCAGTAGATGTGGCCATCCAAACGACAAGAATATAATCATAAAAATTTAATTTTAAATTATCATTAAAATGAAAATAGACAATGTCAAAGTTCACCCAAAGAATTTGAGGACTGCCGAGAACGCAAGCCTAGTTTGAGAAACCTGCTGTGAGTGACAGGGACTTAATGCGAGAGATGATATCATCAGACTCGCATTTTAGAACCGAGTGTGTGGAGGATGGATTGAGGGTGGTGAGATGAGGGGAGAACGATCGTGAGCAGCTTAGTATGGTGGTCCAGGCTACAGATGTACAAGACGTAAACTACAGGTGACAAGGGGGCAGAGAGGCTAGGGATATGGGTACACAGGGGCCGCTATTTTATATTGCAGGGTGGGGAGGTGTCTGGCACAGGAGGAAGAGAAGGTGAAGAGGAAAGATTTTGAGTTTAATTTGGGATAAGTTGGGTCTGGGGTGGAGATATCCTTGTGTCTTCAGTGGGGTACCGAAGAAGCAGAGCCTAAGATGGAGACTTGCGATGTACCCAGAGAGGGCTCTCAGGAGAAAGCTATAAGGGAGTGAAGAGAGTGGGGTAACACAGAGGAGCTCTGCTGTGTGACTCTGGGCAAGTTGCTTACCTCCCTGAGCCTCAGTTTCTTCATCTGTATACAAAAAAAAAAAAAAAACATTGCCCTCGAGTCAATTCCAACTCATAGCGACCCTCCAGGGCAGAGTAGAACCACCCCACTGGGTTTCTAAGGAGAAGCTGGTAGATTCAAACTGCCGACCTTTTTGTTAGCAGCCAAATGCTTAACCACCACACCACCAGGGCCGGCTTGTCTAAGTAAGGCAGATAATAATAGCACCTGCCTGTTGTGTTTGCAGTGAGATTAGATACATTTGTGATGAGAATGAACGGGTTTTTTTCACAGTAACACGTGATATCCTTAGAGTAGACGTGGGAAGCGTCATATAAGTGTTAGTTATCATGACGATAGGAACTGCTTAAGAGGGACAACACTTTCTGTGAGTGCTTAAACACAAGGGTCAATCTTTCCCCCAGTGAATTGATTTTCAAGGGCAATCATATGGTAAGTCTGAGTATTCTTGACTCAGAAGTGACAGAATCGACTCAGAAGTGACAGAATCATCTCAATAGAGGGCAGTGGCCGGCAGCAAACTTCTCTAGTGCTCAAAGTCAAAGTGGCAAGAAGCCCAGCTGCCTCACCTGCAGGGACTTTTGGGACCCTTGAGATCCAACTCCTTGCTTACTAATGTAGATAAAGGAAATATATGAACTGATCAGGACTCGTAAGTCTCTCTTTTAACTTCAGTGGTGATGATTTCAATGATCTCCTGATTTTTTCCCCCAAAATAATGGCTAAATTTGTTGGACCCCCACTAAGTGTCAATAGCTGACCAACATCACATCTAATCCATTCAACTCTGCAAGATGAGTGTTTTCCCCATTTTACAGAAGAGGAAGCTGAGGCTCAAGTGTCTTCCAAATTTGCCTCAGTCGTAAGAATCACCTGAGGTGATTGTTTCAAGTACAAATTACATGTCCCTGGGCCATGGTTCTCAGTCTTGACCGCTGGTGGGATCACCTGGGGGTCGGGGAGGTTAGACAGAGAGAAACGAGCATAAACAAATCCTGGTGGCCTAGGCCAGCACTCCAGACCAATTGGATCAGAATCTCTGGCTAAGATCCAGGCATCAAGGTTTGTAAAACCCCTTACATGATTGAATGTATAGACCAGATTGAGAACCACTGATTGGGCAGATGTGGTTCTGGTTCCCAAACCTGGCCTAGCAAACCTCAGCATCACCCCTGGAACATTTTTCCAAGCCCCTTAGGCGCACAGAATTTAATTGAATACTCTCCTTATCACGGCAAACTATAATCATTGGTTTGTCTACCTCTTATTTTATTTTGTCATTTTCTTCCCTCATCCCCCATACCCAGCTCATTCCCCTCTACGCCCTACATTCCCTCTCTGTCCTATTTAATGTATATTCTGCTCCACTATATATTTATTTAGATACATGTGTATTCTTGAAAAATTCAATATGTATGTTTTTAGTTTACATAAATGACATTCTGCAATACTTTTATTCAGCATTATGATTTTGAGCTATAATCGTGTAGCTATAGTATGTATTTCCAGTCGTTGCTTTGTCTTGCCATGTGTGTGCTTACCATGTTTTATGCATCTGTTTCCCTAGTGACAGACACCTAGTCTGACTCCAAGACAACGCTGCACTGAACATTTTCTCACTTGTCTCCTTGTGGTCTGTGCAGAGCTTCTCTGAATGAGGAATCCAAGAATGGAACTGCTGGATGAGAGGGTATTCACAAACTTCACTTCTTCCAGATTGTTCTCCAGATAGCTACACCAGTTCACACTTCCACCAGCCATGCCTTGAGGGTCCTCCCTTTCCTCATTCTCGGGCTAGCACTTCATGTTACCCGCCTTTCTAGTTTTTGCCAAACACGTTGGGTACAAAATGATGACTGGTTGATTTAATTGGCATACACTTGATTGCTATTGAAATCTCCTTATAGACCTACGGCAATGTATTCCAGATCGGAATTCAAACCTTTGATAAAATGTCTCTTGAAGTCCTTTGCCCATTTTCTAATGGAATTGTTTTGTTTTTTACTGTTGAGTTTTCAGGATTCTATATGTATATTCTAGACACAAGTCCTTTGTCTCATACATGGTTTGTAAATATTTTCTCCCAGTCTGTAACGTATCTTAACATGTTCCCCTGTCTGTAGCTGGTTGTAACAGGGTCTTTTTGTACAGCCAAAGCTTTTCATTCTGAGGAAGTCCGATTTATTGATTTTTTTTCTTTCTATATTGTGCATGTAGTGTTCTAAGAACTATTTACGAAGTCCTAGATCCCAAGGATGGTTTTCTATGTTTTCTTCTAAAAGTTTTATAGTTTATATATTACATTCATGTCTATGATATGTTTTGAGTTAATTTTTATATACAATGTAAGGTTTAGGTTGAGGTGTATTCTGTTTGCCCACGAATGTGCAATTCTCCAGTACCACTTGTTAAATTGCTTTTGTCAAAAATCATTGGCCATCTTTGTGTGACGTTATTTCTGGGTTCTCTGTTCTCTTCCGTTAATCTTTATGTCTATCCCTCCGCCACTATCACACAGTCTTGATTACTGTAGCTATAAAATAAGTCTTAAAATACAGCGATTCTTTCCACTTCATTCTTCTTTTTCAAAATGTATTAGCTATTCTAATTCTTTTGCCTTTCCGTATAAGTTTTAGAATAATCGTATCTGTATCTACAGAAAAATCTTGGGGGTCTTGGTAGGAATTGCATTATAACTATGTATCATTTTGAGGAGAGTTGACCTTTTTTCTATAATGAGTCTTCCAATGTATGAACATAATGTCTCTCCATTTATTCAGATCGTCTTTATTTCATCAGTGTTTTGTAGTTTTCAGCCTACATGTCCTATACATGTTTTGGTGATTTATACCTAAGTGCTCCTTTTTTGATAGAGATTGTAAACAGTATTGTACTTTAATTTTGGTCCCCAAGTGTTTGTTGCTAGTATACAGAAATGCAATTGATTTTTGTATGTCGGTCTTGTAGTTTTCAACTTTGCTGAACTCAGTTATTATTCTAGAATTTATTTTTCGTTTTGTCTTGTTTTTATAGATAAATTCCTTGGCATTTTCTATGCAGACCATCAGGTCATCTGCAAATAGGGACTCTTTTATATCTTTCTTCCCTATCTGTAGGCCTTTTATTTTCTTTTCTTGCCTTCTTGTGCTGGCTAGGAGTTCCAGGACTACACTGAATAAGAGTGGTGAAACCAGACACATTTTCCTCGTTCCAATTCTCATGAGAAAAACATTCAGTTTTTCACCATTAATATAACGTTAATTGTGAGGTTGTTTTTTTTTTTTTTTTTTGGTAGATATTCTTTCTCACATTGAGGAAGTTCCCCCATCCCTGGTTTTTCTGAGTTTTTATCATGAATATGTGTTGAATTTTGTCAAAAGCTTTTTCTACATCAATTGATATGATCGGATGATTTTTATTCTTTAGCCTGTTAATAGATTACATTGATAAACTTGGAGTATTGAACCAGCCTTGCATCTCTGGAATATGCCTCATTTGGCCATGATATATAACTCTTTTTATATATTGCTGTATTCTATTTCCTAATATTTTGTTAAGAATTTTATCCATTTATATTCATGAGGGATATTGGTCTGTAGTTATATCTATATTTTGTACTGTCTTTGTCTGGTTTTGGTATCAGGGTAATACTGACTTCATAAAATAAGTTGGGAAATGTCCCCTCTTCTATTTTCTCAAAGACATTGTGTAGAATTGTTGTTAATTGTTTTTTAAACTTTTGAAAGAATTCTCCAGTCAAACCACCTGGGCCTTGAGATTTCTTTTTTGGGAGGTTTTTAATTATGAATTCAATTTCCTTAATAGTTATAGGGCTATTCAAATTATCTTTTTCATATTGGGTGAGTTGTGGTAGTTTGTGCTTTTTGAGGAATAGGTCTATTTCATCTAAGTTATCTGATGTGTGTGTGTGGAGTTGTTCACAGTATTCCATGACTATCCTTTGATGTCTGCAAGGTGGAGAGAGCAGAGAGTTTCCAGAAAGGTATCAGTGAGGGTGTCAACTCTGCTAAGAGGTCCAAGGAGGTGGGGATTAAGATAAGGTCATTTCACTTAGCAACCAGGCAACACCAAGATAACCACTTCAGAACACCGAAGAAGGGCAAAGTCAGACCTCACTGGGGAGAAGGAGTGGGTCTGTGTGAGAAAATACAGGTCAGACCATAGCCTGCTCATTTGAGAAGTGTGGCAGTGAAGAGAGTATGAGAAGGTCATCACTGGAAGATGCTGCTGGCAGAAGGAAATAGCTATTGGAAGAAAGGAGAGACCCTTGCATGTTCATGCACTGTATTAGTTCAATACCGCTATATAACAAACCACCCCAAAATCCAACGGCTAAAACAGTAATCATCCATTAGTGCACTTGTGTCTATGGATGGGTCAGCTGGGCAGTTGCTAATCTGAGCCTGGCGTGGCTGCGTTCAGCTGCGCTTGCTCATGTGTCTGGGATCATCAGCTGGTGGGTGAACTGGGGGCTGACTAGTGTAGGTTAGCCTGGGCTAGAATAGCTGGGCTGTCTGGGGCCTCTCTCCACTTGATGTCTCATCCTATAGCAGGCTAGCCCAAGGGTCAGAGCACAAGGTTGCAAAGTCTCTTGAGCACAGTGAAGTTCAACAAAGCATAACGAAGTTCAACAAAGCACAACTGCATTCTACTGGTCAGGTGACAAGTCCAACCCAGATTCAAGGGGTAGGATGAACTGTAAAGCCACGACATTGAAAAGGAGTGTGCATACAGGAAGGAATATAAGTGTGGCTATTTTTGAAAACAATCTGCCACATGAACTTACAGAAAAGATCTAACAGAGAGGAAGAGGCTGAAGGTGCTAGAGATGGATCAAGACCACAAATGAAGTTAGCCTTGGAAAGGAGATGGGATGTTTTTACCAGAAGGAAGGAAGAAAGTGAGTGAAGATAGAGATTTGGGAAGGGAAGAAGGGAAAGGAAGTGCATACATTGGACAGCCTTGGTCTCCTGAGTACAGAAGGAGGTAAGCCCAGCAGCTAGGAAGGAGAAGACTGGGCATCAGGTTGGAAAATCCAGGAAAAAAGAACAGCATTGGAACAACTTCTACAGAGAATATGGTTAGTAGGAAGGCATCCAGGACTTCTGAGTAGAGGAAAGGGTCCAGCCAAAATTATATTGACCCAGTGAATTTATAAGGACCCATAAGGCTCTGTTTTGTGACTTTTTCCAGCAGTACTGGGTGGTGGAGTTTCCCCAGAACTGAGGTTCTGGAAAGCAGGTCTAGTGGAAGACAAAAGGGAAGTAGGAGAGGAGAAAGTCCAGGATGCTAAGGAGAGTTTCTTCATTCAGAAAGTCCACCTGTGTAGGTAGCTTATAAATCCAGAAGGTGGCAGGTGGACAAGGAGGGAGGCTGGATCTACAGAGCATAGCGGAGCTGAGAAGCAGTAGTGAGCAGCACAACAGAAGGAAACAAAGAGGTGAATTCAGAACACCATAGTTTGGAGCCCTAGCCCGTGCTCCTTGGATTTCGGAAATCATTCCTCAACTCTCCCTACCTCAGCTTCTTCTCTGCCAAGTGGAATAACAACATCTGCTCTGCCTCTCCTCCCAAGGGTGAATAATGAATGTGAATATGCTTTTTTAAATCATAAAATACTGTACAAATGATGGTTGTTCTTATCATAAAGTATTAAACTACTAATAATGATTTTTGGACATTCCAGGAAAATTTGAAAACTTTTACAGACCCAGAAAGATTTAACCAAAAGGAGTAAATGATAGAATTACAGGTATGTGAAGGGGATAATCATGGCAAGGAGCATTTCCTTTCAAATTGAACTAAACAATCAGATACTAAGTCTACCTACGTAGAGAAGCAACCCAGGCTTATGTGTAGACTATTCACAAGACCTACTTGGTGTAGATTTTCAAGCACAATGAGTTGATTTACAATCTCATATTATATTCTTCTTTTCAGCTGTTGATTTCATAGTGAGGGTGTGATGGAAGAAGGAACACATTTTTGTTATTGAAGGAACCCCAGAACTTTGCCAGCTAACTTGTGTTGCTGTAGGAAGATATGAAACCACACATAGACACAGACATACACATACACACACACAGACACACACACACACAGCATACTTATACCCACACATAACCAGCACAGCTCAAACTCTTCATTTTCAAAAATAATGCTGATGGATTATTTGGCAAAATGGCACTCTAGGCAGAAGCACCACGCTGTCCCTCCATAGCAAAGATCCAAAAAACTAAGCCGAACAGAGAAAACAACAATCCTAAAACCCTAAAACATCAAATGAAGA
>NW_004443937.1:24940060-24967680 GCF_000243295.1 Trichechus manatus latirostris | reverse complement strand
TGTAGAAATTTTTGAAATGGTGTATCTTTGGCTATGTATATTTTCACCAAAAAAAAAAAAAGAAAGTTGAGAAGGGAGAGGGTTGATGTGTTGTGGGGTTGTTAACCAATGTCATAAAACAATATGTGTACTACTGTTTCATGAGAAGCTATTTGTTCTGTAAGCCTTCACCTGAAGGACAATAAAAAAATATATATAACGCTGATGGTAGACACCATGGTGAACAAGAAACAGGAAAAGGAAGCTGTTTGAGAAAAAAAAAAGGTATCAAGTCACTACTGCACCTCTAAAAGAATTAGGTCAAGCCAGAAACCTCCAGCGGTAGTATCAGGGATGACATTTTGGGGTCTGGGTTGCCTGTAAGCAAGCTGCATTCATTGTATGTTGGCACCATTTTTCTTCTACGTCAATCACCACCTCACCTCCCACTATCACTGCCCCATCATAAGAGGATCAATCAAAATTGCTTTGAAAAATTGAAATAAAAAAAAAAGATACTACAATTAATACAACAATGGAGTAGAAAGCCCAGGAAAGCTATCTCCTGCAAAGTGACATAATTTCTGATAGATAAGAATGTTTTCCTCCCAAATGGCATGTGCTGAGAATCATAGACATCTTATATTTATGCTTACAAAATCTTTCCCCGTACATCTGGGAACTATTTCTGTCGTCTTGGTTTTATGGCTGTAGCTTTATAATACATCACGTATCTGGCAGTGCCTAGGGTCCCTCAGCAGCTAAGCTGTGAAGGGGGATCTTTGGGTTCCAAATGTAGAGAGAGGGAGGCCACTTCAACCTCCCAAATGCTAAGGGCACCCAATCAGTTTAGACCAGAGTTTCCCAACCTCGGCCTTATTGACATACTGCTATTTCTCTCTCTCTCTCTCTCTCTCTATTTCTCTCTCTCTCTTCTCTCTCTTTCTCCTGTTTAGCAGCATCCTTGGTCTCTGGCCACCAGATATCAGGAGTTCCCCCAAGTTGTAACAACCAAAACTATCTCCAAACCCACTGCCTCCTCTCCTGTCTCATCTCCACCGTTCCTTCTAGCACATACTTTCTTCTCTTGAGCCATAATCAGAGTCCTTTGAACCGGCCCTGGAGTTTCCTGCCTCCTAATTTTTGCATGTCTTCTACCTGCCACATTCTTCCTCCTCTTCTTTCCCTGCTCATTCCTACTTCCCTTTCAGCATTTAGCCTGTGTTGTCTCCTCTGGGAAGTTTTCCCTGAATCTCCATGTGGTGGTTTTAAAACATAGCTCCAAAATTCTTTGACACTTCTTGAATTGAGAGTAATCACACGTTTCTTTGGGTGGGAATTTGGGCTTTTCATAGCTCTGAGCACCAAAGCAGTGGGTTAATTGACTAATCCAGGCAGGGTGTTATTCAATTTCACACAAGATGACCTTTCTGGTAAGAACATACAGGGTTCATGAAATGAGCTGGCCAGAACTGAAGCTACAGAGCTCCATTCAGCCCAGCCCAACCCAACTCAACCCAACTAGCTGATGCTGCTCATTTTTCCAGTCTCAAACCACGATGCTCCTGCCTCCTTCACCGCACACCTCACCCACTTCTGGACTGATCACTTGCTGGCTCAGAATGGCCACCGCTGCAGGAAAGTTCCCTATGCCTGGGATTCAGCCCCTTTTCCTGAAGAACTCCTACTCATCCTTCAGCTCTCTATTTGACATCGCCCCCTCCAGGGAGCCTTCCCTGCCTTTCCAAGGCTGGATATACCCAGAGCCTATCCCTTACATAGTACTTACCACACAGTGCATCCTCATCTCTCATTTTTACACCTGTGACTCTGTGAGCATCTTAAGGGCAGGTAACATGACTAATTCCTTTTCGAATCCCCAACACCTAAAGTAATGTCAGGCCCAGCAGTGAAAATAAATGTTGACGGCATGATTGTGCCAATAGAATGATGGAATACGCCGTGTTCTTGTTCTCCATTCAACAAACATCTGTTGACATCCAACTCAGAACTGGAGATTCAGCGGGGATTTAGGGCAAATCAGGTTTAATAACAGCAGAGTTGAAATTTTGCCACTCTACTTTCTAAATATCCATTCCGATTTGTCAAAACAGCATAGATTAGTTTGAGGATGATTTCAGACTCCCCTGTTGAGAGTTTTACATATGTAAAAACTTCTTAAGGTCAGAAGGTAAGTGTGCATAGTTACCAAGGGCCTTTAACCTCATAGGATAATAATATGGTTTATAGTCTAGGTTAAGAATTCTTCTCCCAGTTATTAAGGCTGAAGAACGCACCTTGGACCCAAGGAAAACATGCCTAAAGAGTGAGAAATGTAGCTACTGCTCAGATCCCAACAGCAGAGCTGTCACAGGGAAGCCAGAAGATAAAAGTAAGAAAAAGAAAAAAAGTTTCCAACAGACAATTCACACATGTCACAAAATTCCACCCTCCTGTATCAGAAGTCACACATATGTCTCTGTATTTCTATATTTAGGCTTATCTTTGCAATATCTTTGATTGTAGAAAGTATAGAGCTTTTTACTCAAACGGGCATTTGCAAGCAATATAATGTTCCCATTTGCAACATGTTTCATTTCAACTTATCCAGATTACAGTGCTCAGTTTTTGAGCATTCACCAGGCACTTTTAAATACCTGATTCATATTAACATATTTAATCCTCACAATGACTCATGGAAGTTGATGCTGTAAGTATCTGCAGTTCAGAGAGGAAAACAGAGTTGCCAAAACTGCATTGGCCCTGAATCCTAGAGTCTGGGTTTGAACTCTGCATCCTATCTCCAGAGCCCACAGTATTAACCTCTACACTGCCCAGTTTTCTCCCTCGGAACCACCTAGACACTTATTACAAATGCAGAGGCCTGGGCCCTACCTACAAAGCTTCTGTTTCAAAATGTCTGGATGGGGCCTGGGAAATAGCATGTGTCATGAGCTCCATATAGTGTAATTTCCACACCAACCACTCTCTAAAAAATGAGGGCTGCACCCCAAGAGCATCAAGGAACATGAAGTGTCTGCCTCACTGCATCATGAGCACGCACTGTACTTACCTTCCTCAACTTTTGCTCACTCTGCTCCCTCTGCCAGGAGTGCTGTCACCACCTCCCACCCCCACAATGTGTACTTGAGGTTCAATGTGGGAAGTGATAAGAGAGAAGATATGTTCTCCTTCCTGCTCAGGATGAGTTGGAAAATTCCCCTTCTCATGCACATCCTAGGGACATCCCCACACTGCCCCTTCCAGAGGCCCCAGAGAAGGCAAAAAGGCCTCATCTCCTTAAATAGCTGTTTAGTTTTTGGTGCTTCCAGAAACTTCCAAAAAGCTCCATCCAGAACTCTACACACTTTGAAAGCACTCTCACTATGGTTTAGTCCTCTAACTGCAAGCCTTGGTCACCCACTGGAGCTTTTCACAGACAAGTTCTAGTGATTCCAGTGGTGGTTTTGCTCTGCTTGAGAGAGGTCTGACCAGGCAAGTAGGGTGGCAATGGAGCCAGGGGCAGCCCCGGTCAGCCACCTGCATTTGCCCAACACCAGGTGTGAATAACCAGGCCGACATGTAGTCAGGTGTATCTACCCAATCATCTCATAGTCATGCGAAAGTTGGACAATGAAAAAAGAAGACAGAGGAAGAATAGACACGTTCAAACTGTGGCGTTGGTGAAGTATATTCACTATATCATTAACTGCCAAAATAAAAAATAAATCAGTCTTAGAAGAAATACAATCAGAAGGTTCCTTGGAAGCAAGGATGGTGAGACTTCGGCTTGCTTACTTTGGACGTGTCACCAGGAAATTTCAATCACTAGCAAAAGGACATCATGCTTGGTAAAGTAGAGGATCCAGTGAAAACAAGAGAAACCCTCAACGAGAAGGATTTACACAATAGGCACAACAATGAACTCAAACATACCAACAATCATGAAGATGGTGCAGGATCCGGCAATGATTTGTTCTGTTATACATAAGGTCACCATAAGTCAGAGCCAACTCGAAGGCAACAGACAACAGCACATGTGGTCAAGTGGGCAGAGCAGGTTTCAAAGGAAAAGGCCTCTAACCAGGAATCTGTGATTTTTCTATCACCTAAGTTTGGGAGAAGGCCATGTGGCAATTTGGCAGGTAGCCCAGAACAACTCAGCTATCATAACTTCATGATAGAGCAGGCAGGCCGACCTTTAGGGGATTCCCCAGTCGACTTGCAGATTAAAGCTAAAACTGAGAGAAGGCATCTCTGGTGCAGCCACATCAAAGGTAAGAGTTAGCACGACTCCTCAAGGAGAGAGTGTGTGGGGATGGGTTGTGGTGGGGTGGAAAAGCAGGTCCAGGATTTCCCCTTAATCAGCACTACTTGTTCTGATGATCTATTGGCGGGTAAGAAAGCACCCCCAGAAAGTAAAGACTTAAAACAAGAACCATTTTGTTATATCACATAATTTTGTGAATTGGGAATTTGGTCAAGCTGGGCTGGTAATTCTTCTTTTTCATGGTATCAGCAGAGGTCCCTTGTGGTATTGAGCTGGTGGATAGGCTGGTCCAAGGTGGCTTTACTCACATGCCTGGCAGCTTAGTGAAGATGGCTAGATAGCTGGGCTCAGCTGACTGTCAATCACTCCTGCGTGTGGCTTCACCAGCATGGCGGCCTCATGTAGCAGACTTTTTAAGTCATGGTTCAGGGCTCCCAGAAGAAGTATTCTGGGATGCCCAGGTGGAGGCTATAAGGCTTCTTATGACCTAGAAAGGCCCAGAATGACACTTCCACTGCATTCTGTTGGTTAAGCAAATCACTAAGACCAGCCCAAATTCAAGGGAAAGGGAATTAGCCTCCACCTCTCAATGCAAGGAGCAGTAAAGAGTTGGCACTCATATTAATCTCCCACACTACAAGAGAGCTAGGAAATAGTCACTAGGCTCATTGTAGGAATTGTTATTCCACATGTTTATTGAGTTCCTACTATGTACCAGGCACTGTCCTAGACACTGGAGAGATATAGCAATGAACATGACAGAGGCACAGTTCCTGCCTTCATGGGATTGTAGTCTAGAATACAGTCTAACAAATAATTATACTGTGCCTGGCATGTGGTAAGTGCTTAGTAAATGTTGGTTACTGGTATTATGAATGTCACACAAATAATTAGTGGATAACAATTTTGCCATAGACAGATAAGTGCTTTGAAGAAGAGCAGTGTACAAAGACACAATCAGCAAAGAGCCTGACATGTTTTAGAGGGTGAAATTTAAGCCAAGGATGAGTAGCAATTAACTAGGGGATGAGAGAAGCAAAAGAGCTTTCTAGCAGAGGAAACAGCATGTGGGACAGAGTGCAGTGGGCAGGGAGCAGTACGCATTGGATAAGCCTGGGCAGGTAGGACAGCGCTAGATCCCCCAAAGCTCTGAACCAGATGTCCTATGTTTGTCCCTCTGGACAAATGGGTGGACAGGCCTTAGCCAAGTGGAAGTGAAAAATAACCAGATACCCTATCCTCTTTTTGATCGAAGAAGTGGGAAATGGAACGTGTAAGCTGCGTGTTATATAGAAGTAACAGTGAAGAGGAACTTGCCTCTACTGTCCCCAAAGCTGGAAATCAGGGAACTAAGATTTTCTAGCAAATTCAACATGCACAGAGTAGAATCTATGGGACTGAACCCGGAGGTTGTCTATAAGTATTGTGACTGAGAGTTTGGATGCCCATTTCTCCTTCCAAACAAAATTAACAAGCAGATACATTGCTCAAAGTTTTGCCTACAGGGAGGATTTCCCTTCACCACTGTCCTTCAGGGATGTCCCAGAAAGAGGTTGCAGCGCTGCAGCCATCCACTTTTAGGTGGTGGGTGCATATCATGCTGAACCATCTGTAAACCAGCCCCAAGCTTTCTCTTCCTCAGTCAACTGGTTATATGAGGCCATAGGTATGCACTTGGACAGAGAAAGTAATGTAGTAGAAGTAGAAGTCATGGGCATTTGGACCACTTCCTCATATAATTTACACACGCCTTCAGGGTCTGCTCAAGCCCAGTATTGTATGTACCACTTCCATTTAATAATGGAGTATTGCTGCAGACGCCTAACTTTATGGCTTGGTGGGCCACATGATGGGCAGCTCAGGTCAGTAATAACTTGGTGGCCCGTGGTGAAGCATGCAGTTTCTATTAAGGCCCAGTAGCAAGTCAAAAGCTATTCCTCATAAGGAGAGTACTAGTTATCCACAGGGAATGGCAAGGCTTTACTCCAAAATCCTGACAGTCTGCTGTTTGACTCACCTACAGGGACCAGCCAAAGGCTCCAAACAATATCCCTATCTGCCACTGACACTTTAAGCATCATCAGACCTGCTGGATCATATGGCCCAAGTGGCAGAGCACCTTGCATGGCAGCCTGGACCTGTTGCAGAGCCTTCTTTTATTCTGAGCCCACTCAGAACTAGCAGCTTTTCAGGTCACTTGGTAAATGGGCTGAAGTAGCACACCCAAAGGAGGAATATGTTGCCTCTAAAATCAGATACTCCCACCAGGTGTTGTGCCTCTTTTTTGGTTGTAGGAGGTGCCAGATGCAACAACTTATCCTTCACCTTAGAAGGGATATCTCTACATATCCTGTATCACTGAACCCCTACAAATTTCACCAAGGTGAAAGGACCCTGTATCTTTGTTGGAATTATTTCCCAGCATCTGACAAGCAGTATCTTACCAATATGTCTAGAGTAGTTGCTATTTCTTGCTCACTAGATCAAATCAGCATAACATCCATGCAATGGACTAGTGTGAAGTCTTGCAGAAAAGAAAGGTGATCAGGATCCCTGCAGACTAACTTATGACATAGGGCAGAAGAGTTGACAGTCCCCTGAGGTAGATAGAGCAGTAAAGGTATCTTGCTGACCTTGCCAGCTGAAAGCAAACTGCATCTGATCATCTTTACTACCAGGGATCAAAAAAAAAGCATTTGTCACATCAATGGGTGCATACCAGATACCAGCAGCAACATTACCACATCTCGAAAGGCAGTTGCGATTGAATCACCACCTGGTTAAATTTACAATAATCCACTGTCATTCTTCAAGATCCATTTGTTTTCTGCACAGGCCAAATAGGAGCACTGAATGGGGATGTTGTGGGAATCACCACCAATGCATCCTTCAAGTCCTTGATGGTGGCACTAATTTCTGCAATCCCTCCAGGAACACGGTATTGCTTTTGGTTTACTATTTTCCGAGGTAGAGGTAATTCTAGTGGCTTCAGTTGGCCTTTCCTACCATAATAACCCTCACTCCACATATCAGGGAACCAGTGTAGGGATTATGCTAACTGTTGATTACATCTATTTCAATTATGCATTCCAGAACTGGGGAAATAATCACAGGATGAATTTGGGAACCCACTGGACCCACTGAACTCACCATGAAACGGACCCAAGCTAAAACTCCATTGATCTCCTGACCTCCATACCCCTATTCTGACTGATGGACCACACTGATATTTTGGGTCTCCTAGAATTAATGTCAGTTTAGAGCCAATGTCTAGACTTCCCCAAAAAGTCTGATTATTTCCCTTTCCCCAATACACAGTGATCCAGGTAAATGGCCATAGATCCTCTTGGGGAAGGTTTGGAGAAGGATTAACAGTGTAAAATTCTGGCAATATACCAGGGTTCTTTCTCAAGGGGATCTTGCCTCTCCTTCATTCAAGGGGTTCCAGGTCTGTAAATTGGTTCAGTTCTAGGAGGGGCCATGACTCTCTGTTTTGGTGATTCAAGTTAGTCTTCTGTTCATGCAACCTAAAACTCTTCTGCTTCTACATGTCAAGTAAGAATTTAGTAGACTGACCATCTGTTTCTTTTCTAGGGACACCATGATCGACTAGCCAATGCTAGTCTGCAAGTCAGACTGTTCTGGTTACTTCTTTGACCTCACTGTCCATTATGGTAACCACATCCACCTTGTCTTTGGTGATTAGGTTCTACCACTTGGCCCCTGACACCCTTGGATCTAATTATTTATTCCAGTTGCCCTTATGGATGTCAGTTCAGTGGTAGCAGTTTTCATTGTAATCTCTGACCTACAGAGAAGAGCAACTACAGAGATCTTCAAAGATGTTGGACTTCCCCTTATAAATCTATTTTTCAAAGTAGTGGTGAAAGGTATGGACCCTCCTAGGGAGGATGAGCAGATCTTGCATGATAACTCCACTCAAATATTTCAGTCTCCCTGAGATTTTGGATACTTCACTCTGCAGTATACCAAGGCAGTTCTGACAATTCAACTTCATTTAGTGTAGCCTGCTTTTTGGTCCATGTTTCAGCCAAGCAAACAACTGAAGTCCTTTCTAACTCCTCAAGCTAAAATGTTGAATCAAGAATCTCTACTTAGTAAGCCCATAGTAATAAATTTGGCCTGATCCAACTTTACGCGTCTTCCACACTTAACCCATACTCTTAGTATCCATTCCAACACATAGTACCTAGATTTCTATCTATACAAATTAGAAAAATAATGCTTTTTTTTTATGTGTAGTGAACTTTCTCATGAGTCACACTTTCTATTTCACCCCTTGGGACCTGGTGGAACTTGAGTCCTTCTAGGTCTAGAAGGAAAGAGGGATGGCAGGGGTAGGTCCTGAAGAGAATCAGCAGCACCTTGCAAGGCAACTACCTTAGGGGAGCCATTAAAAATTCTTTAGGCAAAGCAGGGTCAACCTCCTCAGACAGGGGTGAAGGGCTTCTTCTACTGGCAAAGAAGATTCAGCAAAATTTAGAGGTTCAATGTCCCCAGCTTCATTAAGATCTTCACATATTTCCCTATTCCAATTTTTAGGATCCATTTCCTTCCCAATCAAGGGCCTCAATTTAACAGAAGACACCCTATGATGTTGGGAATTCAATTGCTTTGTAATTTAGCCACTCACAGGATGAGACTCTGAGTTTCGATTTCAGAAATCTCAGCCCTGCAGCTAAAGGAAAAAGGTTTCTTTCACTGCAGACAAAGAAGCTTTCAGGTCATTTATGTAGAGCTTGAGCTGGGAGGTGGAAGCCCTAAGCTCAGCCTTTATTTTCCTTGCTTTCTCTAGCACAGTTAGGAGCAAACAGTCAATCCATTGTCTCCTTAGTCTGACTAAAATGTTCTAAATTACCAAATACACAGTAACCCAGAACCTTGCCTTTTGTAAGTATTTGATTAGAAGTATTCAATGACAATATTTTGTGTATCTCTATTGCCACATTATGCCATGAACTGCCTCTGCCTTCTTTACCACAGGAAATAGTCATTAGTTCCTTTAAACCTAATAAGATTAGAGAACCAATGCCAGAAAACCCAAAGACAATTCAGAAAGTTCATCTTTAAGATTATGAGATTATGTTCCTAGAGAGATTTATGGCAAGGAACTGGCTTATGTGATTGTAGGGGCTAAGGAGACAAGTCCGAAATCTGTAGGTCAGGCTATCAAGAAGGGCAAACTGGAAACTCTCAGGCAGGAGCTGATGCTGCAGTCAGGCAGAATTTCTTCTTCCTCATGGAAACCTCAGTTCTGCTCTTAAGGCCTTTCAATTGATTGGATGAGGCCCACCCAGATTATCAAAGATAATCTCCTTTATAAAAAGTCAACCGATTGTAGATGTTAATTACGTCTACAACACCCAGATTAGTGATTGATTGAATAATTGGTTGCTAGAAAAACAAACCAAACCAGTTGCAGTCAAATTGATTCTGACTCATGGCAACCCTATGTGTTTCAGAGTAGAACTGCACTCCATAGGGTTTTCAATGGCTGCGATCTTTCAGACTAAGGTTTCCAGGCCTTTCTTCTGAGATGCTTCTGGATGAATTTCAACTGCCAACCTTTGGGGTTAGTAGCCAAGTGCTTAACAATTTGCACCACCCAGGGACTCCTAATTGAATACTGTTGTTGTTGTTAGCTGTCTTTGAGTCAACCCTCGACTCATGGCAATGCCATGTACAACAGGATTGGACCATTGTGATCCATAGAGTTTTCATTGGTTGATTTTCAGAAGTAGATCACCAGGCCTTTCTTCCTAGTCTGTCTTAGTCTGGAAGCTCCACTGAAATCTGTTTATCATCACAGTAACAAGCAAGCCTCCACTGACTGGCTAGTTGTGGCTGCACTTGAGGTGCATTGGCCAGAAATTAAACCTAGGTTTCCCACGTGGAAGGCAAGAATTCTAACACTAAATAATTGCCCTCAACTGGATACTATAGACTGCCAAACTGACACATAAAGCTGACCATCACAAGTTATAATTAAAGGACAATAAACTGCATATATTTAAAATGTACAATTTGATTATTTTGACATATGTGTAAACCCATGAAATTATCACCACCATCAAGATAGTGAATGTTTTCATCATCCCCAAAAGTTTCCTCCTGCCCCTTGGTAATCTATTCATCCTTCAGCCCCCATCCCCAGGCAACTAGTGATCAGCTGTCCCTATAGATTAGTTTCTAGAATTTTATATAAGTAGAATCATATGTACTCTTTTTGGCTTCTGTCACTCAGCATCATTATTCTGAGATTCATCCATGTTGCAGTGTGTATATTCGTTTATATTGCTAAGTAGTGTTCTACTTGAACACAGAGTAGCTAAAGCAAATGGAAGAAATGATGAAGTAAAACAGCTGAACAAAAGATTTCAAAGGGCAGCTTGAGAAGACAAAGTGATGTATTATAATGAAATGTAAAAAGACCTGGAATTAGGGAACCAAAAGGGAAGAACACACCCGGCACTTCTCAAGCTGAAAGAAGTGAAGAAAAAAATTCAAGCCTCAAGTTGCAATACTGAAGGATTCTATGGGCAAAATATCGAACATTACCAAAAGCATCAAAAGAAGATGGAAGAAATACACACAGTCACTGTACCAAAAAGAATTGGTCAACGTTCAACCATTTCAAGAGGTAGCGTATTATCAAAAACAACACTATTGAAGGAAGAAGTCCAAGCTGCACTGAAGGCACTGGCGAAAAACAAGCCTTCAGGAATTGATGGATTACCAATTGAGATGTTTCAACAAATGGATACAACACTGGAGGTGCTCACTCATATATGCCAAGAAGTTTGGAAGACAGCTAACCGGCCAAACGACTGGAAGAGATCCATATTTGTGCCCATTCCAAAGAAAGGCGATCCAACAGAATGCAGAAATTATCATACAATATCATTAATATCACACAACTATAAAATTTTGCTGAAGATAATTCAAAAAAGGTTGCAGCACTATATTGACAGAGAATTTCTAGAAGTTCAAGCTAAAGAAGAGGATGTGGAATGAGGGATATCATTGCTAATGTCAGATGGAACTTAGCTGAAAGCAGAGAATACCAGAAAGATGTTTACCTGGTTTTATTGACTATACAAAGGCATTTGACTGTGTGGATCATAACAAATTATGGATAACATTATGAAGAATGGTAATTACAGAACACTTAACTGTGCTCGTGAGGAACCTGTACATAAACCAAGAGGCAGCCATTTGAACAGAACAACAGGATACTGTGTCATTTAAAATCAGGAAAGGTGTGCATCGGCGTTGTATCCTTCCACCATACTTATTTAATCTAAATGCTGAGCAAATAATCTGAGAAACTGAATTATATAAAGAACACAGCATCAGGATTGGAGGAAGACTCATCAACAATCTGTGATATGTAGATGACACAACTTTGCTTACTGAAAGCAAAGAGGACTTGAAGCACTTAGGGATGAAGTTCAAAGACTAAACAGCCTTCAGTATGGATTACACCTCAACATAAAGAAAACAAAAATCCTCACAGCTGGACCAGTAAGCAACATTATGATCAAGAGAGAAAAGACTGAAGTTGTCAAGGATTTCATTTTACTTGGATCCACAATCAATGTCCATGGAAGCAGCAGTCAAGAAATCAAACAACACATTGCATTGGGCAACTCTTCTGCAAAAGACCTCTTTAAAGTGTTAAAAAGCAAAAATGTCACTTTTGAGGACTAAGGTGCGCCTGACCCAAGCCATGGTATTTTCAATTGCCTTACATGCATGTGAAAGCTGGACATTGAATAAGGAAGACCAAAGAAGAATTGATGCCTTTAAACTACAGTGTTGATGAAGAATATTGAATACACCATGGACTCCCAGAAGAACGAACAAATCTGTCTTGGAAGAAGTACAGCCAGAATGCTCCTTGGAAGCAAGGATGGTGAGATTTTGTCTCACGTACTTTGGACATGTTATCCGAAGTGACCAATCCCTTGAGAAGGACATCATGCTTGGTAAAGGGTCAGTGAAAAAGAAGAAGACCGTCAGCAAGGTGGATTGACACAGTGACCACAACAGTGGGCTCAAATATAGCGATGATTGTGAGGATGACACAGGACTGGGCAATGTTTTGTTTTGTAGTACACAAGGTTGTTTTGAGTCGGATTAAACCTGACAGCCCATAATACCAACAGTGTTCCACTATATGGATATTCCACAGTTTGTTTACCCATTCACCCAGTGGTATATACCTGGGCTGTTTCCAGTTTTGGACGATTACAAATAAAGCTGCTATAATCATTCATGTACACCTTTTTGTGTGGACGCTGTCTTTGGTTCTCTCAGGTAAATACTTGGGAGTGGAATGGCTGGGCCATGTGGTTGGTGCTTGTTTAACTTTTTGAGAACCTGCCAAACTATTTTCTAAAGTGGTTGTACCATCCCTCCAAGTTTTAAAGTTGTCAGTAAATAGCCCTTTGTTTGTTTTGTGGGTTGTAAATTTAGTGTCAAGATAAATTTGTGTTGAAATGAAATCTTGAAATGTTAGTGTGACACATAAATAACGAGGGCTGCACCTACATCAGGCACTTCTAAGAGTAGTAGGAGGAAGGGTGGAGGGAGGACTGACCCACCCCAGCTTAAGAGTCAGATACTACTCAATATCCTCCTACCCCCACCCCAAGCTCAATCTCAATCTTGGAAAGCAAGTGTGGCTCATCTTGCCCACGGCCGTCGAGTCAATTTTGACTTATAGCTACCCTATACGATAGAGTAGAACTGCCCCATAGGGTTTCCAAGGCTGTAATCTTTGCAGGAGCAGACTGCCTCATCTTTCTCCCGCGGAGCAGTTGATAGGTTCTAACCACCAACTTTTCGGTTAGCAGCCAAGTGCTTAACCACTGTTGTCACCAGGGCTCCTATGGCTCATCGTGAGCAAGCTTAACCTGAGATTTTGGGCCCCTACTTCACACCATACACAAAATTAACTCAAAATGATCAAAGACCCAAATATAAGTGCTAAAACTATAAAACTCTTAAGGGGGAACATAATTGTAAATCTTCATGACCTTGGATTTAGGCAACGGTTTCTTAAATATGACATCAAAGGCACATGCAACAGAAGAAAAAATATTTATCAAAATTTAAAACTTTTGTGTGTCAAACGGCATTACCAAGAAAGTTAAAAAGAATCCACAGAATGGGGAAAATATTTGCAAATCTTATATCTGTTAGCAGTCTAGTATACAGACTGTATAAAGAATTCTTACAAAATAACAGTAAAAGACAAACACTCAATTTAAAAATGGGCAAAGTGCTTGAATAGACGTTTCTCCAAAGAAGATAAACAAATGGCCAATAGGCACATGAAAAAAGTTGCTCTATATCATTAGTCATCAGAGAAATGCAAATCACTGCAATGATATACACTTCGTACCCAGTAGGATGGCTACATAGCTAAAATAATAATAACGACAAGTGGTGGTAAGGATGTAAAGAAATTGGAACTCTCACGCATTGCCGGCAAGAATGTAAAATGGTGCATCCACTGTGGAAAACAGTTTGACAATTCCTCAAAAATATAAGCATACAGTTACCACATGATGAAGCAATTCCACTCCTACATATATATCCACGACAACTGAAAACATATGTTAACATAAAAATTTGTACATGAATGTTCATAGCAGCATTATTCATAATAGCCAAAAAATGGAAACAACACAAATGTCCATCAACTGATGAATGGATAAACAAAATGTGGTACTGTATGTCCATATAATGGAATATTATTCACTCATAAAAAGGAATAAAGTAATGATACGTGCCGCGACATGAATGAACCTTCAAAACATTATGTTAAGCAAAAGAAGCCAGACACAAAAGTCCACGTATTGTATGATTCCATTTGTGTGAAAAGTCCAGAATAGGCAAAATCGTAGAGACAGAAAGTAGATTCGTGGTTGCCAGGGGGTAAGGGCGGGCAAGCGGAATTAACTGCTAACAGGTACGAGGTTCTTCTTCAGGTGATGGAAATGTTCTGGAATTGGATAGTGATAATGGTTGTGCAACATTATTAATATGCTAAAAACCACTGAATTCTACACCTTGAAATTATTAAAATGATGAATTATGTGAATTTTATCTCATTTAAAAAAAAAAATAGCCATACATACCTGGTACATTAAACAAATTCAATTTTTTGTAAAATCAAAATGCAACTTTTTTGTTGTTGTTGTTATACACTGTCCTTTAGAATCTCTTCCAATTTCAAAATTACCTGAATCTATGCTTGGTAGGACCCAGGGACTCAAATGACCCCTGAGTTGTAGACCCCACATGACTGTGAAGACAGTCTGGGTAACCAGCTGGTTTCTGTGAGACCAGTGATACCGCTGGACTCTAACATGAGGTGTTGGGTGTGAGTAGAGCGGTTGGGGGTGGATCAAGCCAGGGCACCACTGGACAATGGGAAGAGGAGGAAGTAGTGAAGACTTCCCCAGATTTTGAGTAAGGTTAGGTTGTTTCAATTTCTTTGAGCCTGAGAAGAAACAGAGAAGCACCATTTCTGCTTCAAGACACATGTGAAGAGGTGTAGATTCAGGTGAGTTGCTTTGCTTACATTTTCCTCTCATTTTAATAGCCTATACCAGGAGTTCTTAAACTTTGGTGGGCATCAGAACCACCTTGAGAGCTAGGGAAATAAGATTCCTGAGCCCCACCTCCAAAGGTGCTGATTCAGTAGATCTGGGGCGGGGGTCCAAGAAGCTGAGTTTCTGACAAGCTCCAAGGGGTCTGATACTGCTGGTCTGTGAACCACACTTCAGGTAGAACTGACTTATACAATGTTTGTTTGTTTTTTCCTTTCTTCCTGCTAAAGAAGTGGAGAGATTTACTTGGTGACAGAGCTTTGTGTAGGCCCTGTTATTATTGGTGATTGTATGATTTAAGAGAGTGTCTCTCAATCCAAATTACATTGTGATCAGAAAGCTAAATTCACTCCCTTAGAGTTGAGGTGGGCCATGGAGTTGAGGAGGAAGAGAATGACAGGAAAAGAGAGCCAAACCCCTGCTATGTAACTCAGAGACATCTGGAGTTTAGCGTCATCCTTTGTATCCTCAGGGCCTCCCAGGCCCAAAACTTGAATGTCTCTGAAATTTTGAGTAAATTATTAAGAAACAGAAAATTGCAAAAGTTTTTCTAGATGTCTTATATTCCTTTTATTTCTAGTTTTCTGAGAGTTTATGTCATGAATGGGTATTGAACATTAGCATGCTCTTCTTGCATTTATTGAAAAGGTAACTAGTTTTCCTTTTATTCCGTTAATATGGTGATTTAAATTGATTGATGTTTGAACGTTAAACCAACCTCACATTTCTAGAATAAACACACTTGGTTGTGATTTATTATTCTGTTTATATATATTGGTAAATTTAATTTGCTAATATTTTGTTAAAGATTTTGTGTCTGTGTTTGTAAGGATTATTGGTCTGTAGTTTTATTTCAATGTTTTTACCTGGTTTTGGTAAAAGGGTTTTGCTGGCCTCATAAAACAAGTTGGAAAGTAAGCCATCCTTCTCTATCTCAGAAATAGTTTGTGTAGAATTGGTATTATTTTTCATGAAATGTTTGGTAGAATTCACTAGAAAAGGCATCAGGTTCTGGAGTTTTCTTTGTGGAAAGATTTGCTATAGTTAGTTTCTATAATAATATATATAGTTAGTTTAAATATAGTTAGTTTCAATCGCATCATATGCATCCAAAAGCTGGACAATGAATTAGGAAGACCAAAGAAGAATTGACGCCTTGAGTTGTGGTGTTGACGAAGAATATTGAACATACCACGGACTGCCAAAAGAGTAGACAGGTCTTTCTTGGAAGAAGTACAACCAGAATGCTCCTTAGATGCAAGGATGGCGAGATTACTTCTTACATACTTTGGACATGTTGTCAGGAGGGATCAGTCCCTGGAGAAGGATATCATGCTTGGTAAAGTACAGGGTCAGCGAAAAAGAGGAAGACCCTCAATAAGATGGATTGACACAGTGGCTGCAACAAAGAGCTCAAGTGTACCAACGATTGTGAGGATGGCCCAGGACCAGGCAGTGTTTCATTCTGTTGTACATAGTGTCGCTATGAGTCGGAACCAACTCAACGGCATCTAACAACAACATAATAACTATAAGACTATACAGATTTTTGTATCATCTCATGTCAATTTTGGTAGGTTAAATTTTTAAAGAAACTTGTTCATTTCACTGTGGTAATAATCCTTCTTCCATACATGCTATTGGCAACTTGTGCTTGTCTCTTTTTGTTCTCAATCAATTAATTAATCTAGCTAGCTAGGGTTTTACCTTTTTTTTTTTAATTTCCAAGCAATCAATTTTTGTTGTTGTTCTGATTCTATCTTGCTCATTCTCTGTTTTGTTAAGCTCTGCTTTTTTCCCCTCCTGCCTTCTTTTTAACTATTTGAATTTTTTTTAGAATTCCATTTTAATTATCCATTGGCTTTTTGGCTATACTTTTTTGCATTATTTTTCAGTCATTGATCCAGAGATTATAATAAAATCTTAACTTTTTTTTTTTTTACAGTCAACTTGGAGTAAATATTGTACTGCTTCACATAAAATGTAGAAATTGTGCAATCATGTTAGTCTGTTTACCACCCCCTAATCCTTTATGTTATAGTTGTCACGTGTATTATATGTTATAAATCCCGCAATACGATTTTATCATTTTTGCTTTAAATACTCTCAAATATTTTAAAGAAATTTAAAATAATAATGTTTTATATTTATTTCCTTTTCTACATTTCCAGTGCTCTTTTATCCTTCCTGAAGATTTGAGTTTCCAGCTGGTATTATTTCTCTTCATTTGAACTTCTCTGAGCCTTTCTTATAGTACACTTGTAAAAACACCAAAAACCAGACCTGTTGCCATCAAGCCGATTCTGACTGATAGTGACCCTACAGGACAGAGTAGAACTTCCCCATAGGGTTTCCAAGGCTGTAAGCTTTACGGAAGCGGACTGCTACATCTTTCTCCCATGGAGCCGCTGGTGGGTTCAAACCACTGATCTTTCTGTTAGCAGCTGAGTGCTTAGTCACTGCATCACTAAGGCTCCTTTAGTGCACTTCTACTAGTGGTAAGTTCTCTTAGTTTTCTTTTCTCTGAAAATACCTTTATTTTGCCTTCATTCTTGAAGCATGTTTTAAAATTATAGATTGGCAGGTATTTTCCTTTGAGCACATTAAAGAGGTGTTCCACTGTCCTTTAGCTTCCATTGTTTCTGCTTAAAAGTTGATTGTCATTTGAATTGTTTACCTTCTTTATGTAATGTGTCATTTATCTAGGCTTGGATACAAAGAATAATAATGAGATCTAAAATTATTCTATTTTATGTAATCAAGTCAATCGGTGTCTCCAGAGATCGAAACAAAGGATAGTCAAAAATATATGTATGTTTGCTTTATTTTGTATTCTTTTGATTCCTAGAGAGGATGCAAGCTTTTGTATGTTTATTGTCCACTTGTGTTTCTTATTTTTTAAAGGGACAGCAGGTTCCCTGATACAATTCTGCCATCAGGATTTCTGCACTTTATGTAAGGAAGGAAAGGATGGTTGGGATGAAGGAAAATGAAGGAAAGGAAGGAGGCAATCTGCTCTGGAGCTCTGTGTTTGGGTAGCCAGATCTTTGTCAATCCTGACTCCCAGTCTGAGATCGTTCTGTCCAATCCTGCTTCCACCCCTTTTTATTTTTCACAGGCATTATTCCCCAAAATATGCCTTGTACTTCTACCTCTTGCACTTCTTGTACTTCTACCTCTGTCCCAACAACTGCTTCCCAGACGATCCAACGGACATAGCTTCCCTTTGTATTTACCATAGCCTACCAAGTCTAGAAAGGAGCCATGGTGGTGCAGCGGTTTAGTGCTTGGCCACTAACTGAAAGGTCAGCAGTACAAACTCACCAGCGGCTCCGTGGGAGAAAGATGTGGCAGTCCGCTTTCATAAAGATTTACAGCCTTGGAAACCCTATGGAGGAGTTCTACTCTGCCCTGTGGTGTTGCTATGAGTCAGAAACAACTTGATGGCCACAGGTTTGGTTTCAGTTTTCTGACTAGCCCTAGGGTCACCTGGCTCCTGCCTACCTCTCCAAAGTTATTTTATATCATGGCTTTCCAGTGTTATTTATGGGCCAACCAAAGTGTTCCCCAGATTTGGTATCCCAACCTCCTTCCAGACTCAGCATCTTTGCATTAGCGGTATCTGCTATCTGAAATGCTCTCCCCCAACCCATGCTTGGGTTCTTTCTCATCTTGCATTTCTCAACTCAGTGTCCTTTCTCAGAAAGGCCTTCCCTGACTACCCTAGCTAGCATAGTTCTACCCAGTCATTCTCCATACCCTTCACTGCTTGGATTTCTTTTGTTTATTTGCCCTCTCCCCTGACCAATGAAATTTAAGCTCCGTGAGAGCAGAAGCCTTGCCTGTCTCATTCATGCTAGTATTCTCAGTGCCTAGAAAGGTTCCTGATATAGTACAGGCTCACTAGATGTTTGCTGAATAAATGAAGGAATGACTCTGAAATCATTAGCCCTATTTTATAAGGTACAGAAAGGTTAAATGGCCAGATCAAGAGCACAGTAATGGGGCCCAAATTTTTTTTTAATTTTGTGTTTTAAGTGAAAGTTTACAATTCCAGTTAGTCTCTCATACAAAAAATTTATACATACTTTGTTCTATGACCCTACTTGCTCTCCCTATGCTGTGACAGCAACTCTTCCTTTCCACCCCAGATTTCCCATGTCCATTCAACCAGGTCATGACCCTCTCTGCCTTCTCATCTCACCTCCGGACAAGAGCTGCTCATTTAATCTCATGTATCTACTTGAGCTAAGAAGCACACTCTTCACGAGTATCATGTCCTAAAGTCCAGTCTAATCTTTGTCTGAAGAGTTGGCCTCAGGAATGGTTTAAGTTTTGGGCTAACAGAGAGCCTGGGGGCCACATCTTCCAGGGTCCTTCAAGTCTCAATCAAACCATTAAGTCTGGTATTTTTACTAGAATTTGAGTTCTGCACCCCACTTTTCTCCTGCTCCATCAGGAACTCTCTGCTGTGTTCCCTGTCAGGGCAGTCATTGTGGTAGCCGGGCACCATCTAGTTCTTCTGATCTCAGTGGGGCCCAAATTTTGTCTCAAGTATCAGAACCCAAATTCACTGCTCTTTCCGCTACACCTTCTGAGAGATTGGTGTAGTTTAGTGCTGCTCAAGCGCCAGTCCGCAATAAGGAAAGGAGCTTGTGATAGAATGTAAATTAATGCAGTGCTTCCTTCATCAAGAAATCTTGCTATGAAAAAGAAAAAAAAATGCTAGCAAAACTAAACAGTATGCTTAGCGACTTTATGTTATGACACAAGTCTCTAATCTTGTTACAAACAGTTCACCAACTGGCAGCTGGTCCATAGACCACACTTTTTTTGTAGTATGAGTCCTATTGATCTCTGTTCTAATCACATGGCTTTAAACTCCATGTCTCTATCGTTTCAGATGCTCTCAACGTCCTTGCCACCTGGTCCAGATGGAGTCCTCAGGCATCACAGAATTCACCACCGCCTTTGATTATGAGTTCACAAGCTTTCTGTGTGAGAGCGAGACCTTTGTCTTTGCCACCCGCATCACCACCATCCTATACTGCCTGGTGTTTCTCCTTAGTCTTGTGGGCAATGGCCTGGTGTTGTGGATCTTGATGAAGTATGAGAGCCTGGAGTCTCTCACCAATGTCTTTATCCTCAACCTGTGCCTCTCAGACCTGATTTTCTCTTCCCTACTGCCTGTGTGGCTCTCGGCATACTACTGGAAGTGGGTGCTGGGAGAATTCCTCTGTAAGCTTCTCAATTTGTTCTTCTCTGTCAGCCTCTACAGCAGCATCATCTTCCTGACCATCATGACCATCTACCGCTACCTGTCTGTGGTGAGCCCCCTGTCAACCCTGCGCGTCCACACGCTTCGCTGTCGTGTGTGGGCGACTATAGCCATATGGGCAGCCAGCATCCTGTCTTCCATTCCCGATGCCATCTCCCATGAGGTGATCTCTGGGCAGTGTGAATATTCAGAACCCAGATGGTTCCTAGCCTCAGTCTACCAGCACAACATCTTCTTTCTGCTCTCCTTGGGGATTATCCTGTTCTGCTACGTGGAGATTCTCAGAACCCTGTTGCGCTCACGATCCAAACGGCACCACAGGACGGTCAGGCTAATTTTCACCATCGTGGTGGCATACTTCCTCAGCTGGGCTCCATACAACTTGGTTTTGTTTCTGAAGACACTGCAGCAACTTAGGATCATTCAGAGCTGTGAGGTCATCCAGCAGCTGGAGTATGCTGTGCAAGTCTGCAACAAGGTTGCCTTCTCCCACTGCTGCTTCAACCCTGTGCTTTATGTCTTCGTCGGGGTCAAGTTCCGCAGACACCTCAAGAGTCTACTCCGGCAGTTCTGGCTCTGCAAGCAGCAGGTGCCCAGCCCTATCCCTACCCCACACTCCCCAGGGGCCTTCAACTATGAGGGTGCCTCCTTCTATTGAAGGGGAGTTTGGTGGTAGACGAGGTGGACAGTGGAGCTGGAGTGGGAGTAAGGAGAAGTGAGGCAGGAAGGAATACTGCAGAAGGGCACAACAGTGGGGATGCTGGCACTGCAGGAGTAGGGGTGAAAGAAATACATTATACAAGTGAGTCCTACATATCCCCTCATCTGGGGAAAAGTGGCTTTCCAGCTGGGAATTTTATATGGCTATTCAGAAAAACATTTCTTGGATTCTGAGTTCATCATTCATTCATTCATTTATTCATTCACTTAGACAAGGATTTCTTATCATCGGTTGGTTCAGAAGGTACTAAAACATAGAAGGATTCCCAGAAAGGGGCATCCTTCAAGACTTTATGAAGGGCTAAAGCTCAGTGTGTGTAATAATTATACCGATGCAAGTTGCTGGCAAGATGGTCTCTCCCCTCCCTGACTGAAGGGTTGTCCCAGCTGATTAGCTCACTGTGGAGGTGGTTGGCTCTGTATTCTTCAGTGACTGCTGAACGAGACTGTCTGCAGAACAAAAGTCACCACACCCTCCAAGAGCCACAGTCACAACAAAATCTGGATCCTAAAAACCCTCCACTAGATTGGAGACATGTTCTGTATGGTAGCTCCAGTTCCTGACACATGAATGTTTATTCAGTAAATATTTTATTGAGGGAATGAATATAATAAGTGCTACCCTCTGCACTAAGCATTTATTTGTGGGATACAAAGATTAGTGAGATGAGCTGCCACCCTCAAGATGCCAACAGTCCAACTTTGAAGGTCCAGATATGTAAATACCCACCTTGGTGAAGTCTTGTTGGTTGAAGCGTCCTCCAAAACTTTGTCCTTTTAAGGTGGATATTGAGCTGACATTTCATATTCACCACTTTCCGTTGAAAATGTTCTTCTCTTAGGATGTAGAACAAAATTCTAACTCACAGAAAAGGACCAGATTTACTGGCCTGACAGACTGGAGAAACCCTGAGAGTATGGCCCCCGGACGCCATTTAAGCTCAGTAGTGAAATCACTCCCGAGGTTCACCGTTCACCCAGGGATTGGACAGCCTCATAAAACAAAACTGGACTAATGAGGCACACCAGTCCAGGGACAAGGACTAGAAGGCAGGAGGGGACAGGAAAGCTGGTGGTAGGGAACCCAAGGCTGAGAAGGGAGAGTGTTGACATGCCGTGGGATTGTCAAACATTGTCATAGGACAATATGTGTACTGTTTAATGAGAAATTATTTGCTCTGTAAACCTTCATCTAAAGGTACAAAATAAAATAATTATCTATGTGAGATCAAATTGACAGCAGCAACTCTAAAGGCTTAATGGGAAGCCTAAGGGGCAGTAAGTTGAAGATAATGGTGATAGAATAATTCGGAAAAGGATGGTGAGAATAGCAGCACAACTGGAAGAATGTAATCAATGTCACTGAATTGTACATGTAGAAACTTTTGAAATGATGTAATTTTGGCTATGTATATTTTCACTAAAAAAAAAAAGGTCCTCCAAGGTTGAGAAGGGAGAGTGTTGACCTGTCGTGGGGTTGTTAACCAATCTCATAAAACAATATGTGTACTGACTGTTTAATGAGAAACTATTTGTTCTGTAAACCTTCATCTAAAGTACAATAAAAAAAATAAATTAGAAGGAAAAAAAGAATCCAAGGAAAGAGGCACAAAGGAAGAGAGGTATGAATGGGAAGACAGAGGCAGTGTGGGTGAGACTGCTGAAAAGGAGCAGCCAGAGAGCTGCACATGAGTGACCAAACTCTACAAGACATTCTTTGACCACTACCATTACTGGCCACAAACCTCCTGCCCTTCCCTTCCAACCGCCCACTGAAACCACAGTTCCACCTCAGCTGGACTCTTCCAGGGCAGTCCCATTAGCCAGTCATAAACAGGTGCCTTGGACACAGGACTACAGACCTCTTGCCACTTCTGGAACTTAAAAAAATCCATGGGAGTTCCTAGGAAGATCTTGTTCATAGCATTTGCACCTCCAGGGATCCCTCAGACAAAATCAGGAAGAAAGGACCTCACTGATCTCTGCACAGGAGCATGTTTCCCAGTCCAGGCAGCCCCAGACCTCAGATGGCCCCAGATGAACTGGAAGTTCCTCAGGGCACAAATCCAGAGTTTCATATTTCTAGAATTTCCCTCGGTACCCAGCAATGTTTGTGATTAGTTGAGCAGGTGAACACAAGACATTTTTTTTTTTCTGTTCCATTTTCTCATTTCACACTTGCCTACATTACGTCTTCTGGGCAGCATCAGGTACCCACCCAGTAGGCTTCCCAAGAACCTTGTCTTTAGGGTCCACCAGCCCCAACATCTCCTGGTTCATTTGGAGTTAAGCTTTGCTGAATTTCTGAAAGCTCTCTTTTGTGAAATCTGCCTCTGATGGGACAAAGAGGCCCAGAGTATGGAAAGTCCAGTAGAATAGACCCCCAAAGTAAACTGAGAAGGCTCACGGGATTTGAGCCCTGGACTTAAACCCCAATTCCAAGCTCTTTTACTTACCCACTGTGACCTTGGAAGAGTCCCTGGATGGTGCAAACGGTCAACAAGCTCAGCTGCTAACTGAAAGGTTGGAGGTTCAAGTCCACCCCTCCTAACTGAAAGGATGGGGGTTCAAGTCTAAGCAGAGGTACCTCAGAAGATAGATCTGGAGATCTACTTCCAAATAGTCAGCCATTGAAAACCTTCTGGAGCTCAGTTCTACTCTGACACATATGGGGTCGCCCTGAGTCGGAATCAACTTGATGGCAACTGTTTTTGGTGACCTTGGGCCTCTCTGAGCTTCAGCTTTCTCATCCATAAAACTGTAGAGATACCAATAATCCAACAACACAGACTCTGCCCACATGATGGGGTGTGTGAGATCATGTATATAGAAGTGCTTGTTTTTTAAACCATTCAGGCTCAGACAAATATGAATCAGTAACATAATCATCTCATAAAAACAGAAAGCCTCTCTGTATTTTATGCACAAATTAAAGATTAGCATGTATTAACTTACCTCTAATTGATTATGTTCTCTGATTTCTACTCAAGAGCATTATGATTCCTAAAACCTCTCTGCTTATGGGATATCTGGTTTAGGATTTGGGGTAAAGGATACAGAAGGAGGATTGGAGAATAAAGTCTGTGTGGGTCAGGATGATGGGAAACTAGCTCAATTAAAACCTTGGGCAAAATTGCCCAAGAGGTTAAAATTGTCTTGAGTGCTCCATGGCTCAGTTTTCTGTCCTCCGTCTCTTGCCTGGCCTGGCATGCAAGTCTTCTGTCTCTAAGTCCAAGGCTTTTTTCTGTCTCATGACCCGTTTTTGTCTGAACAAGGACCTTCCAGAGATATAGCCCTCCAACTGGAAGGAATACTACTGCTTCCTGGTGGGAATTTCAGGCATCCTGAAAACTTGGTGGGACGTACTTTGGGAATTTGAGGGGAAAGTTTGGGAAGGGGAAGAAGGGTTATCCAACTCTTTACCAAGTTATACTGACTATAGAGCTCTTCTCTTCACCTTGGGCCTAGCTCAGATTTTAGGTGTGGGGTTGTTTGTTGCAGCCTCCTCCTACCCTCCCACTGCCCCCTCTACAAAAAGAAACGTGGCCAGAGGAACCAAAGGAGGACAAGGTCAGCCCAGTTCCTTGACTTTGACAATGTCAGAAAATCAGATTTGAACATCTCTCATGCTTAGAGGGAAGAAATCGACATAAGATGGGCATGGGGAATTGGGTGATTGTAGGTGATTGTGGGGGATGAGAGAGGGATGCAGACATCTAGGTGGTCTGTTTGTCAAATTTGTGGAGTGCCTTCTCTGTGCAACAGCAGTACAAAGCCTGGGTTGGGGGTGGGGGCAGGGGTAATGAGACCACAAACATGAATGAGGCTCACTTTCAAGTTGGCCACCCTCTAGTTATTCCCATTCTGGGAAATGTTTCCATAAGATTACTCCAGTCCCAATTAATTCCTGTCCTTTTTCCAACAAGACATGATGGAGAGAAAATGACATGGCTTGACTGTCCACACAGCTGGAAATGCACACAAACGTGTCATTAAAACTATTCCAAAGCATTCTACAATGAACTTTGAGTTTGAGGTAGGAAGTACCCGCCTTTATCTGCCCCCCCCCCCCACCACCACTTTGGTTATAACTGGTTCAATAATCTGCCTCTTAGATTTTTTCAAATAGTAAGGATAATGTGGGTTAAAAAAGGAAAAAAAAAAAAAACTGAACACTGGTAATTTGTCAAAGCATCTTCTATTTCATACTTAGAGGAGACCCACAAATGTAGGAAATCACCCTCTCTGGGTCCTTAGTGAGCCACTTTCGCTCATTTGGAGCTTGTTTCCGCATCTTAACTGGAGAGGGTTGAACTCAGTGATCTTTCAAACAGTGATTAAAAACAAAAGTCTATGTGTCTATAACGTCATGGGTTGTATTTCCATGAGGTTCTTCAAATCTATAGCTTAGGGCACAAGTTCAAATGGGTGGAAGGGGAATTCCAGTGTACGGCAGAACTCTCCATGAAGTTCAGTGTCTACTTTCCCTACACAGAAGGCTGCACCTAACTACAGACAAGCACAGGAGATTGGAAGCTGACATTTAGTGAAACCTGATACGTGCTGGGTCCATACATTGCCAACATTTCACAACCTCCCTGTGAAGTTTCTACTGTTTTCTCTAGTTTGACTGAGAAGGCCATCAAGGCTTAAAGAGATCACATTCCAAACTAGCCTGCATCTTACCCCCCATGGAGAACTTGAAAAAATATTGGTGCCTGGGTATTCTGATGTAACTGGTCTGAGGTGAAACCTGGCATGGGGATTTTTAAAAGCTAACCTGTAGCTCTAGTGTGCAGCCAAGTCTGAGAACCACTGATATAGGGCATTTAATCATCCAGTAGTTCACGCAACAAATATTTATTAGGCATCTATTATGGGCCCAGCACTGTGCTACGTGCCTGGCACATATAATGCCACATTTTCCACAACAGCTTTGCAAGGTGGCTATTAAGCCTGCTACCTAGACAAGAAAAGAGAGATTTGGAGAGATAAATGACTTGCCCGAGCGCACAGAATCAGTTAGAGCCAGAACAGGGATTTTCAACTTGGGTCTGTCTTGTCCCCAAACACTTACTCTTTCTATCACATCATACTTTATCACCAGACAAGGGATGTATCCATCAGGGCTCTTAGCTACAAGCAATAGAAACCACCTCTAGCTGACATGGCAGAATGGACATGTATTGAAAAGATTTGGGGCATGATTGCATAGTGATTGTGTTGGAGGTACATCAGGGTACAGACTCATGATGTCTGCAACTAGATCACAGGTAGTTCAATAAACCAAGAAAGAAGAAGAAAGAAAGAAAGAGTGAGAGAGAGGAAAAAGGGGGAGAGAGAGATAGAAAGGGAGAGAGAGCTAGAAAGGGAGAAAGGGAATACATAAAAAATTAAGGGAAAAATAAAATACAGAACAGTTTATCCTCAAAGAAGAAGAAAAGATGTTCGGCAGCTCACAAAATTGCTGGCAGGCTAGCAGAAACAGTCAGGACTAAGCCAGTCTCTGGTACAACTGTCCCAGAATCCAGAGGTTTCAGCAAGCAATTCCAGAAAGCCTTGTCCCATCGCCACTCCGGAGAACAGGTGAATGAGGCTCACAGACTGAGCTGGGGCCACATGGCCACACTCTGGCCTCAGTAGAGTTGGAGAATCCAGCTCTGACTTCCTTGGCTCCTGGAGGGGAAGTGGGCTCTGCCTCGCACAAAGACTCATGTGGTGGAAATTCCCCCAAACTAAGGAAGGAGTCCAGCTACCAAATCAACAAATGGCCACCGCATATAGGAAAGAGGTTGCTGAGGTTTCACTACTGCCCAGCCTTGTTGAGTCTAAGCCACCAAGAGAGGAAACCAGGGATATTATACCACTGTGCCCACCCAAGGAGCCCTGGTGGTGCTGTGGTTAAAGGGATCGACTGCTAACCGAAAAGTTGGAGGCTTGAAACCACCAGCAGCTCCGCGGGAGAAAAATGTGGCAGTCTGCTTCCGTAGAGAGTTACAACCTTGGAAACCCTAGGGGTTGCTATGAGTCAGAATTGACTTGACAGCAGTGGGTTTGGGTTAGTTTTTTTGGTGTCCACCCAAAGTTATTTAGGAGAAGCCTTTGACAAACAATACGACCAGACCCCGCACCAAACTCAGTACAACTACTCCCTGGCCAGGCCAAAAGATCTGCTGAATGAAACAGTGGTGCTCTTGGGAAATCGTTGTTATTGTTAGGTGCCGTCCAGTTGGTTCCAACTCATAGCAACCTGATGTACAACAGAACGAAACACTGCCCCGTCCTGCAACATCTTCACAATCGTAGCTATGTTTGAGCCCATTGTTGCAGCCAGTGTGTCAGTCCATCTCATTGAAGGTCTTCCTCTTTTTCGCTGACCCTCTCCCAAGTGTGATGTCCTTCTCCAGTAATGGTCCTTCCAATAACATGTCCAAAATAAGACAAAGTCTCGCCATCCTCACTTCTAAAGAGACTTTTGGCTGTATTTCTTCCAAGACAGATTTGTTCATTCTTCTGGCAGTCCATGGTATATTCAATATTCTTCACCAACACCATAAACCAAAGGCAGCAATTCTTCTTTGGTCTTCCTTACTCATTGACCAGCTTTTGCACGATAGAAAATACTATGGCTTGAACGGTCACCTGATCTTCGACAAGGGCCCAAAGTCCATCAAATGGGGAAAAAACAGTCTTTTTAACAAATGGTGCTGGCAAAACTGGATATCCATTT
>NW_004443937.1:24933677-24937736 GCF_000243295.1 Trichechus manatus latirostris | reverse complement strand
AGAGGTCTTTTGCAGCAGATTTGCCCAATGCAATATGTTGTTTGATTTCTTGACTGCTGCTTCCATAGGTATTGATCGTGGATCCAAGTAAAATGAAATCCTTGACAACTTCAACCTTTTCTCCATGAATCATGATATTGCTTATTCTTCCTGTTGTGAGGATTTTTTTTTTTTTTTTTGCTTTCCGTACGTTGCGGCATAATCCATACTGAAGGCTGTAGTCTTTGACCTTCATCATTAAGTATTTCAAGTCCTCTTTGCTTTCAGCAAGCAAGTTTGTGTCGTCTGCATAGCTCAGGTTGTTAATGAGTCTTCCACCAATCCTGATGTCATGTTCTTTTTCATGTGGTCTGGCTTCTCAGATTATTTGTTCAGCATACAGATTGAATAAGTATGGTGGAAGGATACTACCATGACCCACACCTTTTCTGATTTTAAACCACTAGATAACCCCTTGCTCTGTTTGAATGACTACCTCTTGGTCTATGTACAGCTTCCTCATGAACACAATTAAGTGTTCTGGAATTCCCATTCTTTGCAATGTTATCCATAATTTGTTATGCTCCACACAGTCAAACGCCTTTGCGTAGTTAATAAAACACAGGTAAACATGTTTCTGGTATTCTCTGCTTTCAGCCAAGATCTATCTGACATCACAAATGATATTCCTCATTCCACGTCCTCTTCTGAATCCTCTTCTGGCAGTTCGCTGTCAACGTACTCTGCAACCATTTTTTGAATTATTTTCAGGAAAATTTTTCTGGCATTTTATATTAATGATATTATTCAATAGCTTCCGAATTCGGCTTGATCATCTTTTTTTGGAATGGGCACAAATATGGACCTCTTCCAGTTGGTTGTCCAGGTAGTTGCCTTCCAAATTTCTTGGCATAAACAAGTGAGCACCTCCAGTGCTGCGTCCATTTGTTGAAACATCTCAGTTGGTATTCTGTCAATTCCTGGAGCCTTGTTTTTCACCAGTGCCTTCAGTACAGCTTGGGATTCTTCCTTCAACACCATTGGTTTTTGATCATGTGCTACTTCCTCAAATGGATGAATGTCAACCAATTCTTTTTGGTACAATGTCTCTGTGTATTCCTTCCATCTTCTTTTCATACTTCCTGCATCATTCAATATTTTGCCTATGTTGTTGTTGTTGTTGTTAGGAGCTGTCAAGTTGGTTCCAACTCACAGTGAGCCTATGTCCAACAGAATGAAACCCTGCCCAGTCCTGTGCCATCTTCACAGTCTTTGCTATGTTTGAGCCCATTGTTGCAGCCACTGTATCAATCCATCTCATCAAAGGTCTTCCTTTTTATTGCTGACCCTCTACCTAACCAAGCATCAGGAGGGACTGGTCCCTCCTGATAACATGTCCAAAGTACATGAGATGAAGTCTCACCATCCTTGCTTCCAAGGAGCACTCTGGCTATATTTCTTTCAAGACAGATATGTTCGTTCTTCTGGCAGCTCATAGAATATTCAATATTCTTTGCCAACACCATAATTCAAAGGCAGCAATTCTTCTGCAGTCTTCCTTATTCGTTGTCCAGCTTTTGCATGCATATAAGACAATTGAAAATACCATGACTTCGGTCAGGCACACTTAGTCTTCAAAGTGACATCTTTGCTTTTCAGCACTTTAAAGAGGTCTTTTGCTGCAGATGTGCCCAATGCAATACGTAGTTTGAGTTCTTGACTGCTGCTTCCATGGGTGTTGATTGTTGATCCAAGTAAAATGAAATCCTTGACAACTGCAACATTTCCTCCATTTATCATGATTCTGCATGTTGGTCCAGTTGTGAGAATTTTTGTCTTCTTCGTTGTTGAGGTGTAATCCATACTGAAGGCTGTAGTCTTGGATCTTCATCAGTAAGTGCTTCAAGCCCTCTTCACTTTCAGCAAGCAAGATTTTCTCATCTGCTTAGTACAGGTTGTTAAGGAGTCTTCCACCAATCCTGATGCCGAATTCTTCATATAGTCCAGCTTCTCTGATTACTTGCTCAGCATACTAACTAAGTATGGTGAAAGGATGCAACCCTGACACACACCTTTCCAGATTTTAAAACACACACTATCTCCTTGTTCCGTTTGAAGGACTGCCTCTTGGTCCATTGTACAGGTTCCTCATGAGCACAATTAAGTGTTTTGGAATTCCCATTCTTTGCAATGTTATCCATAATTTGTTATGATCCATATACTGAATGCCTTTGCATAGTTAATAAAACACAGGCAAACATGTTTCTGGTATTCTCTGCTTTCAGCCAAGATTCATCTGACATCAGCAATGATATCCTTTGTTCCACATCCTCTTCTGACTCTGGCTTGAATTTCTGGCAGTTCCCTGTTGATGTACTGTTATTTTGCTCATAGAATCCTTCAATTTTGCAACTCAAGGCTTGAATTTTTTCTTCATTTCTTTCAGCTTGAGAAATGCCACACATGTTCTTCCTTTTTGGTTTTCTAACTGCTGGCCTTTGTACTTGTCATTATAATACTTTACTCTGTCTTTTTGAGCTGCCCTTTGAAATCTTCTGTTCAGCGGTTTTACTTCATCATTTCTTCTACTCGCTTCAGCTACTTGACATTCAACAGCAAATTTCAGAGTCTCTTCTGACACCCATGCTGGTCTTTTCTTTCCTTCCAGTCTTTTTAATGACTTTTTGCTTTCTTCATATATGATGTCCTTGATGTCATTCCACAACTCGTCTGGTCTTCAGTCATCAGTGTTCAATCTATCAAATCTATTCTTGAGATGACCTCTAAATTCAGGTGGAATATACTCAAGGTTGTATTTTGGCTCTTGTGGACTTGTTTCAATTTTCTTACGCTTCAATTGGAACTTGCATATGAGCAATGGATGATCTGTTCCACAGGCAGGCCCTGGTCTTGTTCTGACTGACGATATTGAGCTTCTCCATGATCTCTTTCCACCGAAATAGTCGATTTGATTCCTGTGTATTCTATCCAGCAAGGTCCACATTGCTAGCTGCCATTTATGTTGTTGAAAAAAAGGTATTTGCAATGAATAAGTTGTTGGTCTTGCCAAATTCTATCATGTTATCTCTGGCGTTGTTTTTATCGCCAAGGCCATATTTTCCAAATACCAATCCTTCTTCTTTGTTTCCAACTTTTGCATTCCAATCACGAGTAATTATTAATGCATCTTGATGGCTTGTTTGATCAATTTCAGACTGCAGAAGTTGGTAAAAATCTTCAATTTCTTCGTCTTTGGCATTACTGGTTGGTGCACAAATAAGAATAATAGTCATATTAACTGGTCTTCATTGTAGACATATGGATAGTATCCTATCACTGACAGTGTTGTACTTCAGGACAGATCTTGAAATGTTCTTTTTGATGACAAATGTGATGGCATTCTGCTTCAATTTGTCATTCCTAATATAGTATACCATATGAGTGTTCAATTAAAAATTGCCATACCAGTAAATTTTAGCTCACTAATGCCTAGAACATCAATCTTTATGCATTTCATTTCATTTTTTACAACTTTCATTTTTTTTTTTGACTGATACTTTGTACATTCCACATTCCAATTATTGATGGGTGTTTGCAGCTGTTTCTTCTCGTTTTAAGTCATGCCACCTCAGCAAATGAAGGTCCTGAAAGCTGTACTCCACCCATGTCATTAAGGTCAACTCTACTTTGAGGAGGCAGCTCTTCCCCAGTCGTATTTTGAGTGACTTCCAACCTGAGGGGCTCATCTTCCAGCACTATATCAGACAATGTTCCACTTGAATGGAACTTAAAGCGCTTACTGATGAAGATCAAAGACTACTGACTTCAGTATGGATTATACCTCAACATAAGGAAAACAAAACAAAACAAAAATCCTCACAACTAGACCAATAAGCAACATCATGATAAATGGAGAAAAGGTTGAAGTTGTCAAGGATTTCATTTTACTTGAATCCACAATCGAAGCCCACGGAAGCAGCAGTCAAGAAATCAAACAACATATTGCATTGGGCACATCTGCTGCAAAAGACCTCTTTAAAGTATTAAAAAGCAAAGATGTCACTTTGAGGACTAAGGTGC
>NW_004443937.1:24921937-24933577 GCF_000243295.1 Trichechus manatus latirostris | reverse complement strand
ATATTGGGAAGCTGTCAAGGATTTCATTTTACTTGGATCCACAACCAACACCCATGGAAGCAGCAGTCAAGAAATCAAATGACATACTGCATTGGGTAAGTCCACTGCAAAAGACCTCTTTAAAGTATTAAAAAGCAAAGATGTCACTTTGAGGACTAAGGTGCACCTGACCCAAGCCATGGTATTTTCAATCACCTCATATACATGCAAAAAGCTGGACAATGAGTAAGGAAGACTGAAGAAGAATTGCTGCCTTTGAATTATGATGTTGGCAAAAAATGTTGAATATACCATGGACTTCCAGAAGAATGAACAAATCTTTCTTGGATGAAGTACAGCCAGAATACTCCTTAGAAGCAAGGATAGCAAGACTTTGCCTCATGTACTTTGGACATATCAGGAGTGACCAGTCGCTGGTGTAAGACATGATGCTTGGTAAAGTAGAGGGTCAGCGAAAGAGGAAGACCCTCAACAAGATGGATTGACACAGTGGCCACAACGATGGGCGGAAGCATAGCAATGATTGTGAGGATGACACAAGACTGGGCAGTGTTTTGTTCTGTTGTACATGGGGTAACTGTAAGTTGGAATTGACTCAATGGCACCTCACAAGAACAACTCGACTTCCACGTAGGGGACCTATGTTTGACTCCTGGACTATGACCCTCATCACAGCTACCACTTGTCTGTCAGTGGAGACTTGAATGTTGCTATGAGGATGAACATGTTTTAGCAGAGCTGACAGACTAAGACAGACTAAAAAGAAAGGCCGAGCAATCTACTTTTGAAAATCTGCCAGTGAAACCCCAATGGGTCATAATGGTTCGACCTCATTGTGCTTGAGGCCACCATGCGTCAGGGGCTGATTCAACGGCAACTAACAACAAATTTTTATCAGGTACTTTGATAGTGTTTGACTTGTCTTAGCTCACAAAGCCATTTGAAATCACTATTATTACCTCCTTTTTGTAGATGAAGAAGGTGAAGCACAGAGGGTCAGAAAATTACCTTAAGTCACACAGTCAGGAGTCAAGCCTAAGTCTGCAGATCACCACACTGTGCCTTCTTTTATAAACTTATTAACATGTCTAGGCCATAATTTCTTCATCTGTAATACAAGAGAGTTTGATTAGATTTTTTGGGACATGGAGGCCACGCCCAGGCCTAAAAAAAAAAAAAAAAAATGCTGCAGCTGAGAGCGCTGCCAGCTAAGAGCTGGGCTGGTTAGCTGAAAAAGCTGTACCTGAGAGGTACTGGCTAAGACCTAGGCTGGCAGAGAAGCAGAGCTGAGTGGGAGCACAGTGGTCTTGAAGCTGCTACGTTGGCTAGGAGCTGGGCCAGTTAATTAGTGGCAAACTGTAGGGTAACCATGCTTCCTGTTCACCCAGGAGAGCCCTGTTGTCCCAGTGTGGATATCAATCATGTCTCCCTTCCCTCTCAACGGTGTTTTGATTTGGCAATAAATTATATGGCCACGCTTTCCAAAAGACATTTCCCTGGGTATTAATGGATGTTTCATGAAAAACATAGGGCTCTGTGGGCCAAATAAGTTTTAAAAATACAGGGTTAAACAAAAACAAAAAAGATAATATCACAGGCCTTTTATACCACAGGTCTTTTACAAAAACTAGTTGCCATTGAGTCAACTCTGACTCGTGGTGACCCCATGTGTGTCAGAGTAGAACTGTTCTCCGGAGGGTTTACGATGGCTGATTTTTCAGAAGTAGATTGCCAAGTATTTCTTCTAAGGCACCTCTGGGTGGACTCGAACTGCCAACCTTTTGGTTAGCAGCCAAGCATGTTGGGAACCTTTTAATGTTTAAAACTGAGCCCCTAGCAGAAGCCTAGGAAGGAGTTGTAGTTGGAGATTTATCATTTCACAGTCATGAGCAGTTCATTTATCTCGTAAGGGATGAGGGCTCAAATTCACCTTTGTGCAAAATATTCTTTTATTTTGGAAAAACCACATAAATGGGTCTTTTAGTGCTAACTCTCTGCTATAGACTAAAAAAAAAAAAATCAAATTCTGTTTGGCAATGGAAAAGCTGTATTTGGTTTATTCACAACTATGCACTCAATCATGTGGCAAGCAAGCTGCCATACCACCTGCACATCTGATATTCACCCCAGGTCTGATTAGCAGGGACCAGATGGGGGCTTCCTGGCAGAAAACATGGCTGCCTCACTTATAAGGAGCTGCACAGTAGTTAACGGCTTGAACTCTGTAGTCAGATAGACCGAGGTTCAAAATCTGTCTCCACCACTAATAGTTTTTGACCTTGCAGAAGTTATTTAACCTCGCGAAATCTCAGTTTGCTCTTCTGTTTAATGGGGGTAATTATGTGTCATGAGGCTGATGAGAGGGTGAAACTAAAACGTGTGTGAAATGGGGCCCTGCACAGACAAAGTGCTTAAAGAATGGGAGAAATTCTTCCAAGAGCCTCTTGCCTCAGGGAGGTGTTGGGCGAGGAGTAGTCTCTTCTGATGTTTGTAAAGGCTGGAAGGAAGAGATGCTGGTTTTTGGCGATTTTGAATCTGGTCTCTTTACCTAATCTGTACTCACATCAGAACACAGAATATGCTGAGTTTGTTTAAAAGATTATAATTTGAGACAGTCAGCTTTGTCTACAAAGGAAATCCAAGTTAAAGTGACAGAATATTAGTGATTTTTTTTTTAACCTACTACCCTGTGTCTAAGAGGCGGTGTGGTGGGTGGACAGAGGACTTCAAAGGAGCCCCCAGCCCTACCTTAGCCTCCACAGTTTACTGACTGGGTGAACTTGGACAATTCTCTCAGCCTCAGCCTCCTCATCTATAAAATGGGAATAATTAATGCTACCCACATCATAGAGGTGCTGGGTGTTTTAAATATAATAATGTATGGGTTTTCTTTTTTTTTGTTGTTAGGGTTTGGCATATTGTCAAAACCGAAAAAAAAAACTATTGCTGTCCAGTCAATTCCAACTGATTCCAACTCAAGGCGACTCCATGTGTTACAGAGTAGAACTGCTCCATAGGCTTTTCTTGGCTGTAATCTTCATGGAAACAGATGGCCATGACTTGCTTCCACAGTGCAGCTGGGTGGGTTCAAACCACCAACCTTTAGGTTAACAGTTAAATGCTTAACCATTTGCACCATCCAGAGACCTTGGCATACTGTAGGTCCTCAGTAAATAGTACGTTTGTCTCTTCCTTTTCACGAAACTTCTTTTCGGTCTAAATTTCAAACAAGTGTGTTGAATTGACATTAAAATCTCCCCCATTCCTAATCCCTAATATAAAATTGTTCAGACTGTGGTTGGATCAATGATTTTTCTTAGGCCACTAGATTAATGACTTTTGTCTTTGCCGCCCCCCTAACCCCCCCAATCTTTTCCATCTCCTTCCCCTTCTCCTCCTCTTTGTTTCTTCCACAGGTTTCCTTTATGGTAACAGGGAGAACGGAAAGCACCTCCCTTTACCGGCCAACTCCACCCAAACTAATCACTTCATCATCTGACTCATTGTCTTATCTATGTCTAGTTTATAAAAGATGACCGATGAGATCCCAGAGGAGCCCGGGGGGCACAGTCGTTAAGAGCTCTGCTGCTAACCAAAAGGTCTGCAGTTGGAATCCACCAGCCGCTCCTTGGAAACCCTATGGGGCAGTTCTACTCTGTCCTATAGGGTCGCTATGAGTCAAAATGAAGTTGACGGCAAGGGGTTTGGTTTCGGGTTTTTAATGAGACGCCAGAGTCTAAAATTAACTAAGAAATCTATTTCCTCTCCTCAGCCCAGTCCCCTCCATCTCTACCTGTAACGTTGGGACCATGGCTCCTGACTGTAAACCACTAGCCAAGTCCTGTGAGGCAGAGAGGTGTTTCCAGCTTAAATGGTGAGAATTAGGGCAGAGTGGAAGGGGATGGCAGGGACAAAGCTGAGGAATGACGTCTGGTCACAGGCTGAAGTGTACTACTCCATGCACTGTGGCTCTTCTATATTTTCTCCCTGGTAGACATCATTAATTGAATATATTTTATTCTGTTGAGTCCAGCTTCAGAGTGCTTCCAATGCACAATTTATAAACAGAAATTAGGCTGAGACCAGGCAGAAGTAGTTCGGTCATTACACTTTTTTTTTTTTTTTTGAGCACTGATTTTACGTAGGGCCCTGTGTTAAGAAATGAGGGGGATTCAAAAGATGACACGTTAGGCCCGGCAACATATAATCATATTTTTAGCCCAATATATCAAAAATATTATCATTTCAACATGTAATCAATGTAAAACAATTAACGAAATATTTTACATTCTTTATTCATACTCTGAAATCTAGGGCGATTTTACACGCACAGCACATGCACAACTCAACTCGAAGTAGCCAAATTTCGAGGGCTTAATAGACACACATGTGCAGCGCTGCTCTGAAGACCCCGGATGACGATTTGTGGGCACATACGTCCCCCGCGATTGCAAGGGTTAACCAAGCGCCGGCGCCCTGAAGGGGGCGGGCGTCGTAAACCTAGGCTTTATGGAGCATGCCGGGAGTCGTAGTCCGAGGCCGCCTGCCCGTGGGGTCCGATGGGAGTTGTAGGCTTCGGCCCTGCTGAGCATGCCGGGAGTGGTAGTCCACGCCCACCCGCGCCCCAGTGTGCGCATCATGGCCGCTCGTGCTGCGCTCCGGTTGTGTTCCGCTGGGCCACAGAAAGTTTCGGTTCTGCCCGGCCGTGGACCCACGAGCGCGTAAGTGCCGCAGGGGGCCGGCCGGGCTCTGGGGGCGCCAGGGCTGAGCTCGGCGCCGGATCGGGGAGCCTCCCGCCGGGCGCGGCTGTCACCTGTTGCCCTTGCCGCCTTTGCCCATCCTGGGCCCCCGCCCCTCCCCAGCCGGCCTGGGAAGCACCTCGGGCCAATGAAGCTCCGCGCCCTGGGACTGGTCGGGGACCCCAGGCTGTCTCTGGTTGTCAGTTAGAAAAACAGACTCCAAACACTAGTTCCACGACCCCGACGGCCGAGAAGCCACAAACGAGCCCACCATGTGTGGTCTCAGAACAAGCCCGAGATCCTTTAGGACAGGAGGGCAGCCCCCTGAGTTCCTGTTTACATTGTCCAAGCAGCTGCTGACCTCGTAAACGTAGGTTTTGGCTCAGCTGGGCCGGGACTGTCCAGACCTTCACTTTGCGGGACTCCGCTGGTGCCTGGTGCCTCCCTTTATCCTAGGAGGGTCGTCTTGTTTGTCCCGCGCCATCTCTGCCAAAACTGATTCCCTTTTCCTTCTGCCCCTCTTACCAAGTGCAGGGTCTCGAGAAAGCCCCCAGGTGATCTTAACTGAAACATCTGTTGGGTGGCCTGTGAATTGTCTCTGGTGTAGCTGCAGTGGACTTGGGCAAGAGTCCGTACTATTCGAAACCGAGGCTAAGAAAAACACGTTTGATTGACTCGTTACCACATGGCTCCCTGTTAACGCTCTGTATCCTCTTATACCCCTTGTCGATCTTCATCATTTTCATTGACTGCCCTTCCAGGAAAAAAAAAAAAAAAAATAGAGCACTTGTTGAAACTGCTAGTGTTGGCCACAGCCTCTGCCCCTCGCTTACCACAGCCGTTTCCTCTTCACCGAGAAATGGGTCAGGGGCCTTTAGGGGCAGAGGATCAGGCCTTAATCTGCCCAGTAGCCTCCCGGCCTGCCACTCTCTGGTTTGTGGTTGCCTCTGCAGCAAGCTTAACTCCTCTGCCATCTGCCTAATGTGGCTGGGGTGGCGAGTTAGGCCTGGGGGTAAGGGGGAAGAGCTGTCACGCTGAGGTTTTCTGCTTTCAGTGGCTCCCACCTTCTGAAGTGGGCTCATGTTGAGTGCACTCCATTAGATTCCTTTCTGTAACAGCCGCTGTTTGAAAAGTACTAGTTGTGGGCCTGTTGTTGCTATCAGTCTGGAAACCAGAGTTCATTGTTGCAGTGATGGGAGGCAGCCTCCTTCGGTTTAAAAGGGTCTGAAAAGCCCCTTGCTTTTGGAAACAGGGTTTTTCTGCTTCTGCTAAAAGTGTTCATCTTTGTGAAGCACTTCCTTTAATTTTTAGATTGTTTTTCATTATTTTGTTAGGAAAATAGTCAAACATACAGAATCATTAAAAGAATTGTGTAGTGAACACCCAGGTACCCACCTCTTAGATTCTACGATTGATGTTTTAGTTCATTTCTTTTTACAGTTGCTTCAGAGGTTGATAACAGCCTCAGTGGAGGATCCTCTAGCTGCTGCTTGGATGATCTTTGCTGGGTTTGGGACACCAGCATGGGTTCAGGCACCAAGTTTTTAGACTGGCCCTGTTTGGGTGAGATGGCCTCTACAGATGTTTGTGATGAGAGGAACCACCCATTTTAGAGCCAGATCAGAGCAGCTAGTGGCTTGACCTGTGTTGGTCACCGAGGCCATGGGCTGCTGCTTCCCGAACACAGAGTAAGTGCTCAATAAATGGCAGTCCTCCCCTCCTCCTTTCCGTTGAGGGGAGAGTCTTGGATCGTGGGTAATATGTGTTGTTGGAGAGTCCAAAGACAACTTTGGTGACTCAAGGCCAGAATGTCTTTAATACATGAGGCAGAGGAAGCGTGTTATGTAGCTGTGGTCTCATGGTGGAAGCCAATGGTGGGAATTCAGAGTTTGGGGCCACATTCACTGTGAGCAGCTCCAGGAAGTAGCTGGGGGTCCTTAATTGGTGTTTTGTAGCTAGTCGGAGGCTGCCTGTCAGCAGAGATGGGGCAATTATGGCCAATTCCATATCTGCTCACCTAGTGGCTGGTATGTCACTGTCTTGCTCAAAAGATACACAGTATTCTTTCTTTCTTTGTGATCTCAATGCCAAAAACTCATATCCACTGCCCTCCAGTTGATTCCCACTCATGGGGACGCTGTAGGACAGAGTAGAACTGCCCTCTAGGGTTTCCAAGGCTTTTAATCTTTACGGAGGTGGATTGCCACATCTTTCTGCCTTGGAGCAGCTGGTAGGTTCAAACCGCTGGCCTTTAGTTAGCAGATGAGTGCTTTAACCACTGCACCACCAGGGCTCTTATCTCAATGCCAGTTAAACAAAAAAACCAGAAACTCTTTATTGGTGTAAGAGCCTCTATTTGAACAACTAAACGAATCGGTAGGGTGGGAATTGGAATGTTCCCATGGATCTGTGTCTACCTTCTTGCTATTTTTTGGTGCATCATTAACAATAGCTTATGGATCTGTACTGTCCCTATAAGAGCTTCCACCCTGAGCACATGGGCCCCGCGGCTTTGAGAAGAAGAGGGTGGCAGAAGCCAAGCTCAGTTGGGCAGTGTTATGGATTGAATTATGTCCCCCATAAATATGTGTTGTAAATCTTAACTTCTGTGGAGCCCTCGTGGCACAGTGGTTAAGAGCTATAGCTGCTGACCAAAAGGTTGGCAGTTCAAATCACCAGCCGCCCCTTGGGAACCCTATGGGGCAGTTCTACTGTGTCCTATAGTGTCTCTGTGAGTTGGAATCAACTCGATGGCAATGGGTTTGGTTTTTTTTTCTTTTTTATGCCTGTGGTTATAATGCAAGTTTTTTCTGTTATAGCAGCCCTAGACAACTAAGACAGGCAGGATGCATTTTTTTTTTTTTCTCTCTTCTCTCATGTTGGAGCCAGTAAGCCTGATGTTAGTGACTACCTGTGTTCCTTCCAGAGTCATTGGGTGGCACAAGTGGTTAAGCACTTGACTATTACCCAAAACGTTGGCGGTTTGAATCTACCCAGAGCCACCTTGGAGGACAAGCCTGGTGATCTGCCTCCAAAAGGTCACAACCTTGAAAACTCCCTGGAGTGGTTCTACTCTGCACACATGGGGTCACCATGAACGGGAATTGACTCCACAGCAACTAACAGCGGTGGTCCTTTCCACATGTGTGGATTTCTGTGGCCTTTGAAAGACACCAGGGGCCTGTTTCTGATTGGGCCAGATCCCATTTGCAGGGATGAGGATGTGTACATACTGTGATTCTGAGAACTGGCTTAATGAGAAGCTGTGGTTTGGTTATAGCAGTGTGGCTCAGTGACTGGTTCTGGGGCCTGAGGGCTGGGCTGGTCAGCTGCCACAGGTGCCTGGGGTACTGCACCTTCAGCCTGGGGAAAGAAACTGAGTCAGGGGAACCCTTGGCATCCAGGGGAAAAACTTGGGTCAGAAAGCCATTCCAAGCAAGCCTTTAGGCTATGTGGGCTAGGCAGTTTGTAAGAGGTCCAGGATGCGGCTGGACAGCTAGCTGGACCAGAGGCAGTGGTTTAAGATGGAGCTGGAAGGAATTTCCTGAGGTGGAACCTGTAGCCCCAGGTGCTTTTTCCAGGGCATCTGCAGGAGCAGGGAGGGGATACATAGAAGCCCCAGTCAGTTAGCCTTTGCCAATGTCTGCCCTTCTTCTTTCCTGCCTCCTGCAATGGCAATAATCCTTAATCACCCTATGTGAAAGAAGGTAAAGGGTTACTTCCCCACATTGCACCTGGAAAAAAAAACAAGGTAGGAAGAGGTCAAATGACTTCCCCAGGTGGATAAACTTGCTAAAATTGCCTGAAAATAGTTTGGTGAGCTTAACATACCCTGAGTAGCATCCAGTCATGGCAAGATCTTCATGTCATTATTCTTTGCATGAAAAAAAACAAAAACTCTTTGCTGTCCAGTTGATTCCAACTCATGGCAACCCTACCCTCCATAGGATTTTCCATGGCTGTAAAAACCTATTGCCGTTGAGTCTATTCCGAGAAATAGCAACCCTATAAGATGGAGAGTAGGACTGCCCCATAGGGTTTCCAAGGAGCTGCTGGTGGATTAGAACTGCTTACCTTTTGGTTAGTGGCCAAGTTCTTAACCACTGAGCCACCAGGGCCCCTCAATGGCTATAATCCTTTTTTTTTTTTATTGTACTTTAAGTGAAAGTTTACAATTCAAGTTAGTCTCTCGTGCAAAAATTTATACATACATTGTTACGTGACCCTAATTGCTCTCCCTGTACTGTGACAGCACACTCCTCCTTTCCACCCCTGATTTCCCGTGTCCATTCAAAGAGCTTCCGACCCTCTCTGCCTTCTCATCTCACCTCCGGACAGGAGCTGCCCGTTTAGTCTCATTTATCTACTTGAGCTAAGAAGCACACTCTTCACGAGTATCATTTTATTTCCCATAGTCCAGTCTGATCTTTGTCTGAAGAGTTGGCCTCAGGAATGGTTTTAGTTCTGGGTTGACAGAGAGTCCGGGGGCGATGCTCTCTGGGGTTCCTCCAGTCTCAGACCATTAAGTCTGGGCTTTTTACTAAAATTTGAATTCTGCACCGACTTTTGTCCTGCTCTATCAGGGACTCTCTGTTGTGTTCCCTGTCAGGGCGGTCATTGGTGGTAGCCGGGCACTATCTAGTTCTTCTGGTCTCAGGCTGATGCAGGCTCTGGTTTATGTGGCCCTTTCTGTCTCTTGGGCTAATACTTTCCTTGTGACTTTGGTGTTCTTCATTCTCCTTTACTCCAGGTACGTTGGGACCAATTGATGCATTTTAGATGGCCACCTGCTAACTTTTAAGACCCAGACGCCACTCACCAAAGTGGGATGCAGAACATTTTCTTAATAAACTTTGTGAGGCCAGTTGACCTAGATGTCCCCTGAAAGCATAGTCCCCAGACCCCTGCCCCTGCTGCTTTGTCCCTCAAAGTGTTTGGTCATGTTCAGAAAACTTCTTAGCTTTGGTTTAGTCCAGTTGTGCTGGCTTCCCCTGTAGTGTGTGCTCTCCTTCCCTTCACCTAAGATAATTCTTGTCTGCTATCTAGTTAGTTAATAACCCTATCTCTCCCACCGCACCCTTGTAACCATCAAAAAATGTTTTCTTCTGTGTTTAAACCTTTTCTTGAGTTCTTATAATAGTGGTCTTATACAATATTTGTCCTTTTGTGACTGACTGTGTTTACTCAGCATAATGGCCTTCCAGATTCCTCCATGTTATGAGATGTTTCACAGATTCATCGTTGTTCTTTATCATCGCGTAGTATTCCATTGTGTGAATATACCATAATTTGTTTATCCATTCGTCCGCTGATGCGCACCTAGGTTGTTTCCATCTTTTTGCTGTTGTGAACAGTGCTGCAATGAACATGGGTGTGCATGTATCTATTCGTGTGACGGCTCTTGTTTCTCTAGGGTATATTCCAAGGAGCGGGATTGCTGGATCGAATGGTACTTCTATTTCTAGCTTTTTAAGGAATTGCCAGATCGATTTCCAAAATGGTTGTACCATGTTACATTCCCACCAACAGTGTGTAAGTATTCCAGTCTCTCCACAACCTCTCCAACATTTATTATTTTGTGTGTTTTGGATTAATGCTAGCCTTGTTGGGGTGAGATGGTATCTCATTGCAGTTTTGATTTGCATTTCTGTAATGGTTAATGATCGTGAGCATTTCCTCATGTGTCTGTTAGCCACCTGAATGTTTTCTTTGGCGAAATGTCTGTTCTTATCCTTTGCCCATTTTTTAATTGAGTTATTTGTCTTTTTGTTGTTGAGGTTTTGCAGTATCTTGTAGATTTTAGAGATTAGACGCTGATTGGATTTGTTGTAGCCAAAAATTTTTTTCCCAGTCTGTAGGTTGTCTTTTTACTCTTTTGGTGACGTCTTTGATGAGCATAAGTGTTTGAATTTTAGGAGCTCCCAGTTATCTAGTTTCTCTTCTGGTGTTTGTGCATCGTTATTTGTGGTTCGTATTCTGTTTATGCCATGTATTAGGGCTCCTAGTGTTGTCCCTATTTTTTCATCCATGATCTTTATCATTTTCGATTTTATATTTAGGTCTTTTATCCATTTTGAGTTAATTTTTGTGCATGGTGTGAGGTATGGATCTTGTTTCAGTTTTTGCAGGTGGATATCCAGTTATGCCAGCACCATTTGTTAAAGAGACTGTCTTTTCCCCCAGTTAATGGACTTCGGGCCTTTGTCAAATGTCAGCTGCTCGTAGGTGATTGAATTTATGTCTGGATTCTCAATTCTGTTCCATTGGTCTATATATCTGTTGTTGTACCAGTACCAGGCTGTTTTGACTTCCTTGGCGGTATAATAGGTTCTAAAATTAGGTAGTGTGAGGCTAGGACCTCCAGCACAGTGTTGAATAAGAGTGGTGATAAAGGGCATCCTTGTCTGGTTCCCGTTCTCAAGGGGAATGCTTTCAAACTCTCTACATTTAGGATGATGTTGGCTGTTGGCTTTGTATAAATGCTCTTAATTATGTTGAGGAATTTCCCTTCAATTCCTATTTTGTTGAGAGTTTTTATCATGAATGGGTGTTGGACTTTGTCAAATGTCTTTTCTGCATCAATTGATAAAATCGTGTGGTTCTTGTCTTTTGTTATATTAATGTGATGGATTACATTGATTGTTTTTCTAATGTTGAACCATCCCTGCATACCTGGTATAAATTCCACTTAATCATAGTCAATTATATTTTTGATATGTTGCTGAATTCTATTGGCTAGAGTTTTGTTGAGGATTTTTGTGTCAATGTTCATGAGGGATATTGGTCTGTAATTTTCTCTTTTTGTGGTATCTTTACCTGGTCTTGGTATCAGGGTTATGCTGGCTTCATAGAATGAGTTTGGGAGTATTCCATCCTTTTCTATGCTCTGAAATACCTTTAG
>NW_004443937.1:24827654-24921049 GCF_000243295.1 Trichechus manatus latirostris | reverse complement strand
TTTTAATGTTGTCATCTGTTATAGATTGACATCTCTATTTCACTATTTTCAGTGTTTTAGCTTCGATTTATTTTTGTGACTTCTCTATCTGGGTTGATACCTGGTTGCTTTGTCCTGTGTTCTAGTCTTGGGTTGTTATCTGATGTTATTGATTTTCTAACCAGAGGAATCCCTTTAGTATTTCTTGTAATTTTGGTTTGGTTTTTGAAAATTCCCTAAATTTCTGTTTATCTGGAAATGCCCTAATTTTGTCATCATATTTGAGAGACAGTTTTGCTGGATATATAATTCTTGGCTGGCAGTTTTTTTTCCCTTCAAGTCTTTATATATGTCATCCCATTGCCTTCTTGCCTGCATGGTTTCTGCTGAGTAGTCCGAGCTTAGTCTTATTGACTCTTCTTTGTAGATGACTTTTCGTTTATCCCTAGCCACTCTTGAAATTCTCTCTTTATCTTTGCTTTTGGCAAGTTTGATTATAATATGCCTTGGTGACTTTCTTTTGGGATCTACCTTATGTGGGGTTGATGAGCATCTTGGATAGATATCTTGTCATCTTTCACGATATCAGGGAAGTTTTCTGCCAATAAATCTTCAACAATTCTCTTTGTATTTTCTGTTATCCCCGTCTGTTCTGGTATTCCAGTGACTCTTAGGTTATTCCTCTTGATAGAGTCCCACATAATTCTTAGGGTTTCTTCTTTTTTTTTAATCCTTTTGTCTGATTTTTCCTCAAATAAGTTGGTGTCAAGTGCTTTATCTTCAGTCTCACTAATGCTGACTTCCATTGCCTCAGTTCTGCTGCTATGACTTTCTATTGAGTTGTCTAATTCTGAAATCTTATTGTTAATCTTCTGGATTTCTGATTGCTGTCTCTCCCTGGATTCTTGCAGCCTGTTAAATTTGTCATCATGCTCTTCTCTAATCTTCTTAAGTTCTTCTATTGTTTGGTCTGCGTTTTGCATGCTCTTCTTCCTGATCTCTTGAAGAGTTCTGTATATTACTCTTTTGTATCCTGCCTCCGGTAATTCCGAGAAATTCTCTTCCTCCAGAAAATTTCTTGATTCTTTATTTTGGGAGCTTACTGAAGCCGTCATGGTCTGCCTGTTTATGTGATTTGATATTGACTGTTGTTTCCAGACCATCAATAAGTTATCATATTTATTTATTTTATGTTTGCTTACTGTGTCCTAGCTTCTTGTTTTGTTTTGATATGCCCAAATAGGCTGTTCGTGTGAGATAGCCCAATCACCGGTGCCCCTGAAGCTCCAACGTCCTGTCAACAGGTGGCCAGACCTGCCACTGAGTATATGAGCCCAGGAGTCTGCCCACTCCTACCATATGGATTCAGCTCAGGTGTCCAGGTAGTTGGCCACCAAGTGTGTGGTGCAGGCTCTCACAGTCCTAGACAGGCATAGGTGATTGGTGTGGGCACAAGCATCTGGCTGCAGCAGGGGGGTCACATGCTGAGCAAGGCATGGGGCTGACGTCTGCCCCCAAATGTCCGGGAGGAAAGCATGTCCCTGTTCCTATAGCACGTAGGTGGGTGGGTTTTGCAGCTGGACTATGAGCACCCGATGCTGTTGGCTATAAGGACTGGGGGGCACCTCTTATTCTTGGGCCCCTGTCGCAGATGGCTGGGTGGCATGGGTGGAGCCACCAGTCCTCAGGCCCCTGATGTGGGTAGGTGAAGACCCTGCTTGATGGGCAGAGCAGTATCAAATGTCATGAACCTGCCCCTTAACAGCTGAAACAGTTGAAGTTAGACGTCAGGTATATACCCTGTTGTACTGTGGTAATGAGGGCCTGTGCTGTTGAAATGAGTCCACACAAGTCTCTGCAGGGGAAAGGCACTCAAAGTCTGTGGACCCCTTATGCCTGTGCCTGGGCAAAGGAGCTGTGCCTACCCTGAGTTCCTGGCTTAGGGGAGCGGGCAGATTATTTTTTCCCGTATGTTAATTTATTCCCTCTCCAAGGCTGGGAGAATGGCTCAGGGCACCTGACGGGTCCTACTTCCGGCCCAGGGGACTCAGCAGTCACTGAAGCCGTCCTGGACCCAGTGCAGAGCAGGGAGCTGGGAGGTAAATGGGAAAGAGGTTTTTCCCTAAGCGTGTTGTTTTTGATCCACGTGGTAGGCCAGATGGAAGTACTTAAACCTTCCTCTGATTAAGGGCTGCCTCTCACTGGTTCTGGATGGCTGAGGAGACTCTCTGCTGCTGCGTCTCTCCTGATGTGGAAAACGTCTCCTGAGCGCCGCTGCTTGCCTCACTGCGCACCACGAGCTGATCCGGCCTGAAGAGCTTTGACTCCTGCCAGGTCAGGTCTGGCAACTCCTTGCTGTTCCAAACCATCTCTCTTTTCCCCCTTCCACTCAGTCCAATTCCTCAACTTTGTCTTTGATGTTCAGGGCTCCTAGATTGTCATATATAATTGATTCACTTGTTTTTTTGGGTCTTTGTTATAAGAAGGACCATCTTGGCCCCATCCCTCAATGGCTGTAATCTTATGGAATTAGATCTCCACGACTTTCTTCCACAGTGCTGCTGAGTAGATTCGTACTGCCAACCTTTCAGTTAGTAGCTGAGAGCAAACTGTTTGCACCACTCAGGGGCCTTACTTGCATGATGGATATTGTTAATTTCACATAACTAGTCTAATTCTAACATGCCAACGATCATAAGGATGGTGCAGCACTGGGCAGTGTTTCATTCTGTTATACATAAGTTCACCACGAGTCAGCCAACTTGACAGCAACTAACAACAACAACAACAAAGTGTGATTCTAAAATCTAAATAGGGTCCAAACTGGCAAGTCTCAGCTACAATTAATAAAAGAGAAGACAAATATCTTGCCCAGTGCTATGACTCCCTTTTCAGAGCCATCCTGGGTCTCTCTTGCCCCTTGGGTCTGCCAGCATACTCCCCTTGCCATACCCCCTCTGCAGCCCGGGCTGTGAGCTGCTCTTGTCATCCTCCCCAAGGAGCAGAGCAGAAGCCAGATCTGTCAGTACCTCCACCATCCTGGCCTCACACCATGTGGTTTGCCTGTAGGGTAGTTCCAAATTAGTATCTCCAATCTTCTAGGAATGGAGAGAGGAGAAGGGCCTTGGGGAACGTTGGGTTAGTGGGGGAGGTGGTGGTGGTGGTGGCAGTGGTTAGGTGGTTATCATTGTCCTGGACAGGTGTGAAGGAGGTTTCTGGGTAGACTGCCTTAGGGACAGAGCTGTGGTGCACACTTTCTCCTGTCCAAGCTGAAACCAGAAAGACCAAGAGAGTTGGCCAGGGGAAGATGAGGGTGGCATAAGCCAAGCAGAGCATCCAAACCCCAGAGGTAGGGCCCCAGCCACTGCAGGGCAGTCCAGGGGGGGCAGAACAAAGCTGGGAGGGAAACAGGAGGGACGAGGGGACAGGCTTAGTGAAGTCAGTGGCCAGAGGATGCAGGGCCTCACCAGCTGGGTAAAGGGTGATGGCAGTCACCTGAGCTCCCCAGGGACCTCCTCTGTTTTTAAAGAGAGGCCAGGTAAGGAGGGGTAGAGTAGACACACAATAATCCGTCCAATCCCTAAATTATGTTATTCCATTTACTCTTAGAGTAAGAGTGCCGTAATATTTTCACAATAATGGCAATACAGTGCCCACAACTACAACTGAATTTTAAAATGCATTATTTTAGTCAACATAAAAGTAATTTATGCACAATAAAGAAAAAATTGCAAAATCAGAGAAATAGAATTTTTGGGAAAATTACCCTTGTTCCATTGAAAGATAATTAGTATTTACATTTTGGTACATTTCTATGCTTAAAGGTTTACTTGGAGCCCTGGTGGCGCAGTGGTCAAGAGCTATGACTGCTAACCAAAAGGTCAGCAGTTCAAATCCACCAGCCACTCCTCGGAAACCCTATGGGGCAGTTCTACTCTGTCCTGTAGGGTTGCTATGAGTTGGAATCAACTCCACGGCCATGGGTCATGGGTCAAAGGTTTAGTTTGGTTTGTAGAGGGAGGGTCTATGTGTTTTGTCTAATTCATTCATTCAGGTAATTTACTGAGGGCCCTTCATGTGCCAGGAACTGTGCTAGGTGCTGGGGAAATAATGAACGGCAATAGAGCTTCCAGACAAGTGGGAAGACAGAGATTAAATAACAAATTACAATGGTAGTAATGGCCCCAAAAGCCCAGGAAAGAGAGCGCGGGAGATCTGGGCAAAGTATGGTTTGGGACCTTACCTGTTCACCTGTTTTCATCAAAGCCATTATCAGACTTCAAGTAATCTTTCATGTTTGTGAACTTATTGAGGTATATGTTGTCTATTTCTTTTCACTGGAGTGTAAATTTCTTGAAGGCTAGGGCTCCATTAGCCTTGTTCACGGCAAAGCCGCAGCCCCTGGGTCAAGGCCTACCTCTTAATAGTTGGAACTCAATAAATATCTGGAATCCCTGGGTGATGCTAATGGTTAATGTGCTTGGCTGCTAACTGAAAGGCTGGAGGTTCTAGAAGAAAGACCTGGCGATCTGCTTTCAAAAAATCAGCCATTGAAAACCCTATGGAGCACAGTTCTATTCCGCCACGCGTAGGGTCGCCATGAGTCGGAGTTGACCCAACAGCCACTGGATTTTAATAAATATCTCTTGCCTAACTGGCCTTTTGTTGACATATACAGGTTTCCACGTTGTCTTCCTTAAGGCCATGTGTAGTGGCTGTGTCATATTCTGTCAGAGATTCAGTTCATAATTCATAATGGGTAGGGCTGACCCCCTGGACACTCTTGCCTACCTGTCTATTCAGGACAGTTCTTGGAGCATATGATTTTGGAAATCTGTAATTTTCCCCACCTAGAAAATTTGCCCCCAAAGAGCAGGTGCATTAGTTGAGTTCTCAATCGTTTGTGCAGCTGTTTCAGGTACTGCCCAGATTTTACACGTCATCATCATCTTCTGAATGTTTTCTCTGGTGTCTCTGCCTCGGCCCTACTACAGCCCTGCACACAGACCTGTGGCTCCTCTCTTGGACCAACTGCCCACCTTCCTAAAAGACAGTCAGCTTCCCCCAGGTCCAGAAGCAACACTTCACAGCCATGAGTCCCTCTTGAGCCTGCTGACCTGGGTCAGTGGGCAGTAATCATTGACCAGTTTTATGTGTTCCACAGAGAGTGAACCAAGGAACCTGGAATTGGTGGGAGGGAGGGGACCAGAGAAGATTCAAAGTCTCAAATCCTGACCCCCTTTAAGAAAGAGAAAACTTGCAAGCAAGAAGACGTTTTTGGGAAAGGTGACCCAGGCATCCAGTTGGTTAACACTTTAATTATAGGTCCAAGAGGTTGGGTCACTTAATGAGCCTCTGGTCACGTGTGTTAGATGTTGGTCTCTGAGCTGGCCTCTGGCAAACTCCCAAGCACTCTCCTAGGCGCCCTCTTGAAGCTCTGGTGAAGGGAGGCCGCCTGCTCACCAACCGTTCGGCACCTGAGCCAGCAGGATTTCCAGGCATTCAGAGTTTCAGGTACTAGCCCAGTACCTTCCTTTCCATAGATGGTAACCAAGTAGATGCTATTGGATGTGCTGAACCAGGCTGAGGCTCTTCCAGAAAGGCTCTCTGCTGTTGACTCTGAACCACCCTTGTCCTTAACATTCTTTCCTGGTCAGGGTGGAGTTTACAACTAGCTTGCTTCACCTTGTTGGGGAAGAAGCGAGGAGTACAACTCTATGGTGACCTCTCTGGGTCAGATCTTATATGTAGTGTTGGGAGCAGGTATGGAAAATTTTGAAGGCAGGGCAAGGTCTTCCACACCCCACTCTTCTTCCTCTCCTTCTCATCCTTCTTTCTTTACATGGGCGGGTACTCAGGCTGTATTGCTCCTGCCAGAGCCAGTTTCTGGGAAACATTATGAATCTTAGTCATTTGCATTGCAGTGTAAATAAGTACACATGAGTCAGCCAGCGGCTTTGATTTTAATATGGGGCTAAATGACTGTCTCTTTAAGGCTTTTCAGGCATCTGGGCAGGGATTGGGGGAATTTGGAGGGCAGGGATAATTCTTTACCTCTAAAATAATGCCTAGGCTGTGACTAGGACCTCAGCCACTAATCCCAGATAATAAATAAGAATATTTAAAATACGTTCAGTCCCTTTTCATCTTTGTCAGAAGTCTGAATGTTTTCGGATATAAAACATCCAAAATTTAACACAATTTTGAGTTGTTGGCAAGAAAATCCAATGTTCTGAAAGATTTTATAAAATGAATTTCTCTGATGTTTACAAGATCTTGCCTGAGACAGTGACAAGTGTTTTCACATGTTGTACAACAAGGATGTGAGACTCACAGAGGTAATTTGCACCTTGGGGGCTGCCGTGTGGGCAGAAGCTGTCTAGGAGTGTCTCTGGAGGGCGGGGAGCAGTTCGTCGTGGTTGTAGATGTCAGGATCGGGCTCTTTCGTGCCAGAAGTCTGTGATCCTTCAACCAGAGGCAAGCTTATCTAGAGACAGGAGAGTTGATCATGGTGTGGAGAGAGAACCAGTGTGACAGTACCCCACTCTGTACTGTCCGTTGATTAATAATAACCTCAGACCCAGGCAGAGGAGACGAGGGAGGGGCAAGATGCGAAGAGTTGGCAGTGCTTCCAAGTCCATGAATATACTATTCCTGCGGAGTCCCTGAGCAGTACAGGTAGTTAACATGCTTGACTGCTAACTGAAAGTCTGGAGGTTTGAGTCCCCCTGCCCAAGGTGCCTCAGAAAGGCCTGGCTGTCTACTTATGAAAAATCAGCCATTGCACACCCTACAGAGCACAGTTCTACTCTGACTCACCCAGGGTCACCGTGAATTGAAGTCGACTCACTGGCAACTGGTAACTGGTGGTGACCATGGTCTCCCAGGGAAGGTGTGGTTTATTTACTTCCTGGAACCCTGGGAGGAGGCAGCCCAGAGCTGTGGTAGGGAAGCCCACTTGACAATATGACACACTGGCCCTGCAGTCAGTTTCTTAGGGCTTGTTCCCGTGGTGGTGACACAGGCTCTTTGGAAACTCAGCTTGTAAGAGCAGTGAGCCGGCAGAGCTCACCCAGTGACCAGGGACCTTGGCACCAGCTGAGGCACCGAGGGTCAGACAGAGAAAGCCTGCTGGGCTTGGGATGTTCACCACACTCTGAAAAGTCCCAAAGAGCGTGTTCCTGTGTTGGAATTCACTGCGCCGAGATGCAGGTTTGGTTGCAGACACTGCTTCCCACGTGCCAGGCTCTGAATCAGAGCTGGTTTCCAGGACATCCAGGCAGCCGCTTATATGTTTGTGCATTGTTCTGGCCAGGACCTGGATGAGTTACTCAGACTCTGTTGTTGCTATTGCTTCCTTGCCAAAGTCTACCCGTCTTCAGGGCTCACCTCCTGGTTTTAAGTATACACACAGACTCGGTGGGCCTCATTTGAGGACTCATGGAGTATGAGTCCAGTCATTGTCCTCCAAGATCATTTCTCCCAGAAGCTCCAAGGCCCTGTGTGTTGACAACAGCCAGGTGAGACGAATGCTGGCAGAGGAGCGGCCTTCACTTCTGCTGTGGCATCCCCCCAGAGCACCCTTTCCTGCTGGAGTCTCTTCCATGGCCTCCAGTTTATTTTTCAGGCCTAGCCCAGCTTAGTTGCCATCACAATGTGTCTACCACCACTTCCCTCCCCAGGCAGGATTAATTTTCCCTTCTTCTTTGCGTTTTTTAAAATTCATCACCATGCTGCCTTTTTTTGGAACCATCATTTATATACAGTAAAATGCACAGAGTGTACAGCTATGTCAGTTTTGACCAATATGTACAACCCTGTAACCATGGGTGGTGCGTATGGTTAAGCGCTTGGCTACTAACTGAAAGGTTGGCAGTTTGAACCCACCAGGAGGTGCCTCAGAAGAATGGTCTGGCAATCTGCTTCTGAAAGGTCACCATCTTGAAAACCCTATCGAGCGGTTCTACTCTGACACACGTGGAGTCTTCATGAGTGGGAATCAACTTGACAGCAACTACCAACAACAACTACCATCGTAATTAAGATACAGAACGGTTCCATCGCCCCCCAAAATCGCTCTCTTCCACCCTGGGCTCCTTTGTCGTCACACTCTCCCCTCATCCTTAGCCCTGGCAGCTGCTGATCTGATTTCTCTCCTGATAGTTTTACCTTTGCAAGAATATCATACAAGTGGAATCATAATGTATATAGCCTTTTAAACCTGGCTTCTTTCACTCAGCATAATGCATTTGCGGTTCATCCATATTGTTGCGTGTATTGGACGATCGTTCATTTTCATTGCTGAGTGCCCAATAACATTTTATCCATGTCTCTTCATGGGACTCTTCCGTGCTATCTGGATATTGATTTTTCTGTCTGTCTCCTTGGTGGACAGCTGAGCTCCTCCAGGGCTAGGCTGTGCCTCATGCGCCTTTGTTTCCCCGGCCTGCCCACAGTAGGTTCTTGATAAAATGTGGGTGCTGGGGCAGCTGTGCATTGACAGCGTGGTCCTTGGTCCTAGCTACCTCACCGGCGAAGTGTCTGCCTGGGCGACAGAGGCCTTCCCCTCAGATGTCGGCGGAGCCTGGGGCTCTGGCTCTCTGTAGGGCCCTGGCTGGTCCCTGCACAGCCTCTGTGTTCAGGAGGCCATCTGGAGATAAGCTGGGGATGGATGGGCTGGCTTCTGGTAAACTGCTCCCACCCTCAGTTTGGCATCCATGGTGGACAGGGTGCCAGCACTTTTTGGGGAGCCCTTGGGGTGCTCTGTGGATCCTCTGCGTCTTTACTCTGGGCTATGACCTACTGGTACTGGTATCTGTCTCCCTCCTCCTCAGCCAGAGAAGCCCTCTGTGGGTGTTGTTTTCACTGAGTCACGGCTACAGAGGCTTGTTAGTTAAAAATAGGCCCTAGTATATTTGCCATGTGACCGGCTTTCTCTCCTCAGGCTGACACTGGAACGCTTATGTACATATTTGGAGGAGGCTGAGGTTGGGGATCAGTTCCATCCCAAGGTCTCCTTGCCATGGCTCCTGGAGTGGCCGAGGGAAGACGGCAGTGGGAGAGTGAGGGCCAGCATGCGCTAGGATCACTCAGGCTGGTGGCACATCATGTGGGAGAAGCTGGAGTGCAGGGTGGTTCCTAGAAGCCAGTGGATATGGTTGGTCATTTGCTGTAGCAACAATGGCTTGGTCATGAAGGGTCAGCAGGGCAGACTGGAAAAGCCACAGGGTTTGAAAGCAGGCTGACCAGGATTAAAGCCACAGTTCCACCGTTTACTGGCTGGTAGCCTTAGACTAGTCACGTGACTTCTGTGAATGTCAATTTCTCTTTTGTAAACAGGGACGGCATTATTCCCCCTCAACCCGTCCACCCCCGACTAGGGTGATGTAAGAATGAAAAGAGAGCAAGCATGTAAGAGGGCAGGCACACAGTAGGCCTTCATTTAGTAGTGGCTGCTACTGCAGCCATCCCTAGTCTTACCATCTGCTTTTACCAGCAAACATGATGTTGTGTTAGGCATCAGAGGGAAGAATTAAAGGTTCTGAAACAAGGACATAGGAGTGTATAAATGCACATCCAGACCTCTTTCCAGTGCTGCTCACATCTCACCTTTGTTGGTCTCCAGCCACTACTGTGTCCTTAAATCACTTCAACAGCTGCCCAAGTGGGGCTGGTTACTCGGGACTCAACAGCCGTGAAAGGACTGTGACCGAGCTTAAAATAGAGACGCGTCCCTTGACTAGTGGCACCAGAGGCTGCACAGGGCCCTGGGTGGCAGGCCAGGCGGGGCCTGAACACCCAGACACTGAGCAGCTGGAGGCTAGCGGACCTTCCGACCGGGAAGCCATTCCCCTTGCCAGACGAGCCCAGTTCTCCTTGGTGCAGAAGCCCTGAGGGTATGTGTTCTCAGCCTCATGGCCCCTGTGCTGCCTGGCCGGAGATTACTGACCATTCCTCAGAGACAGGATGTCTGAGGAGGAGGTGGGGCTGGTGTGTGGGGTCAGGGATTAGGTGGTAACTGGTGTCTTAGGCTTAGTGGGGTTGAATCGGGTTCAGCCTGAATCAGGGTTGAGCTAGTTCCAGCCTTTGCTATAAGGGGGTGGGGGGAGCTCTTTTAAGGATGGAAAGTGAAGCAGTCCTGTGTAAGAGGGCAGAATGAGAGGGAGTGTCAGGAAGAATAGGCCTTGCTATTTAGTTGGTCTTTCTTTTTATACCCCAAACCAGGTCTTTGTATGAGAATATACGTGTGTCAGAGCAAACCAGAGAAGGCCCACAGAGCAAGGCCACACAGAAAGGCAAGGCCTTCTTACCCATCGAGGGAAGATGCCCAGATGGGGCGACTTGGTGCCCAGACCAGAGCTCCTCTAATACTGCCTTTAAATTGCATCTGTGGCTGCTTCCCCTGTGACCTTCTCTCCCCCACGCAGGTGCACCATGGAATGTGACCTCTGCTGACTGGACAGCCACAGAGGACTGAAGTTCTAAGCCTTTCTCTGGACACAGGCAGGAGGCTCCCAGCCAAGGGACAGCAACTGCTCACCATGGCCTCCAGCAGCGCAGAGAGCCAGCTCCAGAGAATTATCCACGATTTGCAAGGTATGGTTAGGTCTTGGGGCATACCGGGTTTGCTCTTGAGGGAGCTGTGGCTGTGCTTTTTCCATTGCCAGCCGAAATTTACCCCTTTCATCTTTGTTCATGCTGGGAATAACTGGAGCCCTCAGCACATATCATACTGAAATATTTGAGGCTCGGATTTCTACCCTGTGTGAGTCTGGAAGAGCCTGCCTAGCCCTCCTCTCAGGGCACTGGTAAGCCAGTTTGTAAACAAAACCAAATACCCGTCTCCCGGACAGGCTCTGGTTTCAGTTTGTGTGTGTGTGTGTGTGTGTGTGTGTTTTCACAACTTGTCAAGTCTTTAGTTGAATCATGAGCCTCTGGGCTCTGATGAAGTTGGCTCATCTGGGGAGGAATATTCTCCCTGCTTGGAGCAGGAAGGACAGATACCCATCTGATTGTTTTGCTGTCCCACCTGGTCCTGGCTGGCGGACGACCCGTTGCCTGTGACACACTCCAGTTCTGGGCCTGCCACCTCCTGGACTTGTGCACATCGTTCCCCAGCGAGAGAGACTCTGACTTGTAGCCCTTGTCTCACTGGAGAAAGGAGGGCAGGGGCAGATGTAGATAAAGCTTAATTGACTCAGGAGGAACCAGCTGCCTTCTCCAAATTCTAGGACCTGGGTTTCTCCCTTTCAGATGATGGCGAAAGGTCAGAATTTTGGCAGGGTTTCCATCCCCCACAGATCGCCAGGGCTGCCCTTGGGGGCCTGTTTGGAGCTCCAGCACTTTTATTACAACACAGTCCAAAGCTGACCACTTCCTCTGTGCCTGCAGAGTTCACGTGACACTTAGTGCTGACAGCTAGGGCCCTGGGTTCCTAACTGCTCGGGCACAGTGATGACCCACAGCCATCTCTCATCCCAAGGGCCATTGGCCTGGTAGGGGCCAGAATTCAGTCTTCATTCTGAAGGTCAGAAGTCAGTGAGATAAAAATCACGTTCTGAGGCTTGTTATCTGCTAGTAATAGTGCTTTGCCACTCTAACAGCCAATAATTTCATGTGTGCCAGGCACCATTCTGCACGTCTTATGGGTAGGAACCCATTGAGTCCTCAGTTTGGTCCTGTGAGGGAGTGCCATTGTTATCCCCATTTTACAGATGATGAAACAGGAATAGAAGGTTAAGTCACTTGCCTAAGGCTGCTCACCCAGTCAGTGACAGAGCCTGGGTTTGAATCAGCAGCCTGGAGCCAGAGTATGTGCTCTTAACCACCCCAGTCTACATCCAGCTCACATGTTAGCAACTTTTCAGAGAAGCAGAGAAGGTAAAAATGACAGTCCCTGCAAGTCAGTTTGCCACTGGCTTTCACAGGTTTCTCCACAAAGTACACAACCTCGTCTGTGTTTCTGTCCCGAGTCTCAAGGGTAACGTTGGGAAGTTCTTGCCCGGACGTTCCTTATTGACAGGGAAGAGACAGCCTACAGGTAGAGCTCCTGCTGAATGGTGCTTTGGAGAAAAAAAAAAGGAAGGCGTCTGTGTTTCTTCATTTACTGTTTTCCACCCTGGGTACTGGTTAGGTCTGGTTGTCCCCGGCATCGTGGGGCAGTCTCGAGGTCTCATACCCAGCCCACAGAGCACTTTGAGGGGCTTTTTAAAAGATGCCCTTTTCTCAAGATGCTTTATTTTCATCTGTTGGTCTGTGTCATAATAAGGGTACAAGTCTACAGCATCCACCACGAGAGTGGTGCATCCTTAGCTGAGGCGTCCTTTTGCAGTGTACAACCTTCACACCTGTGTGGGGCAGCTGACTTATCTTCCCCATGACAGCAGTTATGAGGGGCTTTGGAGTCAGGCAGGTTTGGGGTCAGCTCCTGGAAGATGTTGGGCAAGTCTCTTCATGCTTCTAAGGTGCCAGGTGGGTTTGATGATAACACTCACTTCTGAGGATCATCGGGAGAATAAAATATGTAATTCACATAACGTTAATATTATTAATAAATAACACATTTGGATTATCAGAGATTAGAACTAAAATGTTCATGTTTCACACCCAAGGGCTCCCTCTTTCAAAGCATCAGAAGTTTCCAGATCCGTGCAACATTGGTTGTGCAATTTACCCAGCCTGAAGGTGGATGAGTAAAGCTGTGTGTTTTTCCCAGGACCCTGTTCCCCTGACTCTCTTCTAGCAGGGCGCAACTGGGCAGCAGCCGCTTGTTGTAAGAGTCAGTCCCAACGACCTGTCTTCGCCGTTTGCTGACCTTTGCCCGAGGAGTCAGTGCTGATTAACTTTTTAGCCAGCTCAGGCTTAGCTTCAATTCTGGGCAGGTCTGCTTTCAAACCACGGTGCTTGGGAGCAGGGGCTAGGGACTCCTTTTTTTAAGAATTGTCAGAGAAGATAGTTTTGTCCAGCATATCCCAGCCATCTCAGCTGGGGAAATTTTTCTCGGTATTTCAGCCAAATCCACCTTCTAACAGCTTCTCTGTTTCACAGCAGAAGTAGTGAGTTTGTGTCAAAAGGTGGCTTTTCCTTTTTCTGCACAGGGAGGTAAAACACCTTAGACATCAGGAGGCGGGCTTGGAGTGAGAAAGATCTTGAGAAACCAGGGTTCTCATTCCAGCTCCGCTGCTCGCTATGCACGATCCTTGGTCAAGTGTTCTGACCTCTCTGTGCGTTCCTCCTCTGTAAAACGGGGGTGATGATACCAATTTCAGTGATTCTGAGCTGTACTTTTTTTCACATTTTAACAGCTCTGAAATTGGGATGCATCTTAAAATCAATTGCATCTTAGACTTGTTAAAACAAGGCAGTCTCTGCTTCCCAGTGCTGTATCAAATGAGAAATACATGTAAAGGCCTGGCCTGTACTAGGCACTTGGTGAACAGAAATGAATATTGTTGGGGCTGTCATTATCGCTAGGATTATTTGCACATACTGGGTTTTCTGGAAGCTGGACTCACCTGTACTGAGCAGTAGGGTTATAGTGAAGAATAACAAGAAACATGGCCAGAATAAAGCCTAAAGCTTTCTGGAAGTCGGCATTAGGGGGCTGCTGAATGATTCATCCACAGAGGCAGCACTTATTAACCAACTACTGTATGCAGACTACAAGGTCTAGGTGGTGGGCATACAGGGATGACCAAGACATTTGCCTATGGGCTCTGAGGACATTTTAATCATCTCTGACTTGGAGTTGTATCACATGGGCATTTACATATAACTGAGTTTCCAAGGTGCTTTGCTCTCGTTGATCCCTTATTCCTCCAGCTTGCTGGGATTATTCCTGTTTCTGTCTCTGAGGTCGGCCTCCATCTGATTACATGTTCATGTTTGTTGTCTTAAAGATGCTGTGACAGAACTAAGCAAGGAATTTAAGGAAGCAGGGGAGCCCATCACAGACGACAACACCAGCTTGCATAAGTTTTCTTATAAGCTTGAGTATCTTCTTCAGGTAAGTGATTCTTATAATGTGTTGGTTTTCGCCCTTTGGTCTCGGTTTCCCCCTTAGGCTGCTCATCAGCACGTAATGTGTTGGTTTTTGCCCTGTTGTCTCGGTTCCCCCTTGGGTTGCTCATCAGCATTCAGGATGTGGTTCAGAAAGCCCTCATGTTTAGACTGAAGGTCGAGCAGTCCCCAAAGAGAACTCCCATCGTCTCGGAAGCAGAATGTTATCCTGAGCATGGCTTGGGAAATCAAGAACATTCTTTAGAGATTGAGGTCATCTTCAGGCAGGTCACAAGGTCACTGTGTAGCAGGGCTCTTAACTTTTGGGCAGTCACATATACCTCCGAGAGTTGGCTGAAAGCTATGGACTCTCTCTCCAACAGACATGCATATGTGTACACACCAATCAGTGGACCCTCTGATGGTTATCCTTAGGCCCCTGTGCTAGATCCTTGCTACTCGAAGTGTGGTCTGCTGACCAGCAGCATCAGCATCACCTGGGAGTTTGTTAAAAATAAGTTACCAGCTCCCACCCCAACCACTGAATCATCATCCCTGAGGAAACTGTTTTAACAAACTCGTGGCATAACTCTTAAAACGCCTGCTTAGTTCAAAAAGCACAGCTCTGAAGAACTCTGTAAACGTGGAAAAACGCATGCAACTAAAAGTGGCAGCAATGAAATGGACCAAAATGTTAACAGAAATTATCTTAGGGTGGTGGTATTAAACATTACACAATTTTTATTTTCTCTTATTTCCCAATAATATATACATATATTACTGCTATAATCAGAAAAAATGCTGTAAAATGTTATAGAAAGGTATACCTATATCATTTTGAACACCATTACTTTGCAACCTCACATCGCACCAAAGCACGTGGGACGGAGCCCGCTGGAGGAGAGGCCCCACTTGGTTGAAGGGCCCACCTTTTCAGCAGGTTCTGTGTTCTACGTTGTGAAAAAGCTTATGGACTTTTTTTTCCCCCAGTTAAGCCCATTTTTGTTTTGAATTTGAAATGACTCATAGCTGACATTTATTTCAATTTATTTAAATTTATTCAATTTCAATTTATTTAACTTTATTCAATTTCAATTTCAATAAATTTATTTAAATTTATTCAATTTAAATGAAATATTGAAACATAGTATTTAAAACCTAAGAGTTGGGTGACTGGGATAAAATATCATTAACTCATTTCCAAAAGTGGAAACATGGTTAACGGTCTTCACGTTGCCCTTAAGTCTTTTCGCTTGTCTTTATTGCACATTAATGGCAACTTTGGTTGTTTCCCACTCAACTCTGCACAGCGATCCCTTCAAGGGATAAATCTCTTTTGGGGCTGTTATTCCTGAATTTCATAGTTATGTGACCTTGCGCCAGTTACTTAACCTCTCTAAGCCTCAGTTTCCTCAGCTATAAATTGGGGACCAAAACACCCTCATTTTCTGGAATTGTTGAGGATAAAAATAATGCCAATAAAGGGCTCAGCTCAATGCCAGGCAACTAAGAAGCTATTGTTACCATTTATCATTTAAGTGGCAGGTGAACAGCAGTGAATTGAGATGTCTTCTCTCTGAACTTTTCCTCCCCCAGTTTGATCAGAAAGAGAAGGCCACCCTCCTGGGCAACAGGAAGGACTACTGGGATTACTTCTGTGACTGCCTGGCCAAAGTGAAAGGAGCCAATGACGGGATCCGATTTGTCAAGTCTGTTTCTGAGGTAAGCCGAGCAGAGCAGCCAAGGACCACACATCTTCTCGCCTGCCTCGAGCGTCTTTGCAGAGACCTTTGCTGCAGACAGCAAAGTGAAGAAGTGGAGGCTTACGGGTGGTTGAGAAGTAAAGAAATCCAGTCCAGATATTCTCAGTGCCCACCCTTGCTGTGCATCAAGCTCAGGGAGGAAGCACGTTAGTGAGCATTTACCAAGCAAAGCAGTGGCTCCGTCCTGAATCTGTGCATTACACCTCGACCCATGCACTGCCCAAATGGAGGGCTGTTCACATTGTAGTTTCTGTCCAGGATGCCTGTGTCCGACACAGGACACCTCCACCTTTCTTTAAAAATCTCTTTCTTAGTTAAAATTCTTAAAGGGTTTGCTATGCTGCTTTCCCTACCCTTTGGCCAGGAAGCTTGGATTAGAAATGAAGAGACTAGTGTGGGATTTCAGGTGCCATATCTTCAAATGCCAGTGTGCAAAGTGACTTCCCACATTCAGTTCTGAGCCCCTGGAGAGCAGAATACCATGGCTTTGCCGCCTTACAAAACTCCAGAACAATAAACAAGGGAAGGGGGCTTTATACATGCATGCACACACACACAGAACACTCACAGATCCTCTCTCTCTTCCTCCCTCTCTCTTTCTCTCTGCCTGCCTGTCCTTTCCTCTCCTCACATCCAGTGAACCTCTCACCCTCTTTCTCACCAGCCTTGTCCATCCAGAAGTCACTTTAAAGTCAACAGACATGTTCCCTGGCCCCTCTCCTGCAAAGGCCAGCTGGGTCAGGTGCTCTGGGAAGAGCTCCTTCCCAACATGCCTGCTGGAGCTGAATGTGTTTCTTCTTATAGAGCGTGACAGTGTAGGTACGCTGACATCAAGAGCTGGGCATTTTCCACCAGCTGCACTGGCTGACATTTAGCTGAGAAAATGAGGAAAGATCCTGGCTCTGAAGAGTTTGATCTCCAAATTTCTTTGATGCCTGTGTAGTGGAGGCAGGTCTTGTGAGCTTTTGTCAGGTAGGAGACTCGGATCCATGATGTAGAGCATTGTTTTCATGCATCAGAAGCCTGGAGGGCGTTCTCACTGTCAGCCTCCTCCATCAGTCTGGAAGGAGTTGACACTGTCACTCTCCTCCTTTCCACTCCTCACCTGCTGCATCAGAGCAACTAAACCTTCCACTCTATGACTTCGGACAGCTGAAATCTGGAAATAAATTTAGTCTTAATTGTCATTCCTCAGGGTTACAAAATACTAACACATGTCCACTTCTTGGCTAGTGTCCTCTTATTTTCTCATGATGTGCTCAGACCTTTAGACAACTCAAGGCCAGGGAAAATGACTTTCTAGAAGCAAAAAGCATCCCTGCTTTCACAAACATTGTTTTTTGGTGCCTGGCATAGGCTCTGCTTCCCACAGGGTCCAGTTGTTTCAACTCCACTGAAGACTGTACTCTCTGGGGTCCACTGGATAGAATGGCTTAGAACATTATTAGTCTGAGTGGGCTGCTGGATACTTGGTTTAACTTTAACAATCAAGTGCCATCCAGGTCAAGTCAAAGGGTCAAAGTTAACGGATAGGAAGCATTCGTTGGGCCCCTCAGGCCCCTTTGGGGAATAGGAGGCAGCAATTTAGGCTAAAATACTTCAAGGCTCCAATAAGCCATTTCCAGAGGCTCAGAATGGGCTCAGCCTGAACTGTTTGCGATGAACAGGGGTCAGACCTGGGTGCAGCTTGGCATCAGGCTGCTGCACAGTGGCCTGGTTTAAAGCAGAATTGGCTCTTGTGTGTCCTGCAGACTTCCTGTCCTTTGCTGCTGTTGTATCACTTCTCAGTATAGTGTGCATAGGTTCTGATTAGATGCTAAAAAATTAAGGAATTAGGTAATGAAAGCGGACCCATGATTTCAAAAATAAATACATAAAAAGGCCGTGGAGTTTTTTTGTTTGCAGTAAAAAGGAACTATTGCATCCCTCCCCGAAGGATATTTAAAAATAGCTTTTAAAATGTATGTCTCCCTTTATTATATAATCAATTCAGTTAATAGGCCTGATTTAAAAATATAGCCTCAAATGGTTGCTATTTAAAAAGTTGTAACGAACATTCTAAAGGCTGTGATAATGGCCAGTTTGCTGATAATAAGGACAAGCCCCACGTTTAGGAGCTTACAGATGGAGGCTGCTATGTGAGGTCCTTATTACATCCAGAGGGGCCTGTGTATGAGTGTGGTTGTATGAGCAACGCACTTCACTTCACAATGCCTTGCTCAGCGGCTCTTGGCTGCCTGCGTTTCCTGGTTATCTGTACCACTTTGTTCTGACCTCACTCATGAGTGGAAAAGTGTTTGGACATGGATGTCATCAGGATTCTCCCCTGGGCATCTGTGAGATGGACTACCTGCAGCCTAGCCCTAGTTTTTTAAAGCCAGTAGGTCAGGCTGCTGCCCCCCTTTGTTTCCGGGTGTCCCGACTACCCAAAAGCCACAAAATCCACATGGAGAGATGTCTTATAGTTTCTGTAATTCTTGAGGTTTCACACCTTTTAATTTTTGTAATTCTGTTTCATATTGTGGTATCATTTTCTTGAGTCAGCAACAAGAAGAAATACAGCTCTGAGCTAAAAGGTGCTATCCTGGGTTTTTTCCACCATCATTAACATGCCGATGCTTGAGTCTGTACCATATGTTTCTTATCTCTATCCAGTGCAGTAATTGGTGTCTTAACAGTATGGGGTATTAGGACCTTCTTCTGGTCAGACCACTGCTACTCCCTCCTCTGACGTCGAGTCCATTGACGTGGAGTTGATTCTGACTCATGTTACAGAGCAGAACTGCTCTGTGGGGTTTTCTTGGCTGTAATCTTAACAGAAGCAGATCACAGGCCTAGATTCTGCGTTGCCACTGGGAGGGTTTGAACTACCAACCTTTAGGTTTAGGAGTCGAGCGCGAACGTTTGCACCACCCGGGCAACTTTTGAAGGGATGAGGAGGGCGCAGGTCCTGACTCAGCTCACTCAGAGCCAGAGCTGACTGAATAGGTGTGTGTGGTAGGTTGAAAGGTTTTGAATTCTTGCCTACTTTTCTTGAGCTTCTGGGGCTAAAGCATCAGGAGTATGAATCCTAATTTGCAAACTGGTATCAAGCATCTTCTGTATCTGTCCCCTTTTTTCTATCCATCTTGGCAGCCGTGTGGCCCACAGCCGGCAGAGCCCGGCCTTCTCTGACCAGCATATCCACCTCCATCAAAACAAGCTTCCAGAAACGTCTTTAGAAACTGTGTTTTTGAGAGGTGAATTTAAACCTCAAGAGAGTTCCAATCACATCTTCTCCTTGTTCTGAGTTGATTTTGTAGTGATGGGCATTACTGTGGGGGAAGGTTTTGAAGACAGACCTGCCCTGGGTCTACCTGTGCCGTTCACCTCAGGGTTCCAGGAATAGACCCACATCCATTTTTTTCATTACCCTAGGGTGATGGGGCTGCCTAGAGACAGCCCTACTCTCACTGCTGGGCACCTTGTAACTAAATACAGTGAGCTGGCATATCTGAAAAGTAACAAGTCCAGCCAGGAAAGTGTTGACAGATATGTGGATTTTACTTGACAGTTTCGTAGGACACAGAGGAGGTAGTTACACATCCAGCAGAACTTCTTAAAAACCTCCTTTAAACACTTTTTTCCTTTCCCCTACTCTCTTTTTTCTCTTCCATGAGTGCCCTAGCCAAGCCCCTTAGGCCTCCTCCCCTGCACCTGTCCTCTCTACACCTTGAAACAAGCCCAGACGTTAGCCAGACTGAGACCATCTCTTATTCCTGAAGCTCGCTTCTGGCATGGGATGCCCTTCATGTACTGCCAAGTTTTATTCTATATCTTCCAAATTAAATCAGACAGTTTTATGTCTGACTCCAAACCTAGAGATTCTGATGGGGCAGAGGAGAGAGCATGACATTCTAGTAGGATCCACAGATCAGGTTTTTGGGAGCCTCTCATAATATGTCTTCCTTGATGTGTTTGCAGGAGTACAGATTACTCTCAAGATGAAGGCATGCAACAAGTCCACCCACATGCGGCCTCACTGTCTGGGATCGCATTATCTTGTGTCTGTGTCCTTTGAGGGGCATGATGAAGCGAATGCTTAGGGTGGAAATGGGTGACATTTTCTGCCATCGATCTGTTTTTTGCAAGCCATCCATGAGGCCATGAGGTCCGCATTTGGAGTTCATCTTCATGCAATCTGCTTTTTCCAGCTCCGGACATCTCTAGGGAAAGGAAGAGCATTTATTCGCTACTCCCTGGTGCACCAGAGGCTGGCAGACACCTTACAGCAGTGCTTCATGAACACCAAAGTCACCAGGTAAATATGTGACAGTGTTGGGGTCTGCCCCCATGCCATTCAGAAATGAACTAAAGTCCCCTCCTGAGTAGTATTGACATTGCAGAGTCCTTCCACATCTGATCATTCTCTTCTACCTCTACACAGTCCTTGACGCATGTGGGGCAGGTAGCACTGTGTTCTTACAGGTGAGAAAAACGAGGCTCAGAGACCAAATGCCTTTCTCTAGGCCCCACTGATCTTAAGTTGTGAAGCTGGAGCTTGGATCCAGGTCTCCTAACTTCTACTCCAGGCAGGTTTCCCTGGAGGATGGAGTGTCCTTGGTGCCAGTGCTAATGGGCAGACCCCACTGGTCACCCTAGAAGGCCCACGTGTTGCTGCCTCAGCCTCTCAGCAGAATCACTTGTGAGGCTTTTAACACCATCGAGCCTGGGACCTCCTCACCTGAGATACTGGGTCAACATCTGCTGGGGTGTCTGGGTTCCCAGGAGACTGTGATGGGCACCCAGGATTGGGAACCACTGTGGAGCCCAAGTTGTCGGTGGGTGGGCGTCAGCCTTCGTGCTGCTAGTGCAGGGGAACAGGAGGGAAGCAGGGAGGCAGGGATGGAGTGTAACGGGGAGAGGTAGGAGGTCAGATTAGGAGCTGCAGACCAGGAACCAATAAGTGAAACTTCTTTCAACACCCCTTTTCCAGCTGTGCCTCCCCTCTTTCCAGGGACTGTTCTACCAGTTAATCAATGAAATCACCTCTAAATTTAAAAAAAAAAAAAAAACTGTCGAGGGGGACAAATGTTTCCTTTTGTCAGCTTTAAGACTGAGTTGCGCGTAAAGATGTATATCTCGTGCACATTTGGTTTTAAGGGTATTTTGTTGCAGGTATTGGTGAAGATCGTCAAAACATCTTGAACTTCTAGTGTATTACCATTCACAGACATCAGCCAAGTAAACCTTTAAACTCCTCAGTGTTACCTATTTTGGCTCTTCTTGCTTCACATGAAATGAAATAACCACCACCTCAAAGTACAGATAACATTTCTGGGTAGTTATTTTGTTTCTTGGCTCTTAAATTGGTGTCTAGACAGAAATCAACCATGAGTTCAGTGCCCCATGTTGAGTTCTTAAGAAGAAATAGAAGGTGAGCTTCTCTTTCAAAAAGGAAGTGTTCCTTCCCCAGTGACTGCTCTTTCTTGGTAAGCAAGTGAGATTTAAGATTTCTCACCTCCTTTATGGGAAATGGAAACCGTGGTGGTGTCATGGTTAAGTTCTACAGCTGCTAACCAAAAGGTCAGCACTTTGAATCCACCAGGCGCTCCTTGGAAACTCAATGGGGTAGTTCTACTCTGTCCTGCAGGGTCTCTATGAGTCAGAATCAACTCGATGGCAACGGGTTTGGTTTTCTTTTTTATAGGAAGTAGGTACAGTATAAATAAGAAGGACTGGGCAGTGTTTTGTTCTGTTGTACGTAGGGTAGCTATGAGTCGGAACTGACTCAATGGCAGCTAAGAACAACATAAATAATAAATGAACAAGTGTCTGAGTTACCTAGCGCTGCTCTAACAGAAATACCACAAGTAGATGGCTTTAACAAACAGAAATTCATTCTCTCACAGTCTAGGAGGCTAGGAGTCCAAGTTCAGGGTGCCAGCTCCAGGGAAAGGCTTTCTTTGTCAGCTCTGGGGGATGGCGGTCCTTGTCATCCATCTTCCCCTGGTCTAGGAGCTTCTCAGTCCAGGGACCCCAGGTTGAAAGGACGCACTCTGCTCCTGGCACTACTTTCTTGGTGGTATGAGGTCCCTCTCTCTCTGCTTGCTTCTGTCTTTCATATCTCAAAAGAGATTGACTTAAAACACAACCTAATCTTGTAGGCTGAGTCCTGCCTCATTAACATAAATACCTCTTATCCTGCCTCATTAATATCTTAAACTGTTGCCATTGATCCTGACTCATAGCAACCCTATAGGACAGAGTAGAACTGCCCCATAGGGTTTCCAAGGAGCGGCTGGTAGATTCAAACTGTTGACCTTTTGGTTAGCAGCCAGGCTCTTAACCACTACACCACCAGGGTACATTAACATCTTAGACGTAGGATTTACAACACTTAGGAAAACCACATCAGATGACACGGTACTGGGAATCATGGCCAAGCCAAGTTGACACACATTATGGGGGACCCAGTTCAATCCATAACAATATGCATCTGGATCATTACAGTAATTTCTTTGAAGAAGAGCAAGTTTATTTGAGAGTTATGTGTTTCTACAGTGAAAATCAAATTGGTGCACGTGTGTGTCTAATTAATTTAGTAAACTGAGTTGGAATTTGATGAAGCAGAGCCACACTGGGAAAACTGATTAAATTCACTCTACCCTTCTCTCTTTATTTTGTGATTCATACATTTTTATGTTTTTCTGCAGTGACTGGTACTATGCAAGAAGCCCCTTTCTGAAGCCAAAGCTGAGCTCAGACATCGTGGGCCAGCTGTATGAGCTGTCCGAGGTTCAGTTTGACCTGGCATCGAGGGGCTATGACTTGGATGCTGCCTGGCCAGCGTTTGCCAGGTACTTTGAAGAATTGCTTGGTTTAAAAGACAGGAGAGAGAAATGCTTGAGGTTTTTGAAATTTGCCACCAGTCTGCTCAAAGCAGTGTTGCTTGCAAAGTAAATTACGTAAAGCTTTGCAACTTTTATGCCTGCTAATTTTACAGACTTTGTTGAATCATGATTAACAAGACCTTCTGAAGGTTACAACTTTAAACCAACCTAACTGGCCAGGTGATAGGGGGCAGTGGAGATGTATATGCAGAACTTGAAGGTTTTACATTTTTTTAAGCCACTTGTAAGAGTGGGAGTGGGGGAGCAGCTAGGCTTTTCTTATTTGTGTTTTTACAATGTTATTACAGAGGCCTTCCAGGCAGTAGATAGAGAGGGAGCAAAAGCTACAGCTTATCCTGCTGGAAAGTTTGCTCTATTTTTCTTTTTTCTTTGTTGAGATCATCAAGCCAGCCGCTTACCCTACATCAGAGTGAATCCTCACGACTTCTCCTAGAGGGGGACGTTGAGGAAAGAGAGAGTGGAGAAGCTTGGCCACAGCCACACAGCTGGGGGCAGGAGGGCCCGGCGCCAAACACAGCTAAACTCAAGGCCAGCAGTCTTTGTTTTGTTTGGCTTTCTGTTAATTAGGGTTTTGTTTTGTTTTTTTTTTTATTTCAATTTTTAATTTTTTGATTAGGAACTATTTTCTCTGTAGAGAAAATTACTAGAGACAATACCCACATACCGACCACCAGGATTCGTAGCTAACATTTTGCCATATTTACTTCAGATGGGTTTTTAAAAATGTTTTTATTTTAAAATAATTTCAGAATTACAGAAAAGTTGCAAAAATAGCAGAGTACTCATATATCCTTCACCCGGTTCCCCAGTTGTCAGTATTTCCCCGTAATTGTTTCATCATTATGCGCTGTATGGAGACATGCTGGTTTCTGTCCTAAACCACATTGCAGACTTGATTCCCCTTGACTCTTAAGTACTTCATTGTGTAGTCCCTGAAATCAAGGACATCCTCTTTTATAACCTCAGTACGGTTGTGAAAATGAGAAGATTAGCATTGACACAATATGGATAGCTGATTGACAGACTTGATTCAAATTTTGCCAATTATCCCAATAATGTCTTTCATAGAATAAATATTTTTGGCCCAGGATCACATGTTGCAGTTAATTGTCACATCTCTCTCTAGACTCCTTTAATCTGGAAGTTTCTTAGTCTTTTGTCTTTCATGTCATTGACATTTTTGAAGAGCCCCGGCCGGTTAGGTTGTAAAATGTTCCTTAATTTGGGTTTGGATTTGGGTTTATCTGGTATTTCTTCATTATTAGATTTACGGTCAATATTTTTGGCAAGAATACCTCAGATAGGATGCTGTGTCCTTCTCAGTGTATTATATCTGGAAGCACACAATGTTGGTTTGTTTCATAACTAATGGGGTTAACCACTATCATTTGATTACAATGGTGTTTGCCAGGTTTCTGTGAAGTTACTATTTCTCCCTTTGTAATTAGTATACATCATGGGGAGAGATACTTTGACATTCTGTTATTATCCTGTTTCTCATAAATCTCTTACTTACTAGTTTTAGAATCCATTGGTAATTCTTGCCTGAATCAATTGTTACTGTCGTGGAAACCAAGCAGTAATTTTGTAACTCCATTATTCCTTTTACGTTATTAGTTAATATTCTACTGTAAGAAAGTACATTTATTTATTCATTTACATCAGTATAAACTCATGGATTCTTATTTTATTCAATGGGTTATATTCTGTCACTGTCATTATTTATTTTGATGCCAAAATTATCCCGTGGGATCCCTTCATTCTGGTTCCTGTGGAGTTTTTGTTGTTGTTGTTATATCTGATACCCTTTTTCTTAAGAAATAAAAGATTATAGATCCCACTAAAGCCCCACCTACTGCCGTCCTTTCCCCTTTCACAGCCCTATAGTTGATGCCTGTCATTCCCAAATGTTTTATGTTTTTACTACTTGTGTGTATCCATAAATATTTCATATATATGGTTATGTGTGTGTATAGTTTTATTTTGTATGTTTTAAAAAATGTTACATATATTGAATCATGAGAGAGCGATCCATTTGCAGCTTACTTTTTAACTGAACATTGTTTTTGAGATTTTTATCTGTATTTGGCCTGGAGTTTTATCGATATAGAGCAGTGGTTGGCAAACTACAGCCTGCAGCCCACAGGGCAATCATCTGATTTTATAAATAAAGTCTTATTGGAACACAGCTTTGCCCGTTCATCTACATATTGTCTGTGGCCACATTTCATGCTACAGTGGCAGAGTTGAGTAGTTCCAACAGAGACCATACGGCCCACAATCCTAAAATATTTACTATCTGGCCCTTTACAAAAAAAGATTACCAACCCATGATGTAGACTACTCTGTTGTGCAAATAAACCACAGGTCATCTGTTTCCCTAGTGATAAAGAGTTAGACTGGTTCTAGTTTTTACCACTGTACCGGTACTGCAAAGAGCATCCTCATACATCTCCTTATACACAGATGTGACTGCCTTTAGAGTACATTGAGAAGTGGAATTGCTAGGCTGTGAAAACTAACTAAAAGGCAATAATATTGGATTAAGGAGAAGATTCAGGTGAAATAAAACCATGTTTAGTTTGAAATGTTCCTGCTAAAATGAGAGTTATCACATAAGACTACAAAGTTCTGGACTAGAACTGTCCAATACAACTTCCTGCAATGAGGGAAATGTTCTTCATCTGCGCCTCCCATGGCAGCCACATGAACTAGAAGCAGGTCTTCCAGCCTTGTTGTTTATGTGTAATACAAAGCAGTGACCATGAGCCCTTAAGCACAGTGTGACCTTTTTAAAATAAATTGATTGCTACCTGTTCCCTACTGGCAGCCAGACAATGGCAGGTACTAAAAGTTCAAGGAAAATTAAAACCCCAAGTTAGGAAATACACGTTCACTTAATTTTTTTTGGCAATGGGAAGAAAGCCATCTGACTGAATTTTAGCAGTAGAGCTCACCCGTCACAGTCCACCATAAATGTGTTCTTTGGAGGAAACTGTTGGGTTTTGCCATCTTATGCTGTATCTGGGAAGGCAGTGCCCCCTACCACCACCTGGGTGCCTAGTGACTACCAAGGCCTCCCTGGGTGTGTGTGCGTGTGTGAGATTTCCTGTTCTGAATACAGGTATGTCTGTTCTGTGGCCCCACAGGAGGACTCTGGCTACTGGCTCTTCTGCTTACATGTGGAAACCCCCCAGCCGCAGCTCCAGTGTGAGCAGTCTGGTGAGCAGCTACCTACAGGTAATGCCAGAAAGGCTGGGATTTCCTCGCTGTAGTGTTAACCAGGTTATATCCTTGCCCCGGCAACTCACCGGTGATGTTGTCAGATACTTGTTGTTCTAACCAGAGCTGTATAACCCCTGGGTTATACCCACTATTTCCTGGAGTCTGGGTTTTTACAACCAAATATTTAGGCGCTTTTTAAATTAAATTGCTTTAAAAGCTTTTAAAGGAAGCAGTTTAACCTGATGGTTAAAAGCGATAGAGTCAAATCCTGACTCTGTCACCTACCAGCTGTGTGTTCCTGAGCAGATTACTTACCCTCATGAAGCTTCAGTTCTCTCCTCCATAAAATGGGGATAATAAAAGCCGTGCTGGCTTGGGAGGTGGTTGTGGGGATTGACTGAGGGAGAGCATGTACAGTGCTTAAGGGCTTGATATGGGGAAGTGCTTAGTAAGTGCTAGTAGGTAGGGTTAGTTTGGTTAATTTTATTAGAAATGTGCATGTATCATTATAGCTGCATGTAGTTTTGTGGGAAAGGATACTGAAATGAATCAGCCATAAAAATTAAGAATGATCCCTATCAAAAGCATTAAGTCTCTTTACCTGGAGCAACAGAGGAAGAAGGAGAGTCAGGAATAGGAGGAGAGTATGGAATGTGTGGATAGTTGCCTCTGTGAACAACTGCCTCCTTTGCCATGAGACCATAAGAACTGGATGGTGCCCAGCTACCGTTACTGAACCTTTTGATCAAAGATTCCATAGAAGAATCCTGATCAAAGGGAGAAAAATAAAGAACAAAATTTCTAATTCTCATGGGCTCTAGACTGTCTGGAGCCATGGAGGGTGAATGAACCCTAGATAATAATCTTTAAACCAAAAATGTCCCCCAAAGTCTTCTTAAAACCAAACAATAGTTTAGCTTAACTAGTGAAAAAGGCCTACCTTGAGCATTATGTTCTTTTAAGAACTATCTATATGGGATCAAATTGACAACAACAACTCTAAAGATTAGATGAGAACCTTGGGGACAGTGAGTTTATGATAACGAGGGAGGAACAACTCAGAAAAGGAGAGGGAAAATGATGGCACAAGTCAAAGAATATAATAAATGTCACTAAATTGTACATGTAGAAACTGTTGAATTGGTGTATGTTTTGTTGTGTATGTTCTCAACAACAAAATAAATAAAATTTAGAAAAAAAAAAAGAAGCATTAAGAGTAGAAAGTAGACTAATCTTTCACCTTCTTGTGGTTTAGTCATGACAGGAGTTGTAGGTCTGGTGCAGTGGGTAAACAGTAGCTTTACATATAACTTAGTTTATCGAGGAAACCCTGGTAGCATAGTGGTTAAGAGTTCAGTTGCTAACTAGAAGGTCAGCAGTTCGAATCTACCAGGTACTCCTTGGAAACTCTATGGAGCAGTTCTTCTCTGTCCTGTAGGGTCGCTATGAGTCGGAATTGACTTGATGGCAACGGGTTTGGTTTTTGTTTTTTTTTTTTTTTTAGTTTATCTAAGAACCAACACCCATTTTTTAAAATAAAGCTAAAGAAGGCTGGCACGGGAAATGTGAGTGTGAGTCTCAGTGGACCCCATGCATCTGGCACCAGGTCTTTGGAATGTACTGGTGACTTTCTTATGGCAGATGCCTTGAGCAAAGGGTTTCTAGTCCGTTGAATGATAGCTCGTCAGACTAACCTCAGATCATGTAATTATCGTATTTTTGGGTTCTGCTCTCACATTAAACTCTAAAGCTTTTCCAAGTGGCCATGGAGTTTCATCCCAAAGCCACCTGTTTTGTGTGTTTTCCTTGTCAGACTCAGGAAATGGCCTCCAGCTTTGATGTGAACAGTCCCTTAAACAATGAAGCACTGGAGGGATTTGACGAGATGCGGCTGGAGCTGGACCAGTTGGAGGTGCGGGAGAAACAGCTGCAGGAGCGAATGCAGCAGCTGGACAAAGAGAACCAGGAGCTGAGGGCAGCTGTCAGTTCGCAGGAAGAGCAGCTGCAGGTGGAGAGGGAGAAGGGGTGCGCTGCCGCTGAGGAGAATGCCCGCCTCACAAGCCTGGTAGCAGAGCTCCAGAAGCAGTGGGAGGTCACCCAGGCCACCGAGAGCACTGTGAAGGAGCTACAGAAGTGTCTGCAGGCCCTGGAGCTGGGTGTGGCAGAGAAGGAGGACTACCAGTCAGCCCTGCAGCAGCTAGAGTCCATGCTGCAGCCCCTGGCACAGGAGCTCAAGGCCACGCGGGACTCACTGGGTGAGAAGAACCAGCAGTTAGTCAGTGTCCCGGCCTGGCCAGCCAGGGCTGAGCAGAAGGCAGATATGACCCTGGGCACAATGGGACAGCAAGAGCCCATCCTCAGCGACTCAGCCTTGGTGATCCAGGAACTGGGGGCAAAGCTTCAAGCCCTAGAGGAGGAGAGCACCAGGGTCCAGGAGCTCAACAGGCATCAGAGTGCCCAGCTGGAGCAGCTAACCAAGGAGCTGCAGCTGAAGGAGGAGGCCCGGGCCAGCCTGGAGTGCATGGTGAAGGAGATAGCCCTGCTCCGGGAAGAGCTGGCTGGGAAGGGGCAGGAGGCCGCCCAGCTCCGGTGCCAGTTGCAGGAGTCGCTGGCCCACATGAGCACCCTGGAGGAGGAGTTGACAGAGGTGAGGTGCAAGGAGCAGCAGTGGCGGAAGGAAGAGGAGCTCCTGGAGCAGGAGGCCAGGTCCCTGACAAGGCAGCTACAGCTCCTGGAGACCCATCTGTCACAGGTAAGCCAGCACGTGAGCAACCTGGAGGAGCAGAAGAAGCAGCTCATTCGGGACAGAGACCACCTCAGCCAGAAGGTGGGGACACTGGAGCAGCTTGCTGGACAGCCAGACCCAGAGCTGCCCGTAGCAGGTGACAGGGGTGAGATGCTGGCTCCTTTGCACTCCTCCCTGCCAAAGACCTGTGAGAAGCCAGAGGAGGAGCAGAGGGGCCCACAGGAGGGCCAGTTCAGTGATACCACAGGCGGCCAGGAGGAGGAGCTCCAGCTGGCCAACAGGGAGCTGGAGAAGGAGCTGCAGAAGGTTGTCCAGCGCAACCAGCTCCTGGAGGGCAAACTGCAGGTCCTGCAGGCTGACTACGAAGCACTGCAGCAGCGGGAGGCAGCCATCCGGAGCTCCCTGGCCTCCCTGGAGTCGGAGCAGGCCAGCATCCGGCTCATGGGCGACCAGATGGAGGCGAGCCTCCAGGCTGTGCGGAAGGCTAAGGAGATCATGAGGGCCCGAGTGGCGGAGAAAGATGCTGCCCTGAAGAGCAAGGAGGATGAGTGCCGGCAACTGCGGGAGGAGGTGGAGCAGTGCCGGCAGCTGGCGGAGGCCCGGGACAGGGAGCTCCAGGCTCTGAAGAGCCAATGCCAACAGCAGACCCAGCTGATTCAGGCCCCCACAGCAGAGAAAGGCCAGCAGGGGCTCAGCCCACCCCAAGATGACGCATCCCGTGAGCTGGCGGCCCAGCTGGCCGTGTCTCAGGCGCAGCTGGAGATTCATCAGGGGGAAGCCCAGCGCCTGAAGTCTGAGGTGGTAGACCTCCAGGCCAAGTTCCTGGCAGCCCTGGATGACCGGGAGAAGGCGCAGAGCCAGCTGGGTGTGGCTGAGGTAGTCCTGAGGGAGCACAAGGCTCTCGTGCAGCAACTGAGGGAACAGAATGAAGCCCTCAACCGAACCCACGTCCAGGAGCTGTTGCAGTACTCAGAGCGGGAAGGGGCACTGCAGGAGGAGAGGGCTGGTGAGGCCCAGCGGAGGGCGGAGGAGCTCCGGGCCCTGCAGGAGGAGCTGACCCAGGTGAAGCAAGTCTCCGCGGAAGCCCAGCTGGAGCAGGCCGAGCTTCAGGAGCAGCTGCACCAAGCCAACACAGACACAGCTGAGCTCGGCATCCAGGTCTGCTCACTGACAGCGGAGAAGGAGCAGGTGGAGGGGGCCCTAGCCCATGCCATCCAGGAGCTCCAGGACGCCAAAGAGGCAGCCTCAAGGGAGCGAGAAGACCTGGAGCGCCAAGTGGCCGCGCTGCAGCAAGAGAAGGAGAGCTTGCAGGAGAAGCTAAAGGCAGCTGAGGAGACAGCCGGCTCACTGGCTTGCCTGCAGTCCCAGCTGGCTCAGGCCGAGCAGCGGGCCCAGGGCCTCCAGGAGACCGCGCACCAGGAGCTCGACACCCTCAAGTTCCAACTGAGCAGTGAGATCATGGACTACCAGAACAGGTTTAAGGTAATCCAGGCCTCATCATCCAGGCTCCACCTGCCTCCCTGGGGCAGGGTCCAGTGGGTTTGTGAGAGGATGCACCTTCGGCCGTGAGGCAGGTGAGGGCCCAAGAATGTCCTGGGTAGGTCTAGGCACACACCCCTTAGTCCTGTCCTGCTGTCATAGCTCGCAATGGCATCTCTCCCTGCAGGAACACATTAGGGACAAAATGTTGGAGGATGATATCTTAGCCCAGAGGTCTAAACTCATTGCAAATAAGTTTGGCCCACACAGAATTTCTTTTTAGTAGCCAACATTTAAAGAGCAGGATGTTTTACAAATAAATTCCATTTGAGGACTTCCTTTGAAGTCTCAGAAGATCTGAAAACCCTAGGTCGTCATTCCCATGTGGCAACAGTCAGTGGGTAAGGAAGGCATGCCTCCTCCAGGTTTTTCCTTACACTCATTTGTGTACTTGCCCCGCTGCTTTGAGCATGTGAGTTTGAGACCCCTGCCTCGGCGTCTAGAACCCATTGCAGAGTGCCAACAGTTCATGACTGCCTGAAGTCCTGCCCTGGGTTCGTAGTCAATGAATAACCAGCCCCTTCACGTGCATGCTGATAGCAGGCGCAGTTGTCGGGAGCTGACTCAGAGTTTTCACAAGGCCCTTGGAAGAGTTTGAGAGATCAGCAGTGGCCACGTATCTTTGATACTGCACAAAGAAAACACCCAGAAGGCTAAGAGTGAGGACATGACAGGGCCATGGGCCTTTGAGTTCCATTGCTTATCCCATGTCTGCTGGCATTGGGGTCTGTACCGTCTGAGACCCCAGCAGACCACTCCTGACCTCTTGGCCTCCTCTCTTGGGCCACTGCACCGTGCCTCCACAGATGAGCCACCCACTCCATGCCACTCCAGGTGGCTCTTTGCCAAAATTAAATTCCAAGTTTGGGGACCAGGCTAAGTCTTTTTTCTTAGTAAGTTTGGAAGGATTTTGTCATCAATAAAGCGTAAGATTTATTGAGGGGAAAAAAGAGAGCTCGATGTTTGTACCCATTTGGAGGGTCGGGCTGAGGGGTCTCAGAGCAAGGATCCCAATTTCATGATCCCCTTCTCACCCGCCCCAGGCTGCCAGTGAGGAGTGCAGAAGCCTCAGGGGCCAGCTGGAGGAACAAGGCCAGAAGCTGCAGGCTGCTGAGGAGGCTGTCAGGGAGCTGAAGGTAGGCCCAGCTGTGTGGACCAGGGGAGCGCCCTTGCTGTGAGCCGGATCAGTGCTGGCCCAGCTGCCACCTGGGCAGGGAGCCTGGTGTGCTGGCCTCCACCTGGGTCATGTCCACTCCCAGCATGTGGACCTTTCAGGGAGAGGACATCTGGTTTGGTCTTTACTGGACCATTTAAGAGGGTTCCCTGCGGAACTTCCAGTTCCCAAGCCGGAGCTATTGTCAGTTCACGTTTGTATGCACCCAGAGTTTGTATGTGACCCCCTTCCACTCCCTGGACACCTGGCTGGAGCTGCCAAATGTGTTTTTCACCTGGCCCTTGTTTCTTACGAAAAGGAAATGAGTTGTCCATCTTGCCCATCTTTTTAGGTGTTCTCTAAGTCGGTGATTCTAAACAGAGCAGGACAGGCTCGTGCAGTCTTCAGACCAGTGACCCTTCCAGTGAACGCTGTCCCCTGCCACCCCTACCCCCACCTCCAACCCCACTTTCACCTGGAGAGCCTGGTACATGCCGCTCCCTCCAGCCACCACAACCAGCTGCAGTTGGTGCTTTAGGGACACAGTCACCAATAGGAGTGTGTCACACCCGCACAAACAGAGAGCAGAGGCTCTGGGCCTCTTGACCTTGAAAAAAACAAAACCCTCTATTTAGAAGTGACCCAGCCAGATGGGGCCAATAGCATACCAGTCACTTTATGGCATCATGCAAGGGCTTCTGCAAGCTGAGTGTTTTCTTCCTGATGTCCTATCACAGGCCACCCAAGCAGACATGGGAGAGAAGCTGAGAAGCACCAGCAACCACCTTTCAGAGTGCCAGGCAGCTGTGCTGCAGAAGGATGAGGAGGGGGCTGCCCTGCGTGCAAACCTGGAAAGGTTAGTTACACCATCCACCCACACGGCCACTGGTAGAGTCTTTAAGGAAGGGGGCGTTTGGTGCACAGTCATTTAGAAAGTCAGTCAGTCAGTCATCGCGGCGTAAAGAAGTCCTCTTAGAATTAAAAACACAACACAGAAAGCACTTGAGCCCAGCACATGCCACGGAGAACCTGACAGTCTGCCAGTCGCATTCCTCCGGACAGTTCTTTATTACACTAAAGAGCCTATCTCTCCAGTCTGTTTTATCTCTGGCAGGGCATGTTACAGATCAGTAACCAACGTCATGCTTTAGAAAAATTAAAAGGAAATAAAAGTTGAGATATAACAATAATGGTAATAATAACAGCAAACATTAAAATAATGCTTAAGCATGTGCCGGGCACTATTTTATGTACTTTGCATATATATTTACCTATTTAATCCTTCCAACAATTTTGAGGAAGATATTATTTTTTATCCCCATTTTACAGATGAGTAAAATGAGACTCAGAGGAGTTAAGTAGCTTTCCCAAGGTCATGCAGCATGTAAGTGATGGTATAGTAGGATTGGCACATAGACCATTTGGCTCCAGAGTCTGTTTTCTCAACAACTACCTTAAATTACTTTGGACATGTTATCAGGAGGGGCCAGTCCCTGGAGAAGGACATCATGTTTGGTAAAGTAGAGGGTCAGCAAAAGAGAGGAGGACCCTCAAGGAGATGGGTGGACACAGTGGCTGCAACAGTGGGCTCAAGCATGGCAACGGTTGTGGGGATGGAGCAGGACTGGGCAGTGTTCCATTCTGTTGTACATAGGGTCTCTGTGAGTCGGAAATGACTCGAGGGCACCTAATGAAGACCTTAAAAAACAAGTATCGGTGGACTCACCTGGCGTCCTCCTAGCAACCTGGGGTCAACCTGATCTCCCACAGTAACCTTTGTATTTGGTGAGCAAGGAGAGTGAGGGGATTGGGTGTATGAGGGGAGTCTTGAAGACTAGAGGAGTGCATAACTAATAATGCTGAGGGGCTCCCCCACTGGGAAGGGCAAGGGGACCCCCTGTTGAGACCTGGGTGAGCCCAGAAGGATGGGAGAAGCTGGGAGTGGTAGATAATCAAGAAAATTTACCACTTCTCCACCAGGACCCAGAAGGATCTTGAAAAAGCCACGACAAAATTCCAAGAGTATTACAACAGACTTTGCGAGGAGGTGACAGACCGAGAGAGGAATGACCAGAAGATGCTTGCTGACCTGGATGACCTGAACAGAACCAAGAAGTACCTCGAGGAACGCCTGATAGAGCTGCTTAGGTGAGTGTCGGGACAAATGGCTGGCTGAAGGCTTCCCGCCACATTTAGTTTTTCTTTAATAAATGCAAACGCTGTTGAAAGGATGCTGCAAGGGAACTGGGCCCCCGTCCCCTCCACCTCTTCTGCACATACTCAGTTTGTTGTTAAGGGCCCCACATGCTTTCAGGGTCTCCTCAGACCATTTACAACCTTACTGGGGTGAATCCCACTGTTCACACCCTGTGCTTCTCTGGGTTTGTGTTTTCATTTGATACATGTACTTGTTTTCAATCTCTCTATGTGCTTAGCCATAAGAGTGACAATAAATGAGGTTTAATATCTTCAGGAATTTCTCTGTTTTCTTGTCCCCCTCTTCATGAGTCCTTTTTCCTTCCCTTCCATCCTACTTTCCCCAATACCAGCGGTCCCAAACTCCAGTGCTGGCAGGGACCAGACAGGTGCTGTAAATGTGTGGACGGCCAGCAAGGGACTGTGAGAAGCTGGAGGACACAGCCGCAGCCTGCTCCTGCCACCTGGTGCCACACAGGCATTGGGCCCAGAGGGGCCAGATTGCCTTACTTCTCAAGAGAAGGAGGAAATCTGGATTTTTTTGTGTGAAATCTTTTGTTTTTTAAAAAAGTTGGAAAGTCGTTCAAAATTTTTTTACACTTTCTCCCGTGGAAATTTTTAGAGCTACAAAAATAGAATGGTTTAATGAACACCCTTGTACCTGTCACCCAGCTTCAGCATTATTCAGCTCATGGCCAGTCTTGTTTCATCTGTACTTCCACCCATTTCCATCACCTCCGCAGGTTATTCTGAAGCAAATCCCAGACATGATAGCATTTCATCCACAAGTATTTCACTGTGTGCCTCTCCAAGACAATGACTCTTCATTTTAAAACACCACAGTATCATTACCACATTTCAAAATGAACTCTGATTCCTTAATATCATCAAGTATGTAGCCAGTTTCTAATTTTTCCAATTACCTTATAATTTTTTTTCATAGTTTGCTCGAATCAGGACCTAAATTAGATCCATACGTTGCAATTGGTGATGTTTCTTAAGATTTCTTTTAATCTGTGGGTTACCCCACCATCTCTCTAACTTATTTCTTTTCTTCTTTGCAATTTATTTTTTAAGAAGTCAGGTCATTCATCTGGTAGAGTTTCTCACAGCCTGAATTTTGCCAATTGCATCCCTGCGGTGTCATTGAACATGTTCTTCTATCCCTTGTATTTCCTGAAAATTGATAGTTAGAACTAAGGTTCTCAACTCTGGCTGCACATTAGGGTATCTTGAGGCGCTTTTTAAAAAATACCCACTAAATCAGAATTTCTAGGAGTGGGGTCCAAGGCATCAGTGAGCCAGAGTAGAGAACCACTGCTTTCCTAACGGCTTGCGCAGACTTGGGCTCCATATTTTGGCAAGAACCCTTCAAAGAGTTGATTGATAGTATTGGCTGTTTCCTTTGGGAGACACTTAGCATCTGGCTGGCCCCCTCTTTATGATGTTAGCAGCCATGGATAAGCAGTGCCTAGATCTGCTAATTCATTGTTGTTGTTGTGTGCCATTGAGTTGATTCAAACTGATAGCAACCCTATATGACAGAGTGGAATGGCCCCATAGGGTTTCCTAGGCTGTAATCTTTATAGGAACGGATCATCACACCTTTTCTCCTGAGAGCTACTGAGTGGGATCAAACCGTTGACCTTCAGGTTAGCAGCCAAACATTTAACCATCGTACCTTAAGGGCTCCTTACTAATTAGGGATTGCAAAATGACAATATCAAAATTATAACAGATTTGGAACTTTAAAAACTCTGCTTGCACGTCATCAATTTTGCAAACTTGGAACTTATGGCACTCGTGACCTCTGAGCTCAGACCTCCTCCTGTGGTGTGTGAGGAAAACCCTAGGTGCTGTGAGCATTCCCACATTCCCAGGGTGTGTGCGCCTGACCTTCTGGGGCAGAAAGGATGGAAGCTGTGGACCAGCTGGGAGAATGGAGCTGGTCCAAAGAAGAAGTCTTCATGCTTCCTGACAACTTTAAGTGTCCTTGAAAAGACCAATCAATCTGTATTCTGGCTGTTTTATTTAAGGGGAGGGGTCTTTGGTTGATTCAAAGTCCCTGGCCAGTGATGGAGCCAGTTTCCCTCAGGCCCTAAGTAGCTCTGGTGCTACATCTTCAGTGGCTGGTGTGCTACTAGGGCCACATCAGCCCTCAGAGCATGTTGGCTAGGATTCCATCCGGGAAAGAACTAAACCTTTCCACATCAGAAACCGGAAGCCACAAGATGACATTAGCAGCACTAGGAAGGCTCTGTACACATTAGCTCTGGTACATCATGCATTTTCAGACGCCATCAGACGTTTCTGAAAAGCCTCATACCTCTTCCATCTGGCTCCCTGGAGTGACCTTACCATCTAAGATGGACATCTGATCAGATTTTCAGGCTGAGAAATCCTTGCTCTTCTCCAATGATTAGTTATTACCTGAACAAACCCTAAAAATATAAAGGACCCCCAACACAGGTACGATTTGGACGGGGGCACATTTGTGATCCTTGGACTTACAGCACGTAGACTTCATGATGGCGCGCTACAGCTTAAGCTTGCTAGTAATGTGCACTGTCAGCTAGTGACCTTTGTCCCTGGTAGAAGCTCTCTGCAGTTGACAGAGCCCTTTATGTACATCACGGGCCTCATTTGTGCATTCACTGGGTCCCACAGCTACTCATCAAAGCACATGTTGGTTAAGAACCTGCAGGTTGGGAGGACCCTGCCAAATCTGGGGATGTTGTAGAGGAACACAGGGGATCTAGGGTGGGAGGTGTTTCCAAGGTAAAGGTGAGTTTTCCTTCTGAGTTGGCAAATTTGGAATCAGTCTTCTTAAATGAATCAGGGACAGTTCTCTTGTTTTCATGGATTCTTTCTTCTTTCTTTCTAATGTGGTTTTGTCCCAGGGACAAGGATGCTCTCTGGCAGAAGTCAGATGCCCTCGAATTCCAACAGAAGCTCAGCACGGAGGAGAGGTGGCTCGGGGACACGGAGGCGAGCCACTGCCTTGACTGTAAGAGGGAGTTCAGCTGGATGGTGCGGCGGCACCACTGCAGGTCAGCGGGCAGCTCTGGCATCTGTAAATGGCTCTGAATGAGGAATCGTGATAGGCACTGGCGCCCTGGCTGGCTCTCTGGGAAAAAGCACGCTGCTTTTTGGTTTTAAGGGAACAGACAAGAAGGCTGTATTGGTCAGGGTCCTAGCAGGACACAGAGGGCTCTGAAAAGGTGCTTAATAAAGAGGTATGGGTGGGGCTGAGGGGACTGACAAAGGCTGTGTAGCACCTGGAGATCAGCAGCCCTTCGGCCATCTCTCAGCCTGTGGGGACTGCAGGGAAAATGGCATTGCAGGAACGCAGCGAGAGCTGGTGCTGAGGCTTCGTTAGAGGAACACAGGCAGAGCAAAGGCCCTGCTAGGGCACAGAGAAGGGTGGGTGAAAGTGACTCGGGGTGGGGAGGGTGGAGAATGGTCAGTGCAGGTCTGTGAGGGTTGTGGTCTCCTCTGAGACACCTACAGCTCTGTGTCAGGGAAGGTGGGCTTGGCCACACACTTCCTCTGCCTACCTCCAAGGACCTTAGAAAATAAAACATTCTTCTACTAATGTTACTGAGATGGCTTTGTACGAATCTTATAAAGTGAGCCTTCAGGCCACACTCTAAAGTGGAACAAAGCCAGGTCTGATAAGAGCCATGTGGCATCCAGAGCCCAGTACAGAGCTCTGCGGATCTGGTCACAGCACACGATGCCCACAGTGCATCATCCTCATGGCCCGCGTTTGTTTCGTTCCCAGGATATGTGGCCGCATCTTCTGTTACTACTGCTGCAACAACTACGTCGTGACCAAGCACAGTGGCAAGAAGGAGCGCTGCTGCCGGGCCTGCTTCTGGAAGCTTAGTGAGGGCCGCAGCTCCCCTGACAGCACTGGCTCGGGCAACAGCCAGGGAGAGCCCGGCCCCGTATTACCACCAGCCCAGGCTGGGCACCAGGCCACCGGAGGCCAAGGTCAGGCTCCTGCTGCTGCCCATAGTGTTCTCTGGGTGCTACTTCCCCATCTTCTTGTGGCTAGTTAGCTTAATTCAACGTTTTCCAAACTTAAGCACTAAAGAGGTTCTAAAAGTATATTACCACCAGTTTGAGACTTTCTTTTTGATGCAATTAGGATTGAAAGAGAATTGAAAAAAAGAGTGACTTTCTCATGGTATGATTCAGTGTTATTTAACGTGAGGTCTGTGTACCTCTTAACTCATGTACCACCACTGGAACACATGCCACACTTTGGAAGATGCTGTTTACCGGAATCTCAGCCCTGGTATCCAACCCTCTCTCCCAGAGGAAAGCCAGGAGTTGTGTCTAGAACGTCCTCTACTCTCTCCCTGCAGCTCACAACTGTCTCATAATTGCCCAAGGAGGATGTACTCTCTTGTGTGCCCTCCCACTTGGACCAGTAAAAGGAAGCAGGATTTGGTTCATGCTGCCTCTGCCCTGAGCACAGCCTAGCAGATCAGCCCAGGCAGCCCACTTGGATATAGAGATGTAGAAAACCAGAGGGGCAGAGCTGAGATGGCAGGGGTAGAAGTGGGTCTCATCTCTGTCTCCATAAGCTGGTCCCTAAAGACTTCTCCTTGACCTCTGCCTGGATCCAGGCCAGCCCGCTTTTTAGAAATATTATTAGTTCCTATTTTGCTTAACTGGATCATCAGGAAGGTTGGGAGACCCCATTATTTTTAGCAGGTACAAAGAACTGCTTAGGGAGAGGGATGTACTTTGTACAGCATTTTGTGCTTATTTTACCATCCTTATAGCTTCAAATCTTTTTGCCCATTTTTTAATTTTTTTCTTATTGAGTTTTGAGATTTATTGATGTATTCTGGATACAAGTTCTTTATCAGATACGTGTTTTACAGTTATTTTCTTTGAAGCGATAGCTTGTCTCCCTATTTTTTTCCAAAGAGCTGAAGTGCCTTTTCAATGGCAGAAGTTTATAATTTTGATGAAGTCCAATTTACCAATTTACCAATTTTTTCTCTTATGGATCAATTTTTTCTTCTCTTTTGGTGTCATATCTCTTTTTGCCTAACCCAAGGGCTCAAAGATCTTCTGTTTTCTCCTAAAAGTTTTATAGTTTTAGGTTATATACTTAAGTCTATGATCCATTTTGAGTTAATTTTTGTATATGATGCAAGGTATGAGTAGAGATTCATTTTTTTGCATATGGTTGTCCAATTGTTGTAACACCATTGGTTGAAAAGTATTTTCCATTGAATTGCTTTCGCACCTTTGTTTATATTTGGACTGTATTGCATTCTGTTTATCTATGTGCCTATTCTTTTGCCGCCACCACACATAGTTTTATAGGAAGTCTTAAAGTCAGGCAGAGCGAGTCCTTCAACTTTGTTCTTTTTCAAAGTTTTGGCTATTCTAGGTCCTTTCCTTTCCATAAAAATTTTAGAATCCATTTGTCAATTTCTACAAAAAATCCTGGTGAGATTTTGATTTTGATTGTGTTGAATCTCTAGATCAGTTTAGGGAGAATTGACCCCTTAATAGTATCAAGTCTTCCAATCCATGAATATGGTATATTTCCATTTATATGAGTCATTTTTTATTTCTCTCAGTAGACAGTGTTTTGAATCCCTATTACCCACTTCCCCTTCCCTCCTTTTCCTCCTTTCTTCCCTCTGCCAGCCTCAGAAGGCAGGTTCAGGAGTGTGGCTGAGTCCATGGAAAGAAACCAATCCCTGGCCCCCTTTCCATCCCCTTCCTCAAGCCCTCCATTATGTAGACTTCAGACAGAAGGAAGAGCGTTCCTTCTAAAGCACGGTCTGTCCCAGTCACCATCTAGCAGGGCCAGCTGGGAATTTATAGCTCACATGAACTGTTATTGCTAGGCGGCCCAGGAACCCTTGCCGCTGACTCACTTGTGGGTATTCAGTGGTAACAGAGGGTAGCATCGTGCCAAAGTCCCTTGTTTCGGTTTCTTACATTTCCTGCCTCCTCATTTCTTTCATTTACTTGGTTTGCCTCATATTTTCCTGCCATCATATTTTCCATGACGTGTGCAAGAGGGTGCTTGTGGGTGGTGACTGCACAGGAGCACCCATGTGACTAGTCCTCCTACTGAGAGGCCCACGGAGTTGGATGCAAGTCCCCTGGTCAGAGCATGATGCCATCTGCAAGTCCTCGAGCAGAGGGAGGTTTTTTCCCATCCACCAGTGGATTGGGGTGAAATGCAAGTCAGACGGAATTTTGCTCCCAAAGAGGCACGAATAAGTACTGCCTGTGTCTTAAGGAGCAAGGAATCAGTGGCACCGAGTGTGTTTTCTTTTTTGTTAGGTCTTTCCTGATAATGTTGCGATAGGTTCTTTCCTTTTAAGTAAAGGACCTCAGAGAATGCGTAAGAAGGTCAAACCTCTCCAAAGTCCTGACTTTGAGAAGCCTCTTAAGTCGTACATTTTGGTTTCATCTGTGGTCTCCTCTTCTGCTTTTCTGGAGTATCCCAACAGCCATTTCTCTCACATCTGCACAGAATAGCTGTCAGTTGAATGGGCATTTAACATGTGTCCGGCGGGCTTGCTCTGCACAGCTGCACTCCTCACTTTCCCAAGGGCCCCTCCCCATCCCGGGCATAATGGTGTGTGTCTCTTCTCTCTTGATCTCCTTTGTGGCCCGCATGCAAACACAGACTGCAGGCCGCCAGACGATGCCGTATTTGACATCATCACGGATGAGGAATTGTGCCAGATTCAGGAGTCCGGCTCCTCCTTGCCTGAAACACCCACTGAAGCAGATTCTCTGGACCCAAACTCAGCTGAACAGTGAGTAGACATCACCTCCATTTCCTGCGTGCTGATGAAGTGCCCGGCCCATGTGCTTTCTTATCAAAGGACCAGTCGCAGGCTTGGCTGTCTTTGCCTAAGGGAGGGTGCCTCAAGACAAGTCTTCGGGACAGGATGGCCCTGGGAAGTGCCCCAGGGTTCGGGAGCTCCCATGCATGGTCAGTGCTGAGCCTTGTCATTTCCTGGGACGCGTCAGTGGTCTCCCTGACGGCAGCATCCCCAGGAAGGCCTGTCTTCCTGGGCTTGGGCAACCCTTGCCATGCTGCCCTTGGCCATGCTCAGAGCAGCATGCTGTTCTTTAAAAACCATGTTCATCTTTGGGAACCACCAGACAGGCGTGGTAATGACGCCACGGGAAAGGAAGTTTGGATTTAGTTCAGTTGTCTCAGGCAGTTGTGTTTTCTAAGAGTTCGCTTTAGCACCACATAAGCCCTCCCAAAGCCCCATAGTTCTAAAAGCAATAAAAAATACGGGCAGGTCTGTTACCCTGAGGTCGGCTTTCCACTCACCCAGCTGCACTGTGCCCCAGCATGGTATCGTGACGCTGCTGTCAGTCATGACCCTGACCCGCTGACCTGACTGCTCTGTGAATTGACAGCGTCAGCAAAAAGGCGTCCTTGAGCTACTGTTCTCCCTTGGCTCTCTCATTTTTCTGGTGTATTTGTTTTCCAACAAGGTTTTTGAGGAGTTTTGCAAGGACAGTTTTTTTTTAAAAAAAGACAAAATAAACTGCACAAAGTGCCACCATATCAAATGTCAGGAGTTTATGCCAGGGGACCCATAGGAAAAGGCCAAGTTTCCCTCCACAGCAGCCTCACTTGGTATTTCTCAACCCCTGGTGGCTGCCTTAGATGCAGTTTCTACAGCAAAGCATTGGGTGTTGAGAAGCTCAAGGAAGAATCGACGTGGCTCCCAGATCCCAGACGTTGCTTGACCCACTTTCACTCCCGCTTAGGAGTTTTGTGATGTTCTTGCTGACTCAAGTTGAGATCTTCCTGCTCAGAATTCCAAGTAGGGCCAGGATTGGTCCGTTGATGGTAGTATCCAAGATTTCTGCTGTGTGGGAGATGTATTTAATCTTCATAAGGCTCTCAGCATAGGCAACTTTAGGCCAACGTGTATCTCTCCACACTCCTCAGTTCTCTGACTAGAACGTGACTAAACCCTCCATGTTGTAGCCTCATGGATAAAGCCAACCTGGTCACACAGCCCAAGACAGCCCCTGCTCACTGTTGCTTTCCTTTTCCTCCCTGGAACACCCTCCCCTGAAGCGCTCCCTGACCCTGTGGGCCTGAGACCTTTTCCCCAGCCCCTATGGCCCAGTGGGCCCGGAGCGTGTTCTGCTCCGTTAGCACTGAGTGCACTCTGCCATCATCACCTGGCACCTCCTTACTGACCCTGACTCACCTCCCAGCAGATGGGTAGGTGGTCAGGTGAGCAGGACCAGGAGACTCAGTCCTATGGGGACTACCTTTGGCTTGCAAGCATCTCCTGTAGCCTGTGCAAGAAAGTGACCACCCTGTAGCTCCCTCGGTCCTCATCTTTCCCTTCCTCTTCCGCTTTCCCAGTAGGGACAAAAACAGAAGGCACTCTGACTGCTGACACAAAATGTGTTTTCAGCTGTGGGAAATCAGGAACCATTCCAGGGAAAGGAAACTACCAGTTTGCAGGCCCATGGGTTCCAGGGCGGATCTGGGACTGGTGGTTGGAAACCCACAGTCCCCTGAGCTTCATCTGTTTGGGTGAAGAGCAAACCTCCAAGTCAGGTAGACCTGCATTGTCAGACATCTTTGTGCCTTGGGTAGAGATAAATCCAAGCATCCTTGGTAGCTTTTTCTTTATTGCTTTTTATATATTTTTTTTTTTTTAAGTTTAAGACCCAATGCAAAAAGCCAGGAGTCTAAGAAGGTGGGGGAGATACAGACTCCTGGATTTGTAAAAGCATCCCTGATGGGAAACTTAGAGAAAAAAAGGAAACCCAAGGCAAGACACCATCCAGAAGGGATTAAACAGCCTGTTAAGTCCAAATCCATTAACACTGCTTGGAAGTAGCACTGTTGAAAGAAGCTCTTGCTGATTACCTTCCTGTACCAGTTACTTTTACACATGACCTCACTTAGTCCCCTTGTAGCACTTCAGGGAGTAGGGATTATTATCCCTAGTTTACAGGTAAAGAAACGGAAGCCTTGGGAGACCAGATAACTTGCTGAAGATTATGTGTCCATAAGTGTCAGGCTCGGCTTTGAACCCAGCACTGCTCCCTCCAGTCCACAGGCTTGAGATTTTGAAGAGTTCAGCTCTTGTGCAGGTCCCCATTTCCCCATGTGACTGTCAGAAACCTGCCCATCTTGCTCTGCCCCATGTCTACTTCTCCCACACATACACTCCTTAGGGCTAAGGAAGCTGCTTGCCTTGCCCTTCCAGTAAGTGATGGGACAGGAAGAAGTCCCAAAGTCCAGCCTTGCAGGGAGACCTGGCAGGATGCTCTGGACTCCCTAAGTGACCTCCCCATGGCCCCCAGGGCATGGCTCAGAGCCAGAACAGTGGTGGGAAGCAGGAACACCTCTCATAAAATGATGATATTCAGAATCCTTCAGACACGCCAACAAACACCCTGTCTCTTAGTCATCCAGGCCCACCCTCAGCCATCTCTGTTGACCATCTGTTCTCAGGACTGAGGTGGCAGGCAGAGAAGGAAACCAGACTCTTGTCAGCTGGTGAATCGGGCCAGGAGGTAGGACAGGGACTGGGAGGGACACTGGGCTTTGGCGCCCCTTGGCCTCTGCTCATCCTCCACCCAGTCATGGCCTCCTCAAGGCCTGTCCTCCCCCCTGGTTACCTGATGAGCAGCCTGTATCGCAGTGAAGAGCTTGTGCTCCAGAATCAGACACATCTGGTGAGAATCCCTGTCTTCCACCTCTGGTTTTCATGGCTTCAGCCACTGCAGTCTCCCTGAACTCAGTTCCCTCATCAGTACAGAAGAAACAGGGAAAGCACCCACCCCCTAGCGTTGTCAGATTAAACAAGAATGATGTGGACTAACACACTGAACCCAGTGCCTGGCCCCTGGGAAGCCTTCTGTGGAGGGGCCTTGTTTTCACAATTATTTGACCCTGAGTTGTGATGCCAGGCAGCTGAGCCACCCACTCAGCTGATCTACTGCTTCATGCCCCAGTACTTGCACCTGATACCCCATAGTCTTCTCAAGGAAGTAGATTGCTGGATGGTACTGAGTGAGCTTAAACAAACCCACAGAGTCTGTCCCTGAGCCCACAGAACATCCTTCGCCGGTCATTGCATTAGAGCCGGTGATTCGTGGACAGAGTGCTTTGGGGGACCTGTGGTTGATTTGTCGCCAGCCAGGAGATTGACACCTCATATCTCAGAAACAAAACAAAAACAGGATATGGTGAGAATGGTTAAGGCTAGAAAGCCACCTTGCTCATGGGTTGGCCTACAGAGTTGGCAGGTGCCCGGTGGCTTGTCAGCTGCATTAAACCTTTCTGTAGCCAATATTTAGGGGTGGAGTAGAGCCTTCACTGGGGTCGTAAGCCCCAGCTCTGCTGTGTGAGCTCTGGCAGGTGTTAATCTCTCTGAACTAGCTTCCTCACCTGAAAATGTGGACAGTAATGCCAGCCCTCCTTCAGAACAGCGTTGTGAGTTTACCATGGGCCACGAGGGACTAGGTACCTGGAAGGGGTGATGCCCTGAGATCCCCTTGCAGGGGAAGGCTGGAGTGACCGCCTGACCACTCCTGGGCCCGTGCCCTTTGCTCTGACTCCACCCCTCCAGTAGGGGTAGCTTCAGGCTTTTCTCACCTGTGGACTCATCCTTTCAATCCACAACACCCACTAAGAACACCTGGGCTTTAGGCTCCCCAGTGGCCCCTGATCCATGTCTCCCTGTGTTCATCACATCTTATATGACCCAGACCATCTGTGGCACCTGCTGTATCTCTGTTGGGAAGGAATGTGTTTTTCCTCTCAGACCATGCCCAAAGCAGTCTGGACCCAACTAGGGCCACAGCCGGCCTGGACTGTCCTCTCCCTGCCCCCAGACCTTTCCTGTCATGCACTGGTGTGTGTGAGCAGAGGGGAGAGTCAAGGGGAGGAGAAGAGCAGGTCTGAGGATGAGACCTGACTCTGCCCCGCACCTCACCTCAGTTTCATCATCTGTAAAATAGAGATTGTAAAAACAGTGTCTTCTGTTCCTTGGGGCTGATGATATGGATTGAATGAGGTCAAGACCACAAAAGCTGTCTGTAACCTGCAGAGTGCTGTACCAGTGTTCATTGCCAGCAATGGTGTGTATCCAGAGGAGGGTTTGGAAAAATGGTATCTGCACCTGAGTGTAGCAGTTAGGGGCCCAAGAAATGTGGGACCAATGAGCAACGGAGGAGGCAAGGGAATATTCTGCTGCTATGCTCTTCTTGGGAAAGAGCAGGCAGGGCTTTCCTAAGCCATGGAAGAGCCAGGGCAAAGCCTTTGACAGCCTGAAGAGAGGACATACAAAATAGGCCTGCAGTGGGGCATGCCCCAACAGACAACTTGCATCCCATTTGATTTCTTCAGCCAGGTAGGTACCTGGTGAGGGAAAACCTACTGGTCCCAGCAGCTGCCTCTCTGTTGCCGTGGCCAGATAGGCCCCAAGCTGGGCCCTCGGTGTGTACTGTCCTTTCCTCACAAGCACCGCGGGAGGGCAGCCGTCATTAGCCTGTGGTATGATGGTAAATGGGCGTCTTGGGGGGCTGAGTAATTTGCTCAGAGACACAGAGATGGAGCTGTTACTGACCTTTCCCACCACACCACAATGCTCAGCCACATGTGCAGATGCCGCAGGCCCTGTCTCCCCAACTCTTGGCTTCTTCCTTCCCTGGTTAGGGCCTCTGCCTCGTGGGCTAGGACACTGTCAGGGAAGCCAGGAACTGGTGGCCCTCCGTCAGAAGTGCTCAACATTAAGACGAATCCACAAAGGCGGGATGACAGAAGCCCCACCTCCAAAGCCAATTAAAAGAGGGTAAACGTCAGCCTTGCTACCAGGAAAAGGGCAGATTTTGTTGTTTGAGGAAGCTCTTGGTGGTTCATGTGGTTCGAGTGCAGTAAAGGAGCTCCTCTTGTGGGTGCTTTTAGGTGCATTTATGATGCAGTAGGTAGGATTGGGTGGGCTACAAGGCCCTCCCTGTGCTCAGCTGGACCAGGGTGCATGCAGTATGGCACAGACATCAGAAGGCATGAAGCCAATCCTCCCTCACCCCGCTGACCACAGGGAGTGAGATAGAGGCCTTCCATTTTGTGTCACTTGTCCTTACAAGTCATAATAAAAACCACTGCCATTTTTTGGAGCCCTTCTACCCCCAAATGCAAACTGTTTTGCATGTATTATCTCAAGTCATCTTCACACCAACCCTGAGAAGTGGTTGCTGTTAATGATCCGTATTTCACCAAAAAGAAAAGAAACAGAGGTGGTCAGAGACTAGACGACTTGCCCATGGTCTTACCAACTGGTCAGTGGCAGAGCTAGGGTTCAACTCAGGTCTGTCCGAGCCCCAGTAGCACACTGCTAAGCCAGTTCTGGCCCACCTCCTCGTGCACTCTATTTAAATGTTGTCAAGTGATTCTCCCTGTTTCACTGAATGATTTTGCAATGCATGAGCCCCAAAGATATCTTTAAGCCTGTTGAGCAGACTGCCAGGATCTAATAAAACGCATAAAAGTCTGATATTTAAAACTGTGCATACACTGTGACCACATTATAGGTCGAAAACAAATGCACTACACATTTTAGACAGGAGGTTGGAAGCCACAGTGAAGAAGCTGGGTTGTTATCACTGGTATATTCCATTTCCTTGATAGAGCAGTACCCTGAAAGGTTACAGTTTTAACTTATTTCCTGCGCTCTAAGCTCGGAACCATTTTGCATGTGTTCTGAGCATAACAAAATAGAATGCACCTAAGGATAAGAGTAGTTTGGAGACTTTAAAAGGGTTTTAGTTTCTCAGTCATGAAAATCATATGCTATTTAATGTATGTATATACACATGTGTGTTTGTGTGTGTGTGGCAAGCGTTGGATAATTGAGTTTTTAAATGAGCAAACCCACCAAAGAATCCCTTTCAGAAATGCTTAGATTCTTGACAGTTGTCAACTCTGCTTTGCACATTTTTCAAGCATTCCATGGACCACTGGCATTCTCAGTGAACTCTGATTTTTTTGGCTCATTCACACTCCCTGGTGCTAGTCCTTCCAGGAGTAAACAAAGAGAATATAAACATCTCCCTGTGTAAAAGTCAAACCTCTGATCATTAGCCATTAGAGAAACGCAAATCAGAACTACAACGAGATACCATCTCACCCCAACAAGGCTAGCATTAATCCAAAAAACACAAAATAATAAATGTTTGAGAGGTTGTGGAGAGACTGGAACACTTATACACTGTTGGTGGGAATGTAAAATGGTACAACCACTTTGGAAATAGATTTGGCGCTTCCTTAAAAAGCTAGAAATAGAAGTACTATACGATCCAGCAATCTCACTCCTCGGAATATATCCTAGAAAAATAAGAGCCATCACATGAATAGATATATGCACACCCATGATCATTGCAGCATTGTTCACAATAGCAAAAGATGGAAACAACCTAGGTGCCCATCAGTGGATGAATGGATAAACAAATTATGGTATATTCACACAATGGAATACTACACAACAATAAAGGACAACCATGAATCTGTGAAATATAACATGGATGAGTCTGGAAGGTTTTATGCTGAGTGAACTTAGTTGCAAAAGGACAAATATTGTATAAGACCACTATTATAAAAACCCAAGAAAAGGTTTAAACACAGAAGACAACATTCTTTGATGGTTATGAGGGTGAAGAGGGAGAGGAGAGGGGTATTCACTAACTAGAAAGTAGATAAGAATTATCTTAGGTGAAGGGAAGAACAGCACACACTACAGGGGAAGTCAGCACAACGGGACTAAGAAAGCTAAGAAATTTCCTGAATACAACCAAACATGTCAAGGGACAGAGTAGCAGGGGTGGGGGTCTGGGGACCATGCTTTCAGCGGACATCTCTGTCAATTGACATAACAAAGTTTAAGAAAATGTTCTGCATCCCACTTTGGTGAGTGGCATCTGGGTCTTAAAAGCTAGCAAGCAGCCATCTAAGATGCGTCAATTGTTCCCAACCCACCTGGAGTAAAGGAGAATGAAGAACACTATGGACACGAGGAACGTATTAGTTCAAGAGACAGAAAGGGACACATAAACCAGAGACTTCATCAGCCTGAGACCAGAAGAACTAGATGGGGCCCGGCTACCACAATGACCGCCCTGACAGGGAACACAACATAGAGTCCCTGACGGAGCAGGAGAAAAGTGGGGTGCAGATCTCAAATTCTAGTAAAAAGACCAGAGTTAATGGTTTGATTGAGACTGGAGGGACCCTGGAAGACATGGCCCCCGAGCTTTCTGTTAGCCCAAAACTAAAACCATTCCCAAGGCCAACTATTCAGACAAAGATTAGACTGGACTGTGGGACATAAAATGATACTCGTGAAAGAGTGTGCTTCTTAGCTCAAGTAGATACATGAGATTAAATGAGCAGCTCTCGTCCAGAGATGAGAGGAGAAGGCAGAGAGGGTCAGGAGCTAGTTGAATGGACACGGGAAATCTGGGGTGGAAAGGAAGAGTGTGCTGTCACAGCATAGGGAGAGCAAGTAGGGTCACATAACAATTTATGTATAGATTTTTGTATGAGAGACTAACTTGAATTTTAAATTTTCACTGAAAGCACAACAATAAAAAGAAGAAAAAAAACGTCAAACCTCACAGTGAGACAAGACCTGATCTCATTTCTATTAAGTGCCTGCTGACTGAGGTCAGAGCTGTATGGGCCAGTGCTTATTTTCATGGCTGCTCAAATCTCTGCTTGCTCAGTACAAAAGAATCTGAACTTGGGAGCCCAGAATGCCACCCTCCATCAACAGCTTTTTTAACTGTGCTCCCCTCTTCAACCTTCAGTTCCAGTCCCAGTGAAGGAGAACCTGAGACCTTAAGAGTCACATGTTCATTCCCTTGGTGTCGGCATCTGTGGGGATGAAGGAAGGAAAGCCCTTATAAGCTTTAGGCCTGGGTGTTCAAGAAGAGAACAGAATATGCTCATGCCTTAAAAGAAGCATTCCAAACAAGCTGCAGTGTTGGATTACTTCTCCATGAGAATGCACAGCTATAAACAAAACCTTCTTCATCTCATGCTGCCATTTTCTTTGTAAATTGCTGAGCATCTTCTCCAGGCCTTGGCATGGCCTACATTTGGAACATGCTGGTGGCCTCCACATTGTGGAAGACAGAAGAAATCTTGGAGGTGTCCTCAGAAGACTTCCATTGACTTGAGATGCCCAGGTAAGGGAGGCAGCCAATGTCCTTCATAAGTTTCCAGAAGTTCTTCCGAAACTTCAGGCCAACAAAGACATAGAGCACAGGATTAAGGCAGGCCCGCAGGTAGGCAATGGCCTCTGTCACTATGATGGCATAATGAAAGCTGGTCATGGCATGGTACTCCCAGCTTGTGCTGCGGATAAGCTTCATGAGGTTAAAGGGTGTCTGGGTCAGCAGGAACACAGCCACCACCAGGAAGATGATCTTTAGAGACTTGTGCTTCTGGAAGCCACGGGCGTGAAGCAGGGTCTTGATTATGACCGAGTAGCAGACAATCATGGTAATCAGCGGCAGGAAGAACCCCAGTGTCATCTGAGTAGCAAGGACCACAGTGGAAATTTTATCATCTTTGTAATCACAGATGACCTTGTCACGAGGAGAGACATTTCCATAGATGATCTGTGGCAAAGAAACCAGCAGGGAGATCACCCAGGTGAACAGGCAGATGACCTTGCCCCAGATCATCCGCTTGGCCTGCAGGTTGTGGGCTTTGGTGGCTTGAACCACTGCAGTGAAGCGGTACACTGTGATGCAGGTAAGGGTGAGCATGGATGTGTAGAAGTTCAAAGTGTAGGTGCCCAGCAGGATTTTGCACATAGATGTGCCAAAGACCCACTCGTGAATGCTTGCATAGGTCCAGAAGGGCAGAGTACAGACAAACACCAGGTCAGCCAGGGGCAGGTTCATCAGGAACATGTTTGTCATGCTCTTCTCCTTCTGGTAGAAGATGTGTATGACCAGCACCAGAGAGTTCCCCACCAGGCCACATACGAACACCACCATGTACATGCAGGGCAGAAAGAACTTGCTGAACTGCAGGAAGTGATTATGCTCCTGTCTGCTGTCCTTGGAAGTGTTAAAAAACCAAGGATCTTTGTAGTCATCCTCTTCCATGGTGTCTGTTCTGATGAACACCTGTAAGTCAAAATGCAGGAATTTTATTTGGGACACTTCTGGTCTTCCCACTGTCCCACTGACCACATTTAGGTGGTGGGCCTCTCCTAAACCCACCCACTGTTGTGCTCAGTAAAAACCCAGCCCAGACCATCAGTACACTGGAGATAGAGGAAATTAGACAGGACAAGGGATTCTTCATTAGCCCTAAGATTCTCAGCACCACCAATCTGGGAGATGGCACGTAACGACCCACACACACTCCATAAAACCCCATGCCAAATTGTTAAGAAAGTAAAGACCACCATCCAGTTAAATAGGCACCGGTTCCTTTTGGAAGAGTAGCACCACCTTTTAATGGGGAGGGCCTGTCTTCATCTACCCACACACCATAGCAGTTGCCCACCCATCCTGTCCCCGTTTCCTGTAAAATTAGCCCATGAACTGCTAATAGTGAAAGCAAGCACCCCTCCTAGGGGGCTCTACTGTCAAGGAGACTCCTGGAGACTGAGACGTGTTTGGGGAATGACCAGGCTTCTCTACTTGAGTGGGGCGGTCCATCTTGCCTATTCTTCCCCTCTGTTGCATAGATTAGAAAAGGCAACTGATATAGGCAACTTGTATAGATTAAACAAGGCAGAGAAAAACCCATGGCTGCTTGGCACTGTGGCTGGAAAGTGGGCAGTTCTCCTCAAACCCCAGCCTAAAATTTCCCCTCTGTCATCTGTTACAATTTATAACCTTCTGCCGTCAGAGCCTCTTTCCAGAAACTTCTTGATCTTCAGGAGTCTCTTAAAAGGTAGATTTCCTCAGAAGGAGGGACGCTGTTTTAACTTTTATGATTCGCTCTGTAGGGGTCTGCTTTAACAGTTGGAAGACCCAATTGAAATGGAGTGCCAGATAGGTGGGCTACTTCAGTGAGGCGGGTGGCCAGCCTTGCACTGAGACTGGAAATAGCTGCCTTTCTTGCCTGGGACTCTGGGCCCTTCAAGTTTGTTGCTTCCTGTGACCCTTCTCTCTCCCCTGTGACCCTGCTGAGGGCCACAGACAGGACATAAGGGTGATGTAACCTGTGGCGTGGGAGCAGGGGCAGCACAGCAACATTGCTCTTGGAGTGCCAGGCCAGTCCTCGCCTCCTCCCTGCAGATACTCAACATGCAATTGCCCCTTTCCAGGGACCCTCAGCCATGCCCCCCAGCACCTCAAGAAGATGTTCTCAGAAGAGCAGACGTTTGGACAGAGAACCTGCAAGACTTAGAAAAGCCAAAATATTGACTGGCCAGATAACTGTCTGTAAAAGGTGAAATCATCCCCCCTTTCTGATCCACTCAGGTACTTTTCTTTTCCTGACCTCGAGTCCTAACTGGAAGCAGTGTCAGCCCTGGTGCGGGCAAAACGCCTTTCCTCTGTAGCAAGGAAAGACCTTGCCTTTGAGATAAGGCCAGGATGGTGACAACTCGGTCAGTAGTTCCTGCCTCTCAGCCACGAAGTGTTAGATCTCTGTTATACTCAGCCAGTAGGCATGGTGCCCCAGCTGGCTTCCTGGGATGCTAGATTAAGTAGGTCGATGGTGCTATGTATGTGTATTGCTTTACACAGGGACAAAAACACTTTTTCCATCATTTAGAACATGAAACAAGAGCTTGCTTTTGTTAAGAGTAATGTCCAGCTCTCCATTACTGCTCGACTTACTCTGGCTTTTTTTTTTTTAAACCCTATTCTGGCTGTTGCTGGATCTTTATACATAGTAGCATTATACATTTCCTCAAAGGATGCATGCAAATTCATTTGTAATAATTGGTAAAATTTAATATTAACAGCAGATTGGGACTAGACAGTTCTGTGCAGAGTATTAAAAATTACTTTCCCTTCTAGAAAATGTTACAACCGTTTTTTTAATCTTCTGTAACCAAAGTCCTATGCAACATAATTGATTTATGGGGAAAAAAGGTAATATATATAACTTTGGAAATAGTCTAGATGTCTGATAATAAATGATGAAGCAAATTATAATTCACACATAAAATAGAACATGACTAGATATTTAGGAAGAGCTTTTAATGATTTGGGAAAACTATTTAAATTTATATGTAAATTTAAATTAATAACATTTAAATTGCTCAGAACAGTGCAAGCACAAAGTAAATATGCAAAATAAGTATTAGCTATTACTATTACAATGATAGATGACAAAAAGGATATAAAACTGATTATGGTTCTTAACTTTTTTATCATAAACCCCTTAGAGAATCTCATAAAACCTGTGGTCCTTTCCTTCGGAAATAATGTACACACACACACACGCACGTACACACAAACACCTGCAATTTGGGGGCGTTCATGAACCCCTTGAATCATGCCATGTGTTCTGTAGATGCTTGTTTAAAAATCCCTAATAAGCTGTGTGATTTTGACTATGCTTTTAAAAACTTAGAAAAAATGACCAAATTTTATCAGCAGTGTATCTCTTGACCGGTGGACTTATGGGTCACTTCCCCCCTCCTCCTTTATATTTTATATAAACCCATTGCCATCGAGTCGATTCCGACTCCTAGCAACCCTATAGGACAGAGTAGAACTGCCTCGTAGAGTTTCCAAGGGGTGCCTGGTGGATTCGAACTGCCGACCTTTTGGTTAGCAGCCATAGCTCTTAACCACTGTGCCACCAGGGTTTATTAGTTTCCAAATTTTCTACAGTGGTCTATTATACTCAGAAAAGAAAGCAGACAATCACCTGAGAGAATAGATTGTCTGAAAGGAAAACAGATTATTCCATGAACAAGTACAGGCGGTGGCTGGACTCTCCTCACCTCGCGGGGTGGGTCTGATTGTGCCCTTACTAGTAGTCCCATCAGCTTACAAGCACTGACTGTGTGCCAGCACTGTGTTAAGTAGTTTTCATATTTCTCTAATTTAACCCTCATAGCACCAAGTGGCAGAGACTGGATTTGAACTAAGAGCAATTCAGCTTTAAAGCCCGGACATTTTACCGCTAGGCTATGCTGCAGGCAGGAATTTGAGAACCCCAGAAGGGATGACTTCTCCCCTTTCTTCTGAGTATGAAGAGGAAGACAGATGACTCACCAGTAGAGATGCTCCAGAGACGAGCTTGCTCACGACAGCAGCCTGCCTCTACCTTTCTGTGATGTGGCCCCTGTTTCCGCTGAATGTTTTAAGAGCCTTTCGTTGGTTATTATAAGAGACCCACCCCTAGCCACCCCTCCTGCAGATCAGAATCTACATGACCAGACTTCACTCATGTAGTTTGGGAGTCAAGGATACGAAGCAATGGCGCTGACACCCCACCTAACGCCTGCATTCTGGCTTGGGGCTTCTTCATTCTGGATCTGAGAGGGGTTTTATTTGTAAACCAAAGAGGAGCAATAAGTAGGTCTGGCTCTGGCGGTACCCTGAAGACGGTGGTGTGACGTTGATGTTAGGTGCCATCAAGTCTATTTCGACTCATAGTGACCCTATACAACAGAGTAGAACTGTCCCATAGGGTTTCCTAGTCTGTAGTCTTTACAGGAGCAGATTGCCAGGTGTTTTCTCTCACAGAGCCACTGGATGGGTTCGAACCGCTGACCTTTTGGTTAGCAGCCGAGCACTTCACCATTGTGTCACTAGGCCTTCTTGATGGTGGTGTGTGTACCTTAAAAGTAATTCATTTGCTAGGTCTCTTTGGAACAGTTTGAGTCTGGGCCAGTGCAGAGGCAGGGGGATGAGAGCAAATGTTTATTGAGTCCGTGCTATGCTTGTTCTGTGCGTGCATGCAGCTCTGCATACCTGATTGTGTTGATCCTCATAGCAGCCCTGCAAATCATTCATTATCCCCATTTTATACATGAGAACTCAGACGACCATAGACTAAGTGACAGCCCCATGTTCACATGACTGGTAACTGACAATTCCAGGATACAAACCCAGGCCTCTGTCATTGCCAGACGAATGGGCCGGTTGGTTTCTAGTGATGGCTCTGCCAGAGGGCGGGGTGCAGCCTTGCCTCCTAAACCCACTCCACTCAGTGCCCTCGACCAGCAGTGCTCACCCATCCTCTTTATCCTGGCTGCAATCACCTAGTTCCCTGTGGCTGCCCTGTCTACACCTGGCACTCCCCAGGTGTTGAACACCTTGGCCTTGATCTCAGTACTGTTCTAGTTGCTGGTCACCATGATCCAGATTGCTGACACTTCTGAGAAATAACACCCGAAGGGCAGGAATTGGAGGAATGTCTGCCTGGGCCACGTTCCCCAGTATCTCCCATGTATGCAGAGGGCATTCAGTAGAGGAGTGGACTCCATCTCTTCTTTCCCACAGTAGCAACTCTCCTGCCCCCCTTCTTTGACCCTGCACCCCCACCCAGCCTGCCTCCCACCCGAGGCTGGTGCTCTCTGCCCCACCTGCTATGCAAACTCTGTGAGTGACTCTTCCTAAGGGTAGGGTGTCAGGCATTAGGGACTGTCCTCATGGGATCTGGGGCCTCACACCCGGAGTTCTGCCATGAGCCAGGCCTGTGCTGATGCTTCCCTTGTACAGTCGTTGAATCCTGGCCGTTTACTGATGAGTGAGCAGAAGATAGATGAGAGAGGTTAGCTCGCTTGTCCCCAGGAGTCACCCAAGGCCTGTGTGACTTCACAGCCAGTGCTCCTTGCACTACTCTTTCTGTGTATGGAGCCATCCCAGGGGGTCTGCTCAAAGAGCTGAAGGCCTCTAGTGGGCTTTCAAGTTTTTGTTTTTATTTTTTTTTAAATGAACTAGTTCAAACTGCCCTTTCACCCAAACTGGTGCAAACAGGTGGGGTGTTCCCTGAGGACAGGAATTATGTGACTGCATAGAATAGGTACCTCTGGACAGATGGGCGGAGGGAGGAGCTGATGGGCAAATGGACAAATGAACAAGCTGAACCAAATACTGAAGGGGAGATGGGTCAAAGCATCCGTCTTTCAAAGAGATGTTTTGGGGCAGGACAACCCTTTAGAGTGAGGCAGACTGACATTTTTCGGGTCTTTAAGCTTTGAGAAATGAGTTGTTCACAGAGAGAAGCCAAGCATGTCATTCAGACAGTTCATGGGGCAGTGTTAGAACCATCTAAGCCTTCTTTGCTTAGTACATTCGGTCTTACTCTTCTCTCTTAGCCAATCACTTGTACTCCATGAGGGAAAATGGAGGCCTTGGCCTGGTGCCCTCCTTGACTGTATAGGTGCAGCCACCTATATCAGGATGTGTGTGTGTGTGCGTGTCAGTGTGGAAATATGTGTACCTGAGAGAGGATGACTGCTTTTCTCATGACCAGTGAAAAGGTCTGTGTAGTACTGAAGACTTGCAACTAAATTTGAGGAACTAAGCCACTCACAATTTTGGAACCAGAATTTTACTTCAACCACTTTATAAAGTTCCTTTATTATCTCCGTATTTGTAGTGTTAGTCATTTCAAGACCATTGTTATTCTTTGAAACAAAACTAAACTTCTTAAGGACAAATACCTAGTCACGCATGTCTTGAATTTCCGCTGGAACACGTACCAAACATTTTCTAAATAGAAGTAGAGGAACAACGGAGGGGAAAGAGCAGATGTTCCTGCCACAGGCTTATCTAGGAAGTCAGACTGTGCTGACGTGCTCACCTTCCCCAAGGACTGGTATTCCAGTGCCAGAACCATAAGGATGTGAGTCCCAGGACCCAGGGAGGAGGCGTTTACAGTTGTCAGGAGGAGAAGAATCCGACAGCAAGGCATTGGAGGATGACAGGGAGTGTGAAGGATGAGTTAGTAACTGAAGGTCTGTAGAAAAGTAGCCTAACCAAATAGCAGGTGAGGTGAACAAGGCTTGCTCAGTGGTGCCCTAGGTGTTAGACACGAGGATAGGCACACGGATGCCTGTGTTATGGTTAGACTGTTGTTGCTCATTGCTGCCGAGTCAATTCCAGATCATGGTGACCACATGTGTGCAGAGTAGAACTGCTCCGTAGGGTTTTTAAGGCTGTGACCTTTCAGAAGCAGATTGCCAGGCCTGTCTCCCGAGGCGACTCTGGGTGGGTTCAAACCTCCAACCTTTTGGCTAGTAGTCGAGCACTTAACTATTTGTGCTACCCAGGGACTCTGATCAGACATTGGTCACCAAGTAATCCAACATCAAAATCCCAGAAATGCTCTTGTTCACTTGGTTTGTAGGCAAAAAGGAAAACAATTACTAAAAGGAAAACTACTATCAGTTTACTTTTTAACAGCAAAATAAAAGATGCCCCCAGATCCCAGAGTGAATGCAGTCTACAGCGTGGTTCAGCCCAGCCTTCTACAGCACACTGTTCAACAGAGCTTTCATGATGATGGATGCCCCCGGCCCTGTGCCATCCAGCGCAGTAGCCCCTAGCCTCAGCTGGTTATTGAGCACTGGAAGTGTGGCTAATGCCACCAAGGAGCCAGATTTTTAGTGTTATTTAATTCTGACTCATTTAAATAGCCACATGTGGCTATTAGACAGTGCAGTTCTAAACAGAAGACCTCTCCAATCTGAAGGCTTTCGTAGACTGAGGCACTGGAGGGCCCCATGTCATCAGGCAAAGCAACACACCACTGTGCTGTGCTTAGCGAGATAGAGGAGTAGAGACAGCTGCCTGAGGAAGATTGTCAGCAAGCCATCTTCAGCCAAAAGGCCTTTGGGTACCCATTCCCTCCTCAGCCAGGAAATCTAAACCGACAGAGGATCTGCTCCCCAGGCAGTCTGCGGGATTGAGGCTGTACGGTAATTAAGTGAAAGAGAGTCCGAGGCACTTTGATCTGTGAGAGGAAAGTATTGTAGGTTCCAGCCGGAGGGTCCCCACCCGTGACCCCTCGCCCATTGAGGCGTGGACCCCTGGACTGCTTGGCCAGGGACTTCCTCAGCGTCCGCCTTGTTTGTGGTCACCACTTTATTCTTCCTCAGTTCTAAAGTGGATGTCTTGGTTATGTCGTCCTCTGGGGGCATTTGGGACAGAAAAAACCTTACCCTGAGACTGATAATTAGACATTTATTGAGCATGGGCTGTGTGCATGGTGGGGTACCTGAGGATGACCACCCCTAGAGGGATGAGCAAGTTGACGGACTGGTGTGCATGCCTCAAGAGAGGTTTAGCTTGACTGACCAGAGGCTCAGGGAGGAAACTCAGCCGGAAGGGGTGACGGGCCAACAGCTATACGAGGCCACCACAGCTAGCAGTAGACTCACACAGCCAGAGCGAGGGAAAGAGGAAGGTCACCTGTAGGCAGTGAGTTTGTCTCGCATCTTTGCTGAGAGAAATACCTCAACAGCAATTAAAAGAAATGGCTCTAGTAGGAGATGGAGTCCCTGGGTGGTGCAAATGGTTTACATGCATGGCTGCTAACAGAAAGAACAGAGGTTCGAGTCCACTCAGTGGCATCTCAGAAAAAAGACCTAATGATCTATTTCCTAAAAATAAGCCATTGAAAACCCTAGGGAGCACAGTTCTACTCTGACACCCATGGGGTCGCCATGAGTCAAAATTCACTCTAGCACAACTGGTTTTTTGTTTGTGTTTTTTGTAGTAGGAGATAGGGTGCCCTCTAGTGGCCTTGCTTTTGTTCCCTGTCATTCTCAAACTTTGACATTCTCTAACTGTGAGTTGGAATCGACTCAATGGCAATGAGTTTGGTTTGGTTTTTGGTTTAACAGAGTTGCTCGCGCTTTCTTTTTTTTACTGGATTCCATGGTAAAAAATACATTCTACATGACTACCCAATTGTGTATGTGTATATACACTGATAGAGTCAAAACAAGTGCCTCATAAAATATTTATCCTCACGATACGCACTGTTCTGTTTCATTGATATTTTCTAGTTTATTCTTTCTTTTAATGCTGGTCAGAACCTACTAAATTGATTTTACGACCCACTAAATGGGCCATGACCCACAATTTGAAAAGTTTTTGAAAAGCGGACTTCATGCCCCTAACCATTACCTTCAAGATATCGTCACCGACCCATCCACACCCCCATCTCCACACCCCTGTCTCCTTCCTCCACTTCCTGCCCCTCTCAGCTACCTCCCGAAGGGCCTCAGCCAAGATCCGCAAGGGTCTGGGGGGTCTACTCTGTGAAGTCTCTACTTGCAGGTGATCGGGCTGTATGCATCGCAGTGGTTAGGAGAGGAGGGAGAGAGAGGAAGAGAGGGATCATGCCATATTTTACCATAAATTCAGGAAAATCGAGAAAACCAACTATAGTTTTCAGGACTTCCTTTATCATATGGTATTTATTTATCTCATTTATGGTATTTGTATTTTGGACAAGTGTCTTAGTGACCTAGTGCTGCTGTAACAAAAAATACCACAAGTGGGATTCTTTAAAGATCAGAAGTTTATTTTCTCACAGTTCTGGAGGCTGAGTCCAAATCGGCTTTGTCAACTCCTCTGTGAACCTCTCTCCTAGCTTCTGGTGTCTGAGATGTTCCTTGGTGTTCCTTGGCATTCCTTGGCGTCTGTCTTCCCCTGGGATGCGTCTCTGTGTCTCTTCTGCACTTTTTATAACTCAGAAGTGATTAGATTTAGGACCCACCCTACGCTGGTGTGGCCTTATTAACATAACAAAAGAAAACCCCTATTTCCAAAGAAGATCACATGCACAGTTACAAGGCCCAGGAATACAACATGTATGGGTAGAGGAAGGACACAATTCAACCCATCGAGGATGAAAGAAAGTGAAATGAGGCAGGCCTAAGTGACCCTGGACATGTCTTCTCTCCCCTAGACCTCTCTGCCTCCCTGTCTGTCAAGTGGGCTCTTGGACCAAGTGGTCTCTGCAGCTGTTCACACTGGCCTTCTGTGACCCTGTGTGTCCAAGGGGAGGGGTAGGAGCTCTGGAAGCCAGTGGTTGGAAGTACAGTAGGAAGGAGGTGTTGGGCTAAGAGGAGGTGGGAAGTAAGGCTGGGGTGGGGGAAGGACTGGAGCTGGGAAGAAAAGGAAGCAGCGAAGTGACAAAGCCTGCCCTTCAGGGCAGCCAGCACTGTAGGAAATGTTGTCACTGCACCTTCCCTAGAGAGACAGTAGCTGCGGAGCACGAGCCCACCTGGTTCCCAGACACTGGGCTCGTTGAAATGAGGTTTCTGAGGGCTTAGAAACTGCAGCCTCGTCAAGCCAGCAGAACCTTAGAGTCCATCTCATTCTGTCTTCTTCCATTTAGAGCAGAGAAAACTCAGGTCTCGGTCGAGGACAGGGTTTCACTCAGAGTCACATGGTAATAAAGCCAAGGCTGGGCCCACGATGGTGTGACCCCACCGTGGGCTAGACCACAAAGTACCATAACAGAAATGTATTCTTTCACAGCACTGGAAGCCAAAAGTCTAAAATCAAGGTGTCGACAGGGCCATGCTCCCTCTTGCAGCTTCTGGTAGTGGTTGGCAAACTTTGGTGTCCTTGGCTTGCAGCTGCATGGCTTCTGTGGAACACAGTTCTACTCTGGCACACATGGGGCCGCCATGAGTCAGAATCCACTCTGTGGCAACTGGTTTTCTTTTGTTTTTGTTTTTTGGTGGTTTTTGTTTGTTTGTTTGCTTGCTTGCTTTTTCAATAGTAGGAGATAGGATGCCCTCTAGTGGCCTCGCTTTTGTTCCCTGCCATTCTCAAACTTTGACATCCTTTTTTGCCTGTCTTCACACGGCCACCTTCCTTCTGTGTGTGTCTGTGTGTCGTCTCTTCTTACAAAGACACCAGTCATGTTAGACTTAGGGCCCACCCTACTCCAGTAGGAGCCCTAGTGGCACGGTGGTTAAGAGCTCAGCTACTAACCAGAAGGTCAGCAGTTCAAATCCACCAGCCGCTCCTTGGAAACTCTATGGGGCAGTTCTCCTCTGTCCTATGGGGTCACTATGAGTCTGAATCTACTTGACAGCAACGGCTTTGGTTTTTTTGTTTGGCTACTCCGGTATGACCTCATCTTAACTAATTACATCTACAAAGACCCTGTTTCCAAATATGGTCACTTCCTGAGGTTCTGGGTAGACATGAATTTTGGCAGAGATACTATTTTACCCAGTACAACTGCCTCTCCTGCCATCTGGGAACTCAGTTACCTCCAGCTAGAGGAAGGCCCACTGCTCGGGGCTCATGGATCTCAGCCCCTGGACAGGCAGGCTGTTTCTGAAGACAGACTCTCCCACATGTCAGGGACTGACTTGGACTGTATGCAGACATCTCTGGCTGGGACCTGGATAGTAGTGAGTTGCTGGTTATTTAAGCGGCCCTGCAGAGACTCCAAACACCACCCCTCACCACCACCCCATCAGCAGCAGAGCCGTGACAGCAGACTCCCAAACCCAAAGGCCCTCCAGCATACTAGCAGTAGAAAGGAGTGAGGCTGGGGAAATGGGAGATATACAGCAAGAAGAACAGCTGCTGGGCCTGGTGGTGAGCGGGCCTGACCTGGCCAGGGCGTGATGTCCACGTCTGCAGGAACGAAGCCAACTCTTGAGCTCATAGGCTTCCCAGGAGGACAGAAGCCTCTTCCTGTGCAATGCTGGTCCTCCTCCTCCAGCACAGAGAGGCTCGGTGGGTTGGCAGCAAATGCCTGCTTTTTGCATCTGTGAGACAAGCCCGTTAGAGGTAAAAATGGCTGCAGTTGTCTTCCGGTGTGGATCTGCTAACCCAGTGTCTGCCGCTCCCCATGTGACTTGGTGTCTTTCTCCTTCAGGAATTTGTCCTTGAGTCTTTTGTTGACCTTAGCCAGTATTCTTTCTGCCCTTTATCGTGAACTTACATGCTAACCGTTTACACCTCCACACACACTTCTTAGCGAGTAGTCTTAGATCTCTTACACCAAAAACCAAATCAAACCTGTTGCCATCGAGTCGTTTCCAACTCACAGCAGCCCTATAGGACAGAGTAGAACTGCCCCATAGGATTTCCAAGGAGCGGCTGGTGGATTCTAATTGCCAACCTTTTGGTTAGCAGCCGAGATCTTAATCACTGCGCCACCAGGGCCTGGGTTTCTGCAAATGACAGATGCCGAACTGCTGAATGCTGGTCCTATCTGGCAGGGAAAGCTCACAGTCTGGGGGACCCAAGAGCAAATAACTAAGGCCCAGCGTGGCCAGAGGTGTGACATAGGTGTGCACTGGGTGATGGGGAAGCATATAGGGGTGGGGAGACAGAGGGTGGGGGTGTGTGGCGTATGCCGCCATGTCTGAGGTCCTGGCGCGAAGCTGCCTGTGGCCTCCCCGGGACCTCCTGTTGTGGTGCTGTCACTGCAGATATGCCACACGGTGCACAGATGTTCCTGCCCCAACAGTTGAGTGACAGCCAAGCACAGATCTGGATAGGACTCACTGAATTTGGCCACTCTGAGCCTCACCTTCTGGCATCCACGTGGAAAGCTGGGTGCTCTGGCTGTCTTCCCAGAGCTGACCAAGTGGGGGCGGAGAGGGTTTGTGCCCATTGAATGTGGCCTGTGCAGCGCCTAACCCAGTGCAGGTATGCGCTGTCATCTCAGGAAACACCCGACAGCAGACGAGGCGGGGGCAGGGCAGGACTGAGTTCATGCAGGTTCTGAGGGTGCTCAGGGTGCTGCGTGGGGGCCCAGAGACATTTGGGGAGAGCCCCCCAGGGATGTTGAGAAGGGGGTTATTACAACATTTTGGGAAGAAGCCTTGCTGTGTGGAAAGCTTCCTCATTAACACTTTCACATGGGGTGAATCATATTTCTTTTCTGGGTGTAGCTTCCTCTTCAGAATTGGGGAGTGGAGTTGGTTGGCCTTTGAGGTCCCTAAGATTGTATAGGCCACTGGCCGAGCTGGGCATGGGGCCCCCGAAGGACGAGCACTGAGCTGCAGTCAGCGTATCCGACTATCATTTTTATGATAGCCTCTCTGTAACTGCCTGGGCAAACGTTTTCCCATCAGGGAAGTGAGGGAGCTACAATGTGCCCATATTTCCCATGGGGTGTTCTGAGGATCACTAGTTCGGTAGGTGTTAAAAATATCCCATGGTCAAATAAATATAGGAACACTAGAGGTAAACAAAGTATAATAGACATCCTCAATGGTTAAGAGCTCAGCTGCTAACCAAAAGGTTGTCAGTTCAAATCCCCCAGCCGCTCCTTGGAAACCCTGTAAGGCAGTTCTCCTCTGTCCTATAGGGGTGCTATGAGTCAGATTCGATCCGATGGCCATGGGTTTGGTTTGGGTTTGCCGCAGGGCGTCTCAGAGCCTTTGATTTAATGTGTATGTACACTGTGACTTTCTAATAGGGAGAAACAGTATGTGATGTTACCCTCTCTGGGCACTGGTGTTTTAAAGAGCATACTCCGGGAGCCATAGCTCGGCACACGGCCACGGTAGCTCCCGTTGCTGGTTCTCTGCACAGCCAAGAGAGCAGACTGTGAGGGAAAGAGATGTGTCTTAGATCCACCCCTCTTAGTACGTGGCTCTGTCCATCCCCTCTCTCTTGGCCCACACCGTTTCCTGCCCTGTCAGCTCTAGGCACCTGCTCTTGTACCTGGAGATGGTCCAGAGCAGGCTTCTTCAGTCACGGACTGGAGCTCAGAAGGCAGGAATCAGTGGTGCCGGTAGCTTGCTTACCCCCGTGGCTGTAGCTCTGCTGATGAGGCATAGGAGGGAGTCAGTTTGTGTTCATGGTCACCATCTACCCACCCACCTACCGGGAAGACTTGAGGGAGATCACTGCAGCCCTGTTGTCTTCAGTCTGCTTGCTTGGCCCTGGCCCCTGTGGCCCTCCACCCACGGAGGCTGCCGCAGCCTCTGTCACAGCCTTTATGATTGAAGGACTCCCCAGGCATTCTTAGGTCAGCTGCAAGACCTCGAAGCTTGGACCTCAGGATGTGGGGCCTTGTGTGCTGATGGCTAAATGGTTGTGTTCTTGTTTGTCTTTTCAGGGACAACACATCAAGCTCACTAACCCCAGAGGACACTGAAGACATCCCTGCGGGACAAGATACTGAGATCTGCTTGCTGAAGTCCGGAGAGCTGATGTGAGTGACAGGTTACTGAGTGGGACTTCCCAGGGTGTCGCGGTTAGGGGAAGGAGTACCAAATAGCAGTGGCCATTCCAGTGCCAGAGCTGGAGAGGACCCTGGAGGCTGTCCCTTGGCACCAATGCTGGCTTTCCCGGTGTTCTTTTTTTAAGCTATAATTTATATACAGTAGAATTTACCTTTTGTAGTGCACAGTGCTTGAATTTTGACAGACAGTATGCTCACCACCACAAATAAGAGATAGAACAGTTCCCCTACCCTGAAAAATCCACTCTGCCCCTTTATAGTCATCCCACCTTGTCCCTATAGTCTTCTTTTTTGAAAGTAGCTTTGTTTTATTTTCTTATTGTAAGAGCAATACATTTTCATTGTAGAAAATTGGGGATAAGTAAACCACTTTGGTATATAGCCTTACAGTCTTTTTATGCATATATATATAATTTTTCAACATAAACAAATATTCTGTCTTATTTTATAATATTTTAAAACTTAATATAGCATGAGTATTTTTCCATAACTGACCATTTTTCTCCAGTGTTGTGTCCAATGGCTGCATAATAGTCATTGAATAGATTCATTTATTCATTCACAGATATTTATCCAGTACCTACCATGTGCTTATATTCCAACAGGGGTTGACAGACAATAAAAATAAGTGTAAGTAAGTAAGTAAATTATATAGTGTGTTACAAGGTGGTGTCTGTTATGGAAAGGGTAGACAGAGAATAGGATGAGAAGAGGGCACCTGGAGTTGTAAATAGGATGACATGAAGAAGGTAAGAACTGGAGGAGGTAAAAGAGTTGTCATGTGGATATCTGAGGGAAGAGCAGAGGGAACAGCCAGTTAAAAGGCCCTGAGGCAGGTCCCTGAGGCTCTGTTCTTCTCTGGTTCTGTTCAGTCCATTTTCTGTTTTCATATTGCATAATTTCTGATCTATCTTCAGATTTACTGAGTCTTTCCTCTGACATATTCATTGTGCTATTGAGCCTATCCAGTGAGTTTTTTTGTTTGTTTTTCAGTTATTGTATATTTCAGTTCTATAATTTCCATTTGGTTCTCTTTTTTATGTCTTCTGTTTGCTTTGGTGTAATTTTTTATTTTTTAATTTCTTGCCAGAGTATTTGTGCTATTCATTGAAGCTGTCATTGTTATGGTAGCTTCTTTAAAAGCCTTGTCAGACCATTCCAACATCGGATTAATGTCAGTGTTGGCTTCTGATGATTCTCTTTTCTCATTCAAGTTGTGATTTGCCTGGTTCTTAGTATGACCAGTGATTTTCAGTTGTATCTTGGACATTTTAGATATTAGGAGTTGTTAGGAGGCGCTTGGTCCTATTTTAGCAGTCAGTCATACTGTTTTGGTTTAGTATATACGACTTGGCCTACTTTCATAGGCTGTGATTCCAAAGACAGTTTAGTTTTCAGAGCCCAGGCAGTGCTTTTCTGATCTGCTGCATTCACCAGGTGCCGCTGGAGCTTCCACTCAGTCCCTGCTTGTGCCACCCGCAGTGGTGGGATGCATTTCTCCAAGCCTGGAGCCAGTAGATAACGGGTGGGAGACACCAAGCCATTGTGTTTTTCCTCAAGTCCTGGGGTCCCAAGCCAGTCTGCCTTCCTTTTCCTACCCTTCAGAGTTATCCTGTGATTGTTTACTGAATAATTTCCAGCATTTTTTGTTGCACTCAGTGGGGAGTGGCGAGGAAGTGTTTGAAAAATATTTATTCGACAAATATTTATGGTAAAACTTCTTAGAAGCTTACCTTTAACTAAAGGATGAGAAAAATCAGAAGATTAAGAAATAATCAAGACACACAGAATCCATGGCAAATCCCTAAAGAGAAGAGTGTAAAATGAATAGAGAGAATAGGTCAGCTGGAGATGTGAGTCAAATGCATGAAGAATGACAATACATTGCACTTTTCCCTCCCCACCTCTGTCCAACGGATTGACAGCAAGGTTTTGGCAACCTCATTAAAAGGGTATCTGAAAGTGTGATAAAGGTTAGGGTTATTGCAGAACATGGAGAGTTTTTTTTGTACCCTTTGACTTGTGTAAACTAGAACTTCTGGAGGCACTCAGAATTCACATTTGTGATGGGAGTCCTGTAGACTGTAGATTTTTTATTTAAGATTATATTTGAGCATAGATGGCAAACCCTTGATTTGTTTTTTATTAGCGTCTTCTTTGAGGGGACTGAGTGTTGTCCTTCTCACTGAACAGACGATGCCTGTAAAAGGTAAAAGAGACTTAGGCAGCATCCAGGTACAGGGGAGAATTCTGGAGCAGGAAATTACGGAACGATCCAGCGTCAGTGGGGCATTCTGTCAGAGTAAGTGGCCGCCTGGTAATGTAGTAAGATTGCCACGTTACAGGAAGGACCTCTTTCCCACCCACCCACCCATTCACCTGCTCTCAGATTCTTAAAAATTATAAATATTGGCCAAGGCCTTTTGTGCCATAATTAGAAATAAAGCTTGAATTCACACATGGAGAAGTGCTATATTGAATTAAGTTCTCACAAAGGTGAATGTCTTATGTCAGAGCTATTCCTTGTTGTTTGTTTGTTTTTAAACCATTGATGAATCTTCTCATTAACACAGCTTTGGGGAGTTATTTCCATCCATCTCCATGGCTTTGGAGGCAGAGAACTCTCGGCACCACCACTTACTTGCTGTGCCGTCTTGGGCAAGTTACCTAACCTCTCTGAGCTTTAGTGTTCTCCCCTGTGTTAAAGGGCACAATCATATATTTTCTCCGTGAAGGGCAGCTTTGGTGTAGTAGAAAAGTAACGCCTTTGGATCAGACCTGTGTGAATGTGGATCAAGTTTCTTAATCTTCTTGAATCTTAGTTTCCGCATTTGTGAAATGGGAACAATTATGCCTTCCTCATATCGAACCAAACCAAACCCACTGCCATCGAGTGGATTCCAACTCATAGTGACTCTGTAGGACAGAGTAGAACTGCCCAATAGGGTTTCCAAGGCTGTAAATCTCTACGGAAGTCCCGTGGAGCAGCTGGTGGGTTCGAACTGCCGACCTGTCAGTTAGCAGACAAGTGCTTTAACCACTGCACCACCAGGGCTCCTTCTTCTTGTAGACATTGTGGTAACATGTGAAGTCATAGAGGAGAAGGCCTAGAGCCACCTTTCCATTTTACAGCTGAGAGAGGGAGGCTCAGAGAGAGTGAGTGACTCGCCCAAGGCCACACCACTGTCAGTGGCTGCTCTGCCTGGATGCTCTGTCCCCATGATCCTGAGCTAACCCGCTGCCTCTGGAGGTGCACAGTGCAGGATGGGGCTCCACTCAGCCTGGGGGGCCTTAGGGAGGCAGCATCAGGGGAGACATCCCCATTCACATCCAGTTCGTTTTCTCACATAATCCTCACACCAGTTGTGAGGCAGACATTGTTATCCCCATTTTGCAGATGAGGAAACTGAGGCTTATGAGAGATTGAGTCCTGCAGCAGATAAGAAGAGGGGCAGATACCGGAACGCAGGTGCCTCTGGTTCTGCACCCCACATTTTTCATATTACACTCTGTGGCTGATCCTGCAGAGGGCCCCAAAGGCAGGGGGACTCATTGTCACTGAACCTTTTAAACTTTCGGAAGAGGTTCTTATCCACCTGGCAAGAGTCTGAACCAGAGACACAGCCCTAACAAGCTTCTCTCCCCAAAACAGTAGTACCCCTCTGTTGCCCCTGCAGTATAAAAAATCTGGGAGTTTCGCACCTAAGAGAAGATCAGGATGCCAATTTGTAATCTTGCAATGGGCCCCAGATTTCCACTGAGATGGGGGACTGCTGAAAGGGTAGGAGGTTTCTAACGATGGACACACTTTCTGCTGGTGCTAGTTAGATGGAAAGAGGAGGCAGGGAATTGGAAAGAGAAAGGGGAAGTTGATGGCTGAGCAGCAGGGCAGCTGCGGGAGAACAACAGAAAGCTGAGGCCTCAGCCCTTGCTTCCTCTCTGTGAGGGGCATAGAGCAGAGGTGGGCGGGGCCGAGGGAGCACGTCAGGCTCTCCTCAGTTTCAATGGCTTTGCGGGTATCCCATCAGCCCCACAAAGACAAAGACTGTCATCTATATATTTTGTTCCTGTGTTGCCAGTGTCTAGACATAATTGACGCTCATAGTAGACAAGCCAGGAGTCCCTGGGTGGTGCAAACAGTCAACGTGCTCGGCTGCTAACGGCAAAGTTGAAGGTTCAAGTCCACCCAGAGGTGCTTCAGAAGAAAGTCCTGGTGATCTACTTCTGAAAAATCAGCCATTGGACACTCTGTGGAGCTCAGTTCTACTTGACGTGCGTGGGTCACCATGAGTCAGACTCAGCTCTGCAGCAGCTGGTCTGGTAGACAAACTCGCATGTAGTAGATTCTCGGTGAATATCTGCACATCGCGTTGTCTCCCATAATTAAGCATGTTGGTCACAGTTACCCAGGGTTTGCCCTCCCAGTGGCCTCCAGGATCTCTGGCCGTCTCTGAGCTCCAGACAGTAGGCACAGGCAGTTTGTCCATCTAATCAGGTCCCTGTCTACATTTTTATTTTAGGATAAAACTACCCCTCACAGTGGAAGAGATCGTCAACTTCGGGGAGGGCAACAGGGAGCTGTTTGTGAGGTCCAGTACCTACAGCCTCATCCCCATCACTGTGGCCGAGGCAGGCCTCACCATCAGCTGGGTCTTCTCCTCTGACCCCAAGAGTATTTCCTTCAGCGTGGTCTTCCGGGAGGCAGAGGACACACCGCTGGATCAGTGTAAGGTAAGGCCAGGCCCCCTGCCTGTGGGCCCCTTACCCAGCAGGTTGCTGTGCACACCTTTCCTAGAACTGGGGCCCTGGCTGTCCTGCCGTCTGCTGGGCAGGCCTTACCTGGAAAGTGATGGTCCATTCTAGGCTCTTGCAATGAACAGAAGCTTATTCAATGGAGAGAATCCACGGTGCGAAGGCCCTCTGAGCCATGTCATGCCGAGCAGGTAAAGCACCTGGGACTGCTCAACTTGGAGAAGGAAAGAGCTGGAGGCTCAGGAGAGCTGTATTCAAACATCTGAAGGTCTCTTCTGTGGCACACAGGTTCCGTCTGTCCTTGGGACAGATTAGTAGGTGAAACTTAGAGGAATCCAGCTGTATGACTCGGTTTAAAAATCATTTCTAACAGAGCTGTGCAAAGAAGGACTGGCTTACCTGGGGAGGTGATGACATCTCTGCCTCTGGTGGTGGTCAGACAGCATTAGCTTAGGATGCTCAGCATCTCACCTGCAAGAATGTCAGTAGAGACCATCCCAGTGTCACTTGGGTGGTTGAGCGTGAAATCTTGGTGGCAGATAGCAGTTCAGAAACTGAAGACATTCTTAAGCATGGGACATTGACAATGGCCTGGACCATAGTTCTCAGCCTTGGCTGTACATTAGAAACACCTGGGGAACTTTGAAGCATCCCATCGCCAAGGCCACTCCCCAGACCACTAAGTCAGAATCTCTAGGGGTGGGACCCAGGCATCTCCAGGTGAGTCCAAAGAGCAGCCAAGGTTGAGACCCACTGGTCTAGATCAAGGGAGTGGAAATCATATAGAAGGAATGGGATGGAACATAGAATACAAGGAAAGAAGGTTGAGCAGGACTCTGCAGGTGGCCAATTCAGTATGGGGTGAGAACGATGGAGACCCTATGCCCGAGTTCTGAATTCCATGTCTGAATCTCTGCGGAGAAATGGTGGTAGCGGGATAATGAAGGGAGAGCTTGTTTGGATGGAAACGTAAGTTCTATTCTAATCATTCTGAGTGGAAGGAATGGTGAGGATAGTCTGAGGTTCTGGGCTGAAGCTTAACGTGAATGCTAGACTGTTAACATAGTTGCAAAAATCGCCATTTACGCAAACGGCAAGAATCAAGATAGGGAAGCACAATTTGAAGTCATGTGCAACAAGACTTTTGTGTGGTCTTTGCAGCCATACCTGTTAGGCCCTCATGCATTCGGTCCACTGGGTGCCCTTAAGGGACTCACAGTCATGGGGTGGGAACCAGGCTGGCATGCAGGGTGGGGCCACACAACAGTTCTCTGAGGCCGAGAACTTGTTCTCCAGCTCTGGCGTTCACGGAGAGGAATTTATGCACATTTGGGTTTGCACTCCTGCCATCTCTGCCCTGTTGGTGTCTGCTCATTATAGAGATTGCTTTGGCGTTCCTGTCCTCTTCAAATTCACTCTTAAAATGTCACTCCAGCCCCTTTGACTTGGCCTTGTTTATTGGAGTCTCATGTTCTTTCTTGCTTAAAAACCACCCTGCCCCTCTCTTCCCCTTAGGGGCTTGCAGCCGGTACCACATACCTGGGTTTGGAGTCCTTGCTTCCTGAGCCATTCCGAGCCTCCACCCAGGAGGTCCTGTGGCTTGTCGGCCAAGGCTTCTCCGCTTAGGGCTGCCCATCTGCGAGTAGATTGAGACCCAGCCATTGGGCACCCGCTATGTGCAGACTACAAGTCTTAGTGCAGCTTGCAGATGAGGAAACTGTGATGCAGAGTAACTGCCTGGGGTCATCCAGCTGGTTAAGCAGCTCCTTACTCAGTGTCCTTGTCAGCTGTGCCCTAACAAGCAGCTATATACCAAGAACTCACCCCAAGCACTTTTTATGTTCACCCTCATATTCTTCAGACTTATCGAATGCCTAATACTGCATCTGCCCAGATTATACATCGGGTGAGTACTTGGAACAGGGTGTCCAGGCCTTTGCCCTTCCACTTGCCTACATGCATTTAGATCATGGGCCTCTCTCTCGTTCAGTTTCTCACAGCCAAGCCCTCATGGCCCTGGGAGACTGTGTAGTTCCAGTCAGGAGCTTGGAGACGTGAAGGAACCTTCCTCATCTCTTGTGGCCTTGTAGGGGTTATGGTTATGACTACTATTGTCGTTCCCCACGGTGAACGCCAAAGGGCAGAAGGAGCCTAGATACAGGGCAAGTGAGAAGAACGTTTACATGCTTCTGTCTTCAGAGTCCCGGAGGGTGGGGTTTCTGCCTGAGGCCTCCCGAACATTAACCTAGCGAACCTGTTTCCAGACGTGCGTCTTCAACGTCTATCCCAGGGAGTCCCTGTCTGCTCCCCTGACCTGCTGGGGCCCTGCAGGAAACAATAGGATGCACACTGCAGCGCTTGGGTTTCAGGATTATGGAGGTACAGATTCAAGGATCTGTGGTGTGCACTTGTACTCTTTCAACAACCATTTACTGAGCTTTCCTGTCTACTCACAACCCAGCCTAGGAGTTGATGGTCAGAGAAAGGTCCCTGTAGGAGGAGACTCCTGGCCAAGGACTCATTGGACTAAGCCAGGAAAAGCAGCTTGGGGAGCATGGGCCAGAGGAGAAGCTACCAGGCAGAGGGAAAGCATAGCAGAAAGCTAGCCCCATCTCCAGTGGTGCCGTCAGACACCCCTCACCCTGAGCCATGCTCTCTCCAGAGTGATGCCTTCAGCCATGTTAAAGTTCCCACCCTGAGAGGGAGCTGCAAGGTTTACCCCTTTCCAGGGATTCTTCATCCCTGCAGGAATTAGAATATTGGAGAGCAAGCTAAATGCGATAACGTGCAGAAGTGCCTACCACAGAACCTACACATAGCAGGTCCTCCGTAAGGGTTTTACATGCATCTTTGTCCCTACCATCTTCCCCTCCAGGCTTGTCTTGGGCCAGCTCTACTCCTTCATCACCACTCTTCCATACCACCAGCTTCCAGCCAGACAAATGTACTATTGTGTCAGGAACACACAGCGTTCTCTCTGTCACCCATACCATTGTGATTTTCCTTTTGATTTTTCTTTGACCCGTAGGTTATTTATACCAGTTGCTGTGGAGTCAACTCCGACTCATGGCAACTCCATACATGTCAGAGTAGAGCTGTGCTCTACTCTAGGGTTTTCAATGGCTGATTTTTTTAGAAGTAGACTACCAGGCCTTCTTCTGAGGTGCCTCTGGGTAGACTCAAAACTCTAGCCTTTTGTTAGCTGCTGAGCACATTAACCGTTTGCACCACACAGGGTTATTTAGAAGTGTGTTATTATTTAGTTTCCAAATATTTTGGGATTTTCCAGCAATCTTTTTGTTACTGATTTCTAATTTAATTCCATTATAGTCAGTGAACATATTTTGTATAACTTGAATCTTTTTTAAATTTTTTGAGGTTTTTTTTTTTTTTTTTTTTAAATGGCCTAGAGTATGATCTATCTGGGGGAGTGTTCTGAGTGGACTTGAAAAGAATATGTGTTCTGCTGGTTTTGGGTGGAGTATTCTACAAATGTCGATTAGGTCAAGTTAGTTGATAGTGTTGTCCAAGACTTGTATATCTTTATTGATTTCCTGCCTACTTATTCCATCAATTATTGAGAGGGGGTATTGAAATCTCCGACTGTAATTGTGAAGTTTTCTGTTTCTCTGTGCAGTTCTATCACTTCTTGCTTCATATGTTTCGAAGCTCTGTCATTAGGGGTGTAAATGTTTAGAATTATTATTTCCTCTTGGTGAATCGATGCCTTTATCATTATGAAATGACCTTCTTTCTCCCTGGTAATATTTTTTTGTCTAAAATCTATTTGTCTGGTGTTAATATAGCCAACCCAGCTTTCTTTTGGCCAGTGTTAGCATGGTACATCTTTTTCCATCATTTTATTCTATTTGCATCTTTATATTTAAATTGCATTTCTTGTAGGCATCATAAAGTTGGGTCTTACTTGTATCTAAACTGACAATCTCGGGCTTTTAACTGGGACGTTTAGACTATTTACATTTAATGCGATTATTTGTAAGATTACGTTCGAGTCTATCATCTTACTCTTGGTTTATTTGTCCCATCTGTTTTTGTTCCCTTTCAGTCTTTCTGCTTGCTTTTGTATTAATTATTTTTTGTAAATGCCTTTTTTCTCATTTGTTGGCATATTAACTAAAACTCTTTCTTCTGTTGTTTCAGTGATTGCTTTTAGGGTTTATAGTGTACAGCTTTAACTTATCACAGTCTACCTCCAGTCATTTCATACCATTTCATGTATAGTATAAGGCCTTACAATCATACTTCCATTTCTCGCCTCCCAACCTTTGTGTGATTTCTGTTGTACATTAACTTTTACATGTTGCAAATCCTACAATATGCTATTATCATTTTTATTTAAATAGTTTTCTTTTACAGAGATTAAAGTAATGAGAAAAAAATCATATATTTACCTATGTAATTAGCATTTCCATTGCTCTTTATTCCTATGTATAGGTCCATGTTTCCATCTGACGTCATTTTCCTTTAGCCTAAAGAACTTCATTTCACATTTCTTGTAGGGCATGTCTAATGGTAATGAATTCTTGTCAGCTCTTGTCTGTTGAAAAAGTCTTCATTTTGGCTTCATTTTTTGAAAGATAGTTTTGCTGGTTATACAATTCTACACTGATAGTTTTATTACTATTCTGGATTCAGTCATTTTGTACAGGTTACAAAATAGGAAAAATTAAACCTGAATTTTAACAAAAATTGGACTTCTGAAAAAAGCAGTATTTAATTTTATAAAGAATAAAAATGATTACCTCTGGTGCAATTTACTACATTAGGACCTCAAAGTTGCTAAAATGTTACCATGGTCAACAGGGCCTCTGGTCTGTATACCCATTCGTGTAGCCAGTTCTAAATGGAAGACTTAGGGATGTTTTATGAACAAAGAACTTCTTGGTGTTTATCCCTTAAAAAAAAAAAAAACTTAACATTTTTATTGGTGCTGTCTTATTCCCTGTCATATCTTCAGCCTGTGTCTTAGCTGGTCAACAGGTTAAACGCTCTGCCCTCGTGGGGAAGACAGTGGCCATCTAAAGACCCCAGCCCCGCCCCTGCCTGATACACACCGTTGCTCAAATTTGGCCTCTGACAGCAAAGCTCTTGGAACATGCTCTGAGAAAATAAATGTCTCCTAGAACTAATTTTTCATTCTCAGGGAAGACAAAGAGTGAACAGGAGACTGAGGAAAGATGAAAAGGCTCTGAGGGACGTGGGCTGGCCAAGGCTCAGCGAGGAAAGGGGCCTGTGGTGGGGCCAAGTGAGAAGCATTGGGTGGAGCCAGGGGTGTTTGGCCCCGAGGACAGTGGGCTCAGCAGCTTTGCGAAGTGCTTTAAGAGATTGTCACGTGGAAGGAGGGCTTGACCACAAGGGCACCAGGGCAACAGGAGATAGCTAGACAGATGGATTTAATTTACAAGAAATCCTAGCTTCCTGAAGCCAGAAAAGGGCTGCTCCTCCAGGTAGGGGAACATTCTAGCACTGGCCATGGTCAGGGGAGGCTGGTGACCACTCCCTAGGGGTCCTGACCAGTTCATGATTTTAGATGAAGCTCATGTCCATGGCCTCCCCCTGCCACAAGTCATTAGCAAACCCAGGGCATGTGGAAGGCACCCCACCAATTCTGGGGGCTGGTCCTGTTCCCGACCCTGCTCAGCTGTGACCTCAGACAGGGTGCTCAGCCTCCCTGAGCTTCATTCTCTTCCCTGAAAATAAAGGGTCTGCCCAGAGGATCCGTGAAGCCCGCTCAGGATCCGTGAGGCCCCCTCAGCGTCCGTGACACTTTCTTTTCGCCTGTGTTTCTTCCAGGTCCTTATTCCCATGACCCGCTGCAATTCCCACAAGGAGAACATCCAGGGCCAGCTCAAGGTCCGCATGCCAGGCATCTACCTGCTCATCTTCGACAACACCTTTTCAAGGTAGGGCCCTCACCACCAGCATCCGATGAGTCCACCTGCCACTCTGCCACCTGTTCCCAAGGTAGTCAGAGGTGGACGTTAGAAATCGATCATGGTTAGTAATTTAGTAACAATTTTTAGACCCCTATACTATGGTGTTCCCACGTCTACTGTAGATTTTATAACACACAGGCTCATCCTTATAGTCTTACAACATGCTGGGCATGTTCTAGGTGCTCTCCTTGTGTTGACTTAGTTAAGCCACATAGCATCCCAAGGTGATGATTGTTACTAGGTGCTGTCGAGTCGGTTCTGACTTATAGCGACCCTATGTACAACAGAACGAAATGCTGCTGGGTCCTGCTCCATCCTTACGATCATTGTTATGCTTGAGCGCATTGTTGCAGTCACCTTGTTGAGGGTCTTCCACTTTTTCGTGGACCCTCTACTTTACCAAGCATGATGTCCTTCTCCAGGGACTGGTCCCTCCTGACAACATGTCCAGATTTGTTCATTCTTTTGGCAGTCCATGGTATATTCAATATTATTTGCTTTTGCCAACACCATAATTCAAAGGCATCATTTCTTCTTTGGTCTTCCTTATTCATTGTCCAGCTTTCGCATGCCTATGAGGTGATAGAAAATACCATGGCTTGGGTCAGGTGCACCCTAGTCCTCAAAGTGACATCCTTGCTTTTCTACACTTTAAAGAGGTCTTTTGCAGCAGATTTGCCCAGTGCAACACATCGTTTGATTTCCTGAATGCTGCTCCCATGGGCTTTGATTGTGGATCCAAGTAAAGTGAAATGCTTGACAACTTCCGTATTTCCTCCGTTAATCATGATGTCGCTTATTGGTCCAGTTGTAAAGATTTCTGTTTTCTTTATGTTGAGGTGCAATGTGGTAGCAACTGTCTGTCTCCTCACATTATGCTGAAGTGAGTGAGGACCAAAGGGAATGGAATGGCAAGCCCAAGTCACAGACCACGTATATGGTGGAGCCAGATTTGAAGCCAGGCCAGCCCAGCTCCAGTGTCTGGATTCTTAACTGCTGTCCTCTCCTGCCTCTCTCTGATGTCCAGATTCCTACTGCTGAGCCCAAAGAAGGGGCTTAGTAAATACAGTGGAAGGACTGATTGAATGAATGAATGAGAGAGAGAAGTGAAAGCAAGAAGGGTAAATCTGAGATAAGCAGGACTAAGGCTGTCACGGGAGCTGCATGTGCCATCGCGGGGAAGCACTGTGTCAGAGGGTCAGCCACAGGGTCAGGAGTATAGTGCTGGGGTGGGGAGGAGATAGGATCAGGAGGGTGGGAGTATCGAGAGATAAGGCCAGATAGTTGTTGAGTATCCACCATGAGCCAGGGGCCCCTCCTTCACGAAGGTATGAGGCGAGGGTGGCTAGGGTTGCTGGGCACCTGTCCGTTTTTATGTTCTCTGGCTTCAGCATAAGCCCCTTAACTGGGTCTGCCACTTTAAAGAAACATGCTTGACGAACACCGGCCACATCCCTACTGAGCAGGACCCTGGGCTAGATACCACACCCCCACACCCTGGACACCTAGCAGACTAACTGGACAGGACACGTGAGGGAAGAGCTGCACCACCCTCATGACCTCCAGGCCTTGAACTCCAGGGCTTGTGGCCACGGGCATCCACCCAAGGAGAGGCTGAGAGGGTGAGCAGGGAGGCCAAGCTTCCACCTTGCCGTCTCCTCCCCTCCTCTCCACGCCCCTGCACAAGTGAACCACCCCTTCATAGCAGGACTTCAGGGGCATGGGCCCAGCACGTCCAGAGAGCTGTCCTAGAGCCTCCCGGGGTGGGTGAGGCCTCAGCCCCTCGCAGGTGGCAGGATGGCCCAGTGACTAGGAGGGCGGGTTGTGGTCAGCCAGACATGGGCTCTGCTCTTCCTGCTGTGGCCTTAGTTTCCTCCTCTGTGCAGTGTCGGCGAGCACTGTCACCACCCCACTGGACCTCACTGTGAACTGAGCCCCGGGTGAGGTGCGCAGAGGGCAGAGCCCGGTCCCCAGTCTCCAGCCCGAGCAGGCTCCCGGTTATCACGGGAGGTGGTTACAGTGCTGCAACAATCCAGCCTGGGCCCGTTAAAGTCATCTCACGGGCCTCCTCGAGGCTTCCAGCCATAGGTGGCAAAATGGATTTCGATACACAGTCAGAGCGGCGCCTGTCCTCTCCGCTGCCGTGTTCCTCTTCCGGTGCCCGCTCCATCTGCTGGCCCTGTGCAGTGCAGACTGCCAGCCGCTCCAGAGCAGCAAGGCCGGGGGTGAGGAGGCCTCCCGGGGGCCAAAGGGCATTTCTGCACCCTAGGAAAGTCCATGGTGAAGCCCCAGGTCCCCTGACACTTTGTGGAGGAGAACTCTGCTAGCCAGACAACAAATGGGGTGAAGGGGCCTGGAAGAGTCCGTGTACTCGCAAGGGGCTCAGCTCTGAGCAGAAGTCTCCTCATGGGCCCCGTCCAGCCAGCACTCACACCCAGCCAGGCTGCAGCGGCCACAGAGCAGCCGCTGCCCTCGGGCCCTCAGTTCTCAGGGTGACCCCTCCTTTTCCGTTTCTGTCTCCTCAGGTTTGTCTCCAAGAAAGTATTTTATCACTTGACAGTTGACCGACCTGTCATCTACGATGGAAGTGATTTCCCGTAGCCTCAGGCACCTGGATTTTAACAGCTTCACTTTATCCACAGGAAACACTACTCTTCCTCACCTGTCACATAAAGCACTTAAAAAACAGCAACGAAGAAAAAGGGCAGCAGCCCCTCTCCAAGCTAATCAACTGTGCAGCCCAGCACTGCCCTTTCTGCACTACGCCAGGTCATTCTTAGCCCTGTGACCTTTAAGGGCTCACGTGACTTTTCCATTGATTCAGGAGCCAGCTGTCCTCAGATGCACAGGGACACTCTGCCAAAGTTTTAAACACTCAGGAGACCATCAGCCCCTCCTGGGAACACAGTTGGTTATAGGCCTTCCCCTGCGGAGAGTTTCCTGGGGATCCCAACTTCCACCTGTAGAGAGAGAGGCCCTGCTCTGCCCGGCCCGGGGCCAGACATCCTGGGTGACCATGAGCTGGGATGCCCTGGCCAGACCCTGTGAGTGCTCAGTCTTTGAGATCCACAGGCCCTCCCAGGAAAAGGAGGCCACAGGGCCATCATTGGGAGTCAAGATGCTCCAGAGCCCTGCAGAGATGCCAGCCAGCTGCCACCTCCTGTCACACCCCGTCCCTCACTGCTCTAGTAAGTTTGGGGCTGCTCCAAAACTCAGCCATTTTGGAGTGGCCTCTAAGCTGCACTTGCCTCCTGGCCCTTCTGTCTGGGTGATTCTCTCCTTAAGCAAAGCTCTGCACTCAGGCAGGCCTCTCAGCAGCTCACAGCATCACCCTAAGAGCAGAACTGAAGATAATCAGAGAAACAGAACCCGCCACTGTGCTAAAGGCTGCAGTGGCTGTGGATACGCTGCAGCTAGAGCCCGAGTGCTGGCTCGTGGCAGCGCTGCGGCCGAAGCAGAATTGTGGGTTGGCCTGCAGGGCTCGCTCCTCAGCTGGAAGCCTGCCCCTGTGCGTGCACACAGGAGCTCTGGCCTCACCAGCAGACGTGTGTTTACTGATGATCAGAACTGGGGTAAGAGCCACTTTCAGAACCTGGGCCTCTTCTCAAAAGCCCTTGGTAAGGCAAGTGTAAACAGAGGCATCATTCATGGACTTGCTCTTTGTTCATGTCTTGGTCTTTGATGCCCACGCATACCAAGCCCACTCCCCACCTACCAGATTCCCCAATATCCTATTTGCATACTTCCTGCTGCTCAGCCCACAGCTGACACCCAGGAAGCAACTCCCCTGGAGGCAGTGAGTCCCCGTTTCCTATTCCTGAATAGGAATTAAATAATCTTCCTGTTCTCTGTGGCCCTTTTTTCCTCCTACCACAGAGAGCTCACCTTTGCCAGCCTCTCTGTCCCTTGTTCGCAGAGGCCGGCCTCCTGTGGTCAGGTGTGGGCATTTCCACAGGTGAGCAGAGCATCTGACAAAATGGCCCACTTTGACCTAAGGAAAACAGGTGGCCAAGTATTAAGGAAAGCGCACTGGACAGGTTTTCTAAGGACCTGAGTTGTGGGCCCAGCTCTCCCTCTAGCCAGCCTTGCGACCCAAGTCAAGTCACACCGCCTCTCAAGGCTTTATTTTATCATCCATAACCTTTGTCTAACTGGTTTTGAAGGCTTGGGAACGGGTCAGGGGCCTGCAGGCCAAGTCCAGCACAGACTCCCAACCCTCCATGCACCAGCAGCCACAGCATCAACACCAGCAAAAAGAACTCCAACGAGGGCAAGGGTAAGAGGAAGTAACCCCCGAGGACTCAGACCTCTCATCTGAACAGGAGAGTTGGGCACCTCCCGTCAGTTTAGAGGAGAGTGGGGAATGGTGGAGAGAGCCTTTCAAAGGTTAGCCAGAGAGAAGCCAGGCCTCTTGTGTTCTGTCCTTGGGGCAGCCTCCTTGAGCAGAAAGCAATCAGGTTCTCATCCCCAACTGGCTAAGGCCCTGACAGTGCTTAGCACCAAAACGGAAAATGACCAGGCCTCCAGAGACTCTTCCAGCCTCATGCTTGTCCTCGCAGGTGTGCCACCCAGCCCGAGGATTGTTCAAGAGCAAATTACCCAGCCTGTGCATCCATCTGCCCTCTTGCAAAGGATAGTCAGAAGTCAGCCGGGCTCCTGCAAGAAAGAAACAAAATGTGTACAGAAGAGAAACCAAAGCAGTCTGGGGTCTCCTTTTCAGTGCTCAGCTTTCCCAGGATGTCATGGGGACTTGCCAAGCCGATGACCTTCTGCTGGTGTCACCACCATCATTTGCAACAAGAACCAACGTTGACTGAGCAGCTGATGTGTTTGGGGCCAGTGAAAGGCCGAGGGCATTTTCTTCTATCTAAGGTCCATTCTGAGCCCCACTCTGTCACTCAGCACAGCAGAGGACCAATTACAACTTAAAAAACAACATGGCTCTTACGAAGCCAACCCAGAGCCCCTCATCTAGGAGAATGGCGGCTGCTGAGTTGGGCAGCACCTTGAACGCTGACTGTGATGGTACAAGAAAGGTCCTTTCTGCATTCAGAGGACTGCCCAGTCCCTCAGCAGTCATTTCTCTAACTCTGGTTTCATTAGCGTAGCTATTTTTGTGTGCTGGACAAACTCTTAAACTTAGTTTGCTGTTCGAGCTCAAGTTTGCTGTGAGTTATGCAGTTAGCTCCTTGGCCTATTTAAGTGTGACTTTTATCAACAGCTTTATTCTTATTTTCCATAGGTGTGCAACGTACTGAGGTTTTTTGGTTGAGATAACTTTTTTTAACAAAAATACAAATGACAATTGAAGAGCCACTGTTGAAGGTGGTAGCCCCAACTAGACAGAGGTGCCCTAGAAATCAACAAGAAGGCAAAATGGCCTTGGGATCCACATCACTATTCAAAAGGGGAGGAGGCAGCCCCTTGATGGCCTAGCTGTCTGAATAACAGTTGTTTTGTATTATTGCTGCCAGCTGCCTTGTTCAGCACTGCCACTGAAGCCACTGCTTATCTCCTGGGCAGCACACCAACCCCAGTCAGCCAACCTCCATCACCAAGAACAGATGTTTGGCGAAGTGTTTCTGTGTCTGAGCGGGCCCTGCAGAGAGCACTGCTGATTTAAGCGCCCTGAACTCCGAGCAGTCTCGAACAAGAGCAGGGAAAGGGATTTTCAAGCAGGAATCTGGAACTGGAAAAAACCCACGTGTTTGGAAAACAGAGATGAAAAGCCACATAATACAACTCAAAAATAAAGGGAGTGGCTTTTCTGAAATGTTGCGGTTGTCTCCGAAGGTGGTAAAGCCATTCCAGGCCCAGACAAAATGAGAATTTGTGTTACGATACTTGTTAGACGTCCACTGGTGCCATTTTATAGGGCTTTCATTTTTAAAAGTCCAGCTTGGTAATTCTACACGTAAGAAGCCTTTAGGTCAAGGAACCACCCTTGGCTCAAAGGTGCTGAGCATTAAATCAGAGAGAAGCTTTTGTGATGCTTAGAACCAAGGACCTCCATTTACTCAGGCCATTGAGACAGCCACCCACGTTTACCCAAAAAGCACTCTTCAGTGGAACTCTGGGTAAGTTTTTCCCACTTTATCTGGTTCTTCCAAGGAAACAGGAAAGACTGAATTAATTCCCTTTTCCCTCTTGAGCACTTTTTAAAAAATAATAAAGTATATCTTTAAACTTCAGGAGGCATCTCTGAAAAAAGGCTTCCTTAGCGCCTTAGGATGCGTGTTATCCAGAGACACCTCCGCTCCTCTGGGGGCTGCAGAGCACTATGCAAGCCTCGGTTGGATGGCTTGAAAATTAGAATTGCACTTTAGTTGACTAATCTTCAATCCACATGGCCTTATGGGCTAGCGGGTCTGAGAACCCCATTTCATTCATATCTGCCAAAGAATTACTCAGAAGCACATCAGATGCCAACACCCCACCTACACAGTGGGGGAGGAACTTTTCTATCCCAAAACATATCTCTTTGGAGTGTCTGCTATGCCATTCGGAAATGTTTTTTTAACATCAGGATTTAAATAAAGTGAACACTATGACATTTAGAGTAGCATCGTCTTTTGTTCCACCGGGGCATGCAGAGGATGATATTGCCTAGACCTGAGCTGGGATTGATTTCCCCTAATGGAAACCCTGGTGTCACACTGGTTAAGACCTACTGCTGGTAGCAAAGGGTCAGCAGTTCAAATCCACTAGGCGCTTCTTGGAAACTGGGGGGCAGTTCGTCTCTGCCCTATAGGGTCACTATGAGTCGGAATCGACTCGATGGCAATGGATTTGGTTTTCTTTTGAATGGGAAATAGAGCATCTTTTACAGCGGCTTTTTAAAAGGGCTCAAGTCAGCAGATATTCTGGGTAATTGCCGCATGGTCTGGCATCTGGATACATCCTGGTCTTCTTTGAAGAAGGTATTGGGACCTGCCTGAGGCAACACGTCCTTCCGGCCCACACCTCTGCCGAGTGAGCTTCCACCCTCAGCCCAGATGTCCCTAGTTTCCCTATGGGGCTCACAGAGCACTTTGAACAAAGAGCAAACTTCTGGTTTACCAGAAAAATGGGGTGGGGGAAACAGGTCATGGATGGCCTAAAACCACAGTCAGTCAGCATGTGGTACAAAGCTAGGCAGAAATGCCGGGCAGAGACCAGCTGGCAAAGGAAGAAGCCAACACTCCCACTACAACTTACACTGCTGTTACCAGGTCAGTAGAGCACCTGGAGAGGCATGTCCCTGTCACTCCGGGACTGGCCAGATTGAGTTCAGGTTCAGCAGTCTGTCCGCACTTAGCTCACATGCTATGTCCAGGGTGACTAGGAGCTCCTCTCCTAGAGTGCTCCATGTCTCGAAGAATACCTCCCAGCCCCTTCCCTTCACCTCCGTCCCTCTTCCAAGTCCTCCCTTGCCCTCAGATTCTCACATGAAGTCTTCTTTACTCAGTTATTCCAGAATAAGTCTGTGTGTCTAGTTCTCCGTCAAGGGCAAGGACCATGTCCCATTCATCTTCATGTCGCCTTCCCGCCACCCACCCCCTGTATCAAGCATCATGCCATACACAAAAGTGCTCAAAAAGTACCAAACCAATGAGGACACCAGTCAGTCCTAATGCCTTGGTGAGCCATAAGGCCATCAGTAATCCCATTGGCCAACTCAGGCGGGGACAGAAGCTCCCAAACACTCCAGTGGCAGAGAAGGGCAAAGGATAGGCCTTGGGAGGGGATTTGGTGATGATGGGGGTGGGCCGATGACTCAATCCTACCCCCTGCACATCCTGTCCTCCTGAAAGATGCCCTCAAATCAAGCCTCTTACTGTCTAGTGATGGGGTTGAAGTACTGGCACCCAGAATAACCCAGAAAAAGGGATTATTTGATAATAGTCTCTCCTGAGGTCTGGTGGACCCACGGGCTGTGAGCTGGGACAAGAACCAACCGAGATACACAGATGTGCATGCTGCATCTGAAATCTGGGGGTCTCCACCACACAGCTCCCATCGCACCACACCTCAATCTGCTAAACCACTGAGTAATCCAAGGTGACAAAAGTCTTCACTCAAGGTTTTCCAAGCCACATGTTCGAGTCCAGATAGTTCTGGCCCAATTCAGTGTCCCAGACTCCTTGACACTTGGGGGCGCCATGCCTCTTCCTGCCACATCTCCTGGCAAGCACTGGAGGATGTAGCTATTCCCCCAAGTGACTCAAAAGGACACTTTCAGCAAGGTCAGCCCTTTCGGTATGAAGATGCGTGGGAAAAATTGGGTTGAGAGGAGCTCGCCACCCACACACATCTGAAAAGCAAATTGATGGTGAAAACTGTGGCCCAAGATGAGAAAACTTTTTCTGAGGGAGCAGTTGAAGCTGAAGCCATCGAGAACCAGGGGGAAGCGTAGCTATTATGAAACACAAAATGTGTCAGGGGTGAGAGAAAGGTCAGCCTTTTGCTTTTCCCACACCGGCTGCTTTCTGAAGGACAATGAAGTCTAGCTGAAGTGTGATCACGGACCTTCTGGCCTTTGATGTCTCCTCCTTCCCCGCCCCTCAAGCTCTGTGGGAGGATGGAAGCTCCTGCGGTTTCCTCACACCTTCTGGCACATACACGTTAAGGTTATCTTACTCTGACGGCCCCATCTGAAGCCTAAAACGAATTAAGTGTTAGCTAAAAAATGAACAAAATGAGACAGGACTCGCCATGTGTCCTTACCAAAAGGGAGGCCTGTTTCTAGATTGGGTTTGGTTTCGGACCTGCAGGTCCACAGAATCGTCAAAGAAAGGTGACTTCAGGAGGCCATCCCAAGACCTTTGCTCCCAAAGAAGACTGACTGACCCACGGAGGAGGGAGGCCCAAACGTGCGTCTTCCAGGTCAGTGGGGCAGGCGCTGTCTTCTCCCTGGTGTGAGAAAGGAAAGCTGGTTAAGGAGAGGTAGGAAGGGAGATAAAGAGACGGGAGAGCAAAGAAAGGGTGAGGAAAGAGATAAACAGAAAGGATCTTCCCCGGAGGCCGCAAGGAGGGCTGGAGCTGAGGCTAGGTTACAGACGCCATCTTTCTCTGGAAGGAAGGAGCAGTAGGGAAGTGGTGATGTTGAAGTGGCCAAAGCCAACCACCACATACGGTGGAGGCAACGTTTTAATGTAAGCAAGACCTAGACCATTTATAGAACAAACACGACAGGCAGTGACTGCAGACACGGAAAAGATAATCCTGTTTGTTCCTCTGGCTCTGAAGGCAGCTACCAAGCCCCACATGCTTTCACACAGAGGCAGCGGGAGAGGCAGCAGGATTGGTCCTCCCCAGAGGCCTTCACACATCAGGCAGAGTCCATGTATGGAACGAAAGCCCTTTGCAAATGCAGCTCTTCTCTACCAGCAAGGACCCCACGGAACTGCTGGATGTGCTTGGGAAGGGGTCCCTGTTCATGCCCCAGAGATGACCCTGGGGAAGAGGGATCGGGAAGGCCAAATCAGTCCCCGGTTTGGTTTGGTTCAAGAGTTCAGTTATCAAGCTGCCAGGAAAAGCACCCAGACTCCCCAAGGTCAAAACTGTTCATTTATTAAGTGTCAGTAGCAAAGAGCTTCCTAGATGAGTGACTCTCTTACTTTGGTGTGCATAAGTTACCCGGTGGCCTACTAAAATGCAGATTCCTGGGCACCACCCATGTCAAGTTTGACTCATCAAGTCTGGGGGGAACCAGAATGCATTCATAAGTCTTCCAGGTGATTCTGGTGGAGATGACCCATGAAGCCACCAAGGAGGTCCTTGATGATCATTGCTATATCACCCCTGATTTGGCTAGAACCTGAGGAAAAGGGTAAAATGAACTAACTGATCTGTCTCCAAATTTAACTCTACCAGTGGCCCTTGAAACTTGGAACCAGGCCTTCTTCCTCAACTCAATGGCCCAAGCACAGGGGTACAGTGATGAAGTTTTATTCGTGGAGAGGAAAATTTTTTTTTTTTATTTATTGTTATAGTTTAAATGAAGTTTACATTTCAAGTTAGTCTCCCATACAAAATTTTTATACATATATTGTTATGTGACCCTAATTGCTCACCCCATTCTGCAACAGCACACTCGTTCTTTCCACCCCTGATTCCCCATAACCGTTCAACCAGCTCCTAACCCTCTCTGCCTTCCCATCTCACCTCCGGACAGAAGCTGCCCATTTAGTCTCTTGTATCTACTTGAGCTAAGAGGCACACTCCTCATGAGTATCACTTTATGTCCCACAGTCCAGTCCAACCCCTGTCTGAAGAGTTGGCCTCAGAAATTATTTTCGTTCTGGGCTGATAGAGAATCCAGGGGCCATGCTTTCTGGGGTTCCTCCAGTCTCAGTCAGACCATAAAGTTGGGTCTTCTTAGTAGAATTTGAGTTCTGCACCCCATCTTTCTGCTGCTCCATCAGGGACTCTCTGTTGTGTTCCCTGTCAGGGCGGTCATTGGTGGTAGCCGGGCACAGTCTAGTTCTTCTGGTCTCAGGCTGATGAAGTCTCTGGATTATGTTGCCCTTTCTGTCTCTTGGGCTAATACTTGTGTCTTTGGTGTTCTTCATTCTCCTTTACTCCAGGTGGTTGGGACGAACTGATGCATCTTAGATGGCTGCTTGCAAGCTTTTAAGACCCCAGATGCCACTCACCAAAGTAGGATGCAGAACATTTTCTTAATAAGCTTTGTTATGCCAGTTGACCTAGATGTCCCCCGAAAGCATGGTCCCCAGACCCCTACCCCTGCTTCTCTGTCTTTCAAAGTATTTGATTGTATTCAGGAAACTTCTTAGCTTTGGTTTAGTCCAGTTGTGCTGACTTCCCCCGTAGCGTGTGCCATCCTTCCCTTCACCTAAGATGATTCTTATCTACTGTCTAGTTAGTAGATAACCCTCACCCTCCCTCCCCACCCTTGTAACCATCAAAGAGTGTTTTCTTCTGTGTTTAAACGTCTTCTTGAGTTCTTATAATAGTGGTCTTATGGAGTATTTGTCCTTCTGTGACTGACTAAATTCACTCAGTATAATAAGTTCCAGCTTCCTCCATGTTATACGATGTTTCACAGCTTCATCATTGTTCTTTATCGTTGTGTAGTATTCCATTGTGTGAATATACCATAATTTGTTTATCCATTTGTCCGTTGATGGCACCTAGGTTATTTCCATCTTGTTGCTATTGTGAACAGTGCTGCAGTGAACATCAGTGTGCATATATCTATTCGTGTGATAGCTCTTATTTCTCTAGGATATATTCCAAGGAGCAGGATTGCTGGATCGTATGGTACTTCTATTTCTAGCTTTTTAAGGAAGCACCAAATTGATTTCCAAAGTGGTTGTACCATTTTACATTCCCACCAACAGTGTATAAGTGTTCCAGTCTTCATGGAGAGGAAAATATTTCTAAACAAATTCCCTGGAGGAGATTATTCTACAGGTAAAATCCTTTTACAACCACAGTTTTTTGATGGCTTATATTTGTATTCAAGCCCGCCCTGGTGGTGCAGTGGTTAAGAGACTGGCTGCTAACCAAAAGGTCAGCAGTTCAAATCCACCAGCCGCTGCTTAGAAACCTATGGGGCAGTTCTACTCTGTCCTGTAGGGTCACTGGGTCAGAATCAACTCGACAGCAATGGGTTTGGTTTTGGTTTTGGTTTTAGGTGGCAAAACAGTAAAGTGTTCAACTACTAACTGAAAGGTTGGCAATTCAAACCCACCCAGAGGTGCCTCGGAAGACAGACCTGGCAATCTGCTTTTGAAAGGTTACAGCCTTGAAAACTCTATGGAGCACAGCACAGTTCTACTCTGACACACATGGGGTAGTCATGAGTTGGAATCAACTGGTTTGGGTTTTTTTGTGGTTTTTTTTTTGCTTTGTATTGGTATTCAAGGGCCTATTGCTAGCTGGCACATCATTTATAAATGGAAAAACATCCCCAAATCCAAAATAGTTCCATTTGTGTCCAAAATTTAGGAATTGGAGGAAGAAATATGAGTTTTGTATTGATGAGTGTGGATCGTGAAGGTCAGGTTAAACAGAGGTTCCTAAGCTGGTCTGTGCACAGAATTCAGAAGTCTGTAAACTGGAGAGGGGAAAAATGGTATTTTCCCCTAGCCTCTAATTAAAATTTAGCCCTTCCTTCAATTATGAATGGAGACAGCAAGCTGCACTAGTATGCATTAGCAAGACTGGTGACTTTGTCACCAAAGGAAATCAAAGATATTTCATATTACATGACAGTTGTTGTAGATGTCTCAAAATATCACTTCTGCTCAACTCCACTCTGAAAGTAAAGTTGTCATTAGACCTGCTGATAGATTTTACTTAATGCGTTAGTAAAGAGGCACATATAGTACCAGTTCGTACATTTGTTTTAATATTTGGAGAAATGTATTTCAATATAGTTGGTTTCTCTTGTAATCGTATATATTTTATTTTATGCATTTTAAAACCTCCATGTGGCCAAATCCAGTAACCACTTCCTGTGCTCGTCTTAATCTTTAAGCATCTCTCAACAGGGGTGACCACTCCTTCTTCCTTGAAACCCTCCCTTGCTTTGCTCCCACAATACCATTCTCCCATGAACAAGGTCTATGCAGACTTCTCCTCTATACAGCCTCTAACAGGAGGTTCTTACGGCTAGGTATGGCCCTCTTCTGTCTTCTCTCACCTTTTCTCTCTCTCCCTCCCTTGTTCCCTTTCTCTCTCTCTGTTTTCCTCCCCCACATGCTCTTTCTCGATCTTGATCTCTGCACTTTCCATGTGTGTGATTACCATCTTCATATTGATGTTCATTGACTCCTAGATTTGCTCCTTCAGTCAGGACCTCTCATCTGAACCCCACCTTTGCATAGATAGTTAGGTGACATCTCCACTTGGATGTCTCTGATAGAAGTCTTGACTTATACCTCCCAGACCTATTTCCCCGCTAATCCTCCCTCCGCAGTAGCAGTACCACCAACCACCCAGATATCCAAGTTCCAAAGTCAAGTCATCTTTGATTTGGTAGAAGGTAGAACCATCTTCACCTATTGGTTCTATTCCCAGAATATGTCACAAAGTCATCCACCTCTCTCTGCCACCACCACCATCACCCTAGCCTCAGCTACTGCCACAGCCTTGAATTGGTCTCCCTAATTCTAGCCCCTCCAACCCTCGGGCGCTTTTGAGATCTTTAACATGTGAATTGGATCATGTCATACAACCACTTTAAAATCGTCTCGCTGTGTGTAGGGTAAACTCTAAACTCCTCATCTGGGCCAGAACAGGCCATACATTTCACTCCAACTTAACCTCCCTCTCAGTCATAATTCTCCAACCTCATAGATCTTCTTTTAACTACAAACTATGCTGACTACTTTCCTGCCTCTGAGACACCAGTGAGATTTAGAAGCGATGGTCCCACGCCGTATTGGTCAATACCAGATCTCTTCTGGCACTTGGAGACTTTCTTGTTTCTAAAAGTTGGAAGAGAGAAACTGGTGTTTACTCTGGCTTTTGTCAGCCTCTGCAGGAGTATTCCAAGCTACCTAGATTGTTACCCTGCTGAGAAAGTGTCACCCACAGTGTGAAACCTTTTAGAGTTTACTGATTCATCCTCGGCCAGCTCTGTACTTTCCCTGGTTCCTTTGGTGAGAGGTGGCCCAGTCAAACAGAGGAAGTTTCTATCCAGTCTCTGTTCTGAAACGAGAGTTGAGTCTCATGTCTACACCAACACCCCCCCCCCAAAAAAAAAAACCCCCAACCCACTGCCATAAAGTCAATTCCAACTCACCAACTTACAGCAACGCTATAGGGCGGAATAGAACTTCCCTATAGGGTTTCCAAGTCTGTAAATCTTTACAGAAGCAGACGGCCACATCTTTCTCCCACATAGCAGCTGGTGGGTTCGAACTGCCAACCTTTCAGTTAGCAGCTGAGTACTTAACCACTTCGCCACCAGAGCTCCTCCAACAGCTACACCAGGGTTCTTATAATTGCAGTTGTCAATGGGCCTACCTTGCCCAGGTATTTCTGCTTAAGAACACTCACAGGCCTTTTTATTTCATTTGGGACTTTGTAAGGATAATAGCATGAATTTTGAGGGAAATTATATGGAATTTCTTTTAAAATACTCCAGCAAAGATTTTTAAAAAGGTGGAGTGGGGTGGGGGAAGAATGAAAGAAAGATAGGGACTGAAGAAGGAAAGGGGAGGGAAGACAGATGAAAGAAAGGAAGAGAGAAAGAGGAAGGAAGGAAGGTATCTGTATGATATGTATTTAGACAGAAGAGAAGAGGAGGCGAGAGAAGGGGAGGAGAGGCAATAATTAGAATAGGAAAGAAAAGAGAAAAGGTGAGTAGTAGTGTATCTGAAACAAGAATGGACAAAATGTTGATCATTATTGCAGTTGGGTGTGGCTATGTGGAGATTTATTATACTGTTCCTTCTTGTGTATGTTTTTAAATTTACATAATTTAAAAGTTTACAAAGAAGAGAGTGTGAGTGGAGAAGACCTGCACCAATCCCATGGAGGAGACAGTTCACTAAACACTCCCCAGTGCCCCTGAGGCATGAGTGCCACAGGGCCTTTGCACAAGCTGCTCCCTCCTCCAGTACACCCTTTCTTCTTTTCTTCCTATAAGTAATTCCTGTTCATTGTGCAGATCTCAGCTCAAATGTCACTTCCTCCCAGAAGCCTTCCCTGCCTTCCCCCCAACCCCAGTTTAGATCAGAATCCTTCATACCACTCTCCAGCAGCCTGTACTCATAACCATCTACATGTGTGGTGGCGTGATCAGTATCTGCTGCCTATGTGGACTGTGAGCTTCATAAGGGCTGGATCTGTGGTGGTCTTTGCTCCCCATCACCTGGCCCAGTGCCTGGCATGTAGTAGATGCTCAATACATTTTTGTATGAGGTTAGTTACAAATCTCCCTTTACTAGAGTGCTGTTCTCAATTGCTGTATTCGTCAGTTTGTCATACTGTGGGGGCTTGCTGTGATGCCAGAAGCTATGCCACTGGTATTCAAATACCAGCAGGGTCACCCATGGTGGACAGGTTTCAGCTGAGCCTCCAGACTAAGACAGACTAGGAGGAAGGACCTGGTGGTCTACTTCTGAAGAAAATTAGCTAGTGAAAACCTTATGAATAGCAGCAGAACATTGTCTGAAATAGTGCCAGAAGATGAACCCTTGGGTTGGAAGGCACTCAAAATATGACTGGGGAAGAGGAGCCTCCTCAAAGTAGAGTCAACTTTAATGATATGGATGGAGTCAAGCTTTGAAGACCTTCATGTGCTGAGGTGGCACGACTCAAAATGAGAAGAAACAGCTGCAAACATCTATTAATAATTGGAACGTGGAATGTACGAAGTATGAGTGTAGGAAAATTGAAAGTCATCAAAAATGAAATGGAAGGCATAAATATCAATATTCTAGGCATTAGTGGGTTCAAATGGACTGGTATTGGCAATATTGAATTGGACGATCATATGGTCTACTACGCCAGGAATGACAAATTGAAGAGGAATGGCATTGCATTCATCGTCAAAAAGAACATTTCAAGATCTATCCTGAAGTACAATGCTGTCAGTGATAGGCTAATATCCATACGCCTACAAGGAAGACCAGTTAATACAACTATTATTCAAATTTACACACCAACCACTAGGCCTAAGATGAAGAAATTGGAGATTTTTACCACCATTTGCAGTCTGAAATTGATCAAACATGCAATCAGGATGCATTGATAATTACTGGTGATTGGAATGTGAAAGTTGTACAAAGAAGAAAGATCAGTAGTTGGAAAATATGGCCTTGGTGATAGAAACAATGCCGGAGATTGCATGATAGAATTTTGCAAGACCAATGACTTCTTCATTGCAAATATCTTTTTTCAACAACATAAATGACGATTACACATGTGGACCACGCGGGATGGAGTACACAGGAATCAAATCAACTACGTCTGCGGAAAGAGACAATGGAAAAGCTCACTAATATCAGTCGGAACAAGGCCTGGGGCCATCTATGGAACAGACCATCAGTTGCTCATATGCAAGTTTAAGTCCGAAGGTGAAGAAAATTAGAGCAAGTCCACGAGAGCCAAAGTACAACCTTGAGTATATCCCACCTAAATTTAGAGACCATCTCAAGAATAGATTTGACGCATTGAACACTAATGACTAAGACCAGGTGAGCTGTGGAATGATATCAAGGATATCATACATGAAGAAAGCAAGAGATCATTAAAAAGACAAGAAAGAAAAAAAAAGACCAAAATGGATGTCAGAAGAGACTCTGAAACTTGCTCTTGAACACTGAGTAGCTAAAGCGAAGAGAAGAAATGATGAAGTAAAAAAGCTGAAGAGAAGATTTTAAAGGGCAGCTTGAGAAGACAAAGTAAAGTATTATAATGACATGTGCAAAGAGCTGGAGATAGAAAACCAAAAGGGAAGAACACGCTTGACATTTCTCAAGCTGAAAGAACCAAAGAAAAATTCAAGCCTCGAGTTGCAACAGTGAAGCATTCTATGGGCAAAATACTGAATGACACAGGAAGCATCAAAAGAAGATGGAAGGAATACACAGAGTCACTGTACCAAAAAGAATTGGTCAACGTTCAGCCATTTCAGGAGACAGCATATGATCAAGAACTGATGATACTGAAGGAAGAAGTTCAAGCTGCACTGAAGGCATTGGCGGAAAACAAGGCTCCAGGAATTGATGGAATACCAATTGAGAAGTTTCAACAAATGGATGCAGTGCTGGAAGTGCTGACTCATCTATGCCAAGAAATTTGGAAGACAGCTACGTGGCCAACTGACTGGAAGAGATCCATATTTATGCCTATTCCAAAGAAAGGTGATCCAACAGAATGTGGAAATTATTTAACAATATCATTAATATCACATGCAAGTAAAATTTTGCTGAAGATCATTCAAAAACAGTTACAGCAGCACATTGACAGGGAACTGCCAGAAATTCAAGCCAGATTCAGAAAAGGACATTGAACAAGGGATATCATTGCTGGTGTCAGATGGATCCTGGATGAAAGCAAATAATACCAGAAAGATGTTTACCTGTGTTTTATTGACTATGCAAAGGCATTCGACTGTGGGGATCATAACAAATTATGGATAACATTGTGATGAATGGGAATTCCAGGACACTTAATTGTGCTCATGAGGAACCTGTACGTAGATCAAGAGGCAGTCATTCAAACAGAACAAGGGGATACTGAGTGGTTTAAAATCAGGAAAGGTGTGCGTCAGGGTTTCATCCTTTCACCATACCTATTCAATCTGTATGCTGAGCAAGTAATCTGAGAAGCTGGACTATATGAAGAAGAACTTGACATCAAGATTGGAGGAAGACTCGTTAACAACCTGCAACATGCAGATGACACAACCTTGCTAGCTGAAAGTGAGGAGGACTTGAAGCACTTACTGATGAAGGTCAAAGACTACAGCCTTCAGTGTGGATTACACCTCAGCATAAAGAAGACAAAAATCCTCACAACTGGACCAATAAGGGACATGATAAGTGGAGAAAAGATTGAAGTTGTCAAGGATTTCATTTTACTTGGATCTACAATCAACACCGATGGAAGCAGCAGTCAAGAAATCAAGATGTATTGCATTGGGCAAATCTGCTGCAAGAGACTTCTTTGAAATGTTAAAAAGCAAAGATGTCACCTTGAAGACTAAGGTGCCCCTGACCCAAGCCATGATGTTTTCAATCGCCTCATATGCATGTGAAAGCTGGACAATGAATAAGGAAGACCAAAGAAGAATTGAGGCCTTTGAATTGTGGTGTTAGCAAAGAATATTGAATATACCATGGACTGCCAAAAGAATGAACAAATCTGTCCTCTCTTGGAAGAAATACAGCCAGAATGCTCCTTAGAAGCAAGGATGGCAAGACTTCGTCTCACATACTTTGCACATGTTATTAGGAGGGATCAGTCCCTGGAGAAGGTCATCATGCTTGATAAAGTAGAGGGTCAGCGAAAAAGAGGAAGACCCTCAATGAGATGGATTGACAATGTGGCCTCAACAGTGGGATCAAGCATAACAAGGATTGTGAGGATGGCGCAGGACCGGGCAGTGTCTCGTTCTGTTGTGCATAGAGTTACTATGAGTTGGACCCGGCTCAACGGCACCTAACAACAACAATAACAACAGCATTTTCCAGAATCAACATACAGGATTTCACAAGGATGAGTACACTTAATGAAACCAAATATTTGAAACTGGGGATCACTCATTCATTCAGCGCACATTTATTGAGTGAGTATGCAGATGGTTTGCACTCCACTTGTGTGCTGTTGAGTCAATTCCAGCTCATAGTGACCCTATATGACAGAGCACTGCCCTATAGGGTTTCTTAGGCTGAAGTCTTTATAGGAGCAGATCACCAGGTCTTTTCTCCCGTGGAGCTGCTGGTGGGTTCAAACTGCCAACCTTTCAGTTAGCAGCTAAGTGCTTAACCATTGTCCCACCAGGGTACTGAACTACTAACCTAAAAGTTGGTGGCTCAAACCCACCCAGTGGAGCCAAGAAAGGCTTGGCATTCTGCTTCTATAAAGATTACAGACAAGAAAACCCTATGGACCAGTCTACTCTGACACACATGGGGTCACCATGAGTCGGAATTGACTTAAGAGCAACGGGTTTTTTTGTTTGTTTATTGTACTTTAAGTGAAAGTTTACTATTCAAGTTAGTCTCTCATACAAAAATTTATACATACGTTGTTATGTGACCCTAATTGCTCTCCCTGTACTGTGACAGCACACTCCTCCTTTCCGCCCCTGATTTCCCGTGTCCATTCCACCAGCTCCTGACCCTCTCTGCCTTCTCATCTCACCTCTGAACAGGAGCTGCCTATTTAGTCTCATGTATGTACTTGAGCTAAGAAGCACACTCTTCACGACTATCATTTTATGTCCCATAGTCCAGTCTAATCTTTGTCTGAAGAGTTGGCCTTGGGAATGGTTTTAGTTCTGGGTTGACAGAGAGTCCAGGGGCCATGCTTTCTGGGGTTCCTCCAGTCTCAGACCATTAAGTCTGGTATTTTTACTAGAATTTGAGTGCTGCACCCCACTTTTCTCCTGCTCCATCAGGGACTGTCTGTTGTGTTCCCTGTCAGGGCAGTCATTGGTTGTAGCCAGGCACCATCTAGTTCTTCTGGTCTCAGGCTGATACAGTCTCTGGTTTATGTAGCCCTTTCTGTCTCTTGGGCTAATACTTTCCTTGTGACTTTGGTGTTCTTCATTCTCCTTTACTCCAGGTAGATTAGAACCAATTGATGCCTCTTAGATAGCCGCTTGCTAGCTTTTAAGACCCCAGATGCCACTCACCAAAGTAGGATGCAGAACATTTTCTTAATAAACTTTGTTATGCCAGTTGACTTAGATGTCCCCTGAAGGCATGGTCCCCAGACCTCTGCCCCTGCTACTCTGTCCCTCGAAGTGTTTGGTTGTATTCAGGAAACTTCTTAGCTTTAGTTTAGTCCATTTGTGCTGACCTCCCCTGTAGTGTGTGCTGTCCTTCACTTCACCTAAGATAATTCTTGTCTACTATCTAGTTAGTGAATAACCCTCTCCCTCCCTCCCCACCCTCGTAACCATCAAAGAATGTATTCTTCTGTGTTTAAACCTTTTCTTGAGTTCTTATAATAGTGGCTTTATACAATATTTGACCTTTTGTGACTGACTAAATTCACTCAGCATAATGCCTTCCAGATTCCTCCATGTTATGAGATGTTTCACGGATTCATCTTTGTTCTTTATCGTTGTGTAGTATTCCATTGTGCAAAATATACCATAATTTGTTTATCCATCCGTCCGTTGATGAGCACCTAGGTTGTTTCCATCTTGTTGCTATTGTGAACAGTGCTGCAATGAACGTGGGTGTGCATATATCTATTTGTGTGACGGCTCTTATTTCTCTAGGATTTATTCCAAGGAGCAGGATTGCTGGATCATATGGTACTTCTATTTCTAGCTTTTTAAGGAAGCGCCAAATCAATTTCCAAAGTGGTTGTACCATTTTACATTC
>NW_004443937.1:24796893-24826318 GCF_000243295.1 Trichechus manatus latirostris | reverse complement strand
AATTCTGAAATTTTATTGTTAATCTTCTGGATTTCTGATTGCTGTCTCTCTATGGATTCTTGCAGCCTGTTAAATTTGTCATTATGCTCTTCTCTAAGCTTCTTAAGTTCCTCTATTGCTTGGACTGCGTTTTGCCTCATTTTCTTCCTGATCTCTTGAAGAGTTCTGTATGTTATGTTTTGTATTCTGCCTCTGGTAATTACAAGAAATGATCTTCCTCTGGAAAATTTCTTGATTCTGTATTTTGGGAGCTTGCTGAAGCCATCATGGTCTGCCTCTTTATGTGATTTGATATAGACTGTTGTCTCCAAGCCATCAATAATTTATTATATTTATTTATTTTGTTTTGGTTACTGTGTCCTAGCTTCTTGTTTTGTTTTGTTTTGATATGCCCAAATAGGCTGCTCACGTGAGCTAGCCTGATGACTGGCACCCCTGAAGCTCCAGCGTCCTCCCACCAGGTGGCCAGAACTGCCACTAAGTATGAGAGCCCAGGAGTCTACCCACTCTTCCTGTATGGATTCAGCTCAGGTGTCCAGGTAGTTGGCCACGAAGTGTGTGGTGCAGTTTCTCACCTATAGTGCTAGACAGGTGTGGGTGATTGGTGTAGGCACAGGCATCCCCCTACAGCAGGGGGTCACACACTGAGCAGGGGACCAACAACCACCTCCAAGTGTCTGGAAGGAAAGCGTGTCCCTGTTCCCTAGAGCACATAAGTGGGTGGGTTGTGCAGCTGGACCATGAGCACCCAGTGCGTTGGCTGTAAGGACCGGGGGGCTCCACTTATTCTTGGGCCCCTGTCACAGGTGGCTAGGTGACGTGGGTGGAGCCACCAGTCCTCAGGCCCCTGATGTTGGTAGGTGACGACCCTGCTTAATGGGCAGAGCAGTGTCAAATGTCATGAACCTGCCACTTCACAGCTGAAACAGTTGAAGTTAGACTTCAAGTATATACCCTGTTATACTGTGTTAATGAGGGCCTACACTGTTGAAATGTGCCCACACAAGTCTCTGTAAGGGGAAAAGCACTCAAAGTCCATGAACCCCTTATGCCTGTGCCTAGGCAAAGGAGCTGCGCCTACCCTGAGTTCCTGGCTTAGGGGAGCCAACAGATTATTTTTTCCCCTGTTTGTTAATTTGTTCCCTCACCAAGGCCGGGAGAATGGCTCAGGGCACATCATGGGTCCTTCTTCCAGCCCAGGGGACTTGACAATCGCTGAAGCAGTCCCAGACCCAGTGCAGAGTGGGGAGCAGGGAGGTAAATGGGAGAGAGGTTTTCCCCAAAGCGGGGTGTTTTTGATCTGCACGGTAGGCCAGATGCAAGTACTTATCTTTCCCCAATCGAGGGCTGCTTCCCACTGGTTCTGGATGGCCAAGTAGACTCTGCCGCTGGTTCTCTCCCGATGTGGAAAACGCCTCCCAAGTGCCACTGCTTGCCTCACCATGCACCAGGAGCTGATTCAGCCTGAAGGGTTCTGGCTTCCGCTGGGTCAGGCCTGGTAGCCCCTTGCTGCTTCTGAACCATCTCTCCCTCTCCCTGCCTCTCAGTCTGATTCCTCAACTTTGCCTTTGATGTTTAGGGCTCCTAGATTGTTATATATAATCAATTCACTTGTTTTTTGGGTATTTGTTGTAAGAGGGACCACCGGAATCATCTGACTACTCTGCCATCTTGGCCCCACCAGCAACAGGTTTGTTTTATCACACATGAGGCTTATCATCAGAACTAGAGAAAAGCAATGACCAGAACAGAAAAAGTCTCTACCCTTGTGAGTGCTACGTGCTTTGGAGAAAAATTAAACAGGGAAGGGAGATGGAGAGTTCCAGGGGAGGGGCTGCAGTGTTCAATTGAGTAGGCAGGGCAGCCTTACTGAGAAGGGGGTATTTGAGCAAAGACCTAAAGGAGGTAGGGAGTAAGCATGTGACTGTCTGCAGGGAGGGGGCCCAAGGCAGAGAGTTGCCTGAAGAATTGAATGCGAATCATCTGTCCCCTCATCTGGCCTCTTCTTTAACCCTAGGTCTATGTCATATGCTTCTGTGAATTCATCCAGGGTGGTCACACTATTGTGTTGGATCTGCAATACTAAGAACAGGAATTATTAATTTTTTGATGTTCTGATTATCTACTGCTGTGTAACAAATTACCCCAAAATGCATTGGCTTAAAACAATAACCATTTTATTACACCTCATGATTATATGGGTCAGGAGTTAGAGCAGGGCTGGGCTGGGTGAGTCTTCTGTTCTGTGTGGTGTTGGTGGAGGTCACTTGGTGGTATTCAGTTGGCTGATGGACTGGTCTGGAGGGACCAGGATAGCTTCACTCACATGTTTGGCACCTGGACAGCAATAGCTAGAAGGCTAGCTTCCACGTGGCCTCTCCAGCATGGTGGTCTCAGGGGAGGGTCAGGGCGCCCAGAGCAAGCATCCTAAGAGACAAAGTGGGAGCTGCTAGTCTCTTAGAATACAGGCTTCCACAGAGTCGTGCTGAGCGAGGACAGCTAGGTGGAGCAGGCAGTGTTTGCGCAGGTGGTTGGCATGTGGGGCCAACATCAAACCAGGGAATCCCTGCAGCAGCTTCATCGTTTCAGGCATGCCTCTGAAGGCAATAGACCAGGACGAAGGGCAGCCCTGGGGAGGAGGGCTGGTGAGGGCTCCTGGAGATGTGAGGCTGGGGTCTGGTGAAAGCCTCCGGCCCAGGCAGGTCAAGGTCTGCAGCCCTAAGACTCGCAGCCCAGCCCCGAGGAGGGAGAGCCAACATGGATGGCCAGCCCTGCAGACCAGGCCATGATGGGCAGCTCTGGGGCCAGGGCTACCCAGGAGCTCTAGAACGGGCCTGCCTGCTCCTTTAGATCTGACTGCTGCAGAGGAGGCTGGGGCCACATGGGGGTCAGTGACGGGGCTGGTGCCTGGATCCCACACCATGTCCTTTTGGACTGTGTGTGGGGCCAAGGGAAGCTATGGATGGGTCTTGTATATGTGAGAGAGGAGCGAGGGAAGATAGAGGTAGGGGAGTGAGGAGGGACGCCGACACCAGCTGTTCTACGGTCTAGAGTCAGCCCAGGCTTGGGGGCAAGTGTCCTTGGACATGTGCGCACATACCTCCAGTGGAATCTGTGGCTCCATCACAGGGAATTGAGGTTCCACTGCTGTGTGTGTTTAAGGAGTAGGCCGGAACGTTCTGGATACTGTGAGGATGATGACATCGTCCTTTGCTGGTACACCCTCATGGTGTGCTTTTGAAGGAGGGAGTCAGCAGGGCGTGGCTGTCACATGATGTCATTTAGAGTTTGCCTGAGATAGGTCCTGAAGGGGGGTGCTGCTCAAACCCATGCCCCGTCCGTCTTTGCATCCCCTGGCACTTGACACAAGGTCTGGCTTCTTGATTGTTGGTTGACCCTCCAAAGCAATGGCTTGTATGTCTGACCATGTCAGGCAAGGTAGGATCGCATCTCAGGCAAAAGCCCAGGCTTTAGGGTCAGATACACCCAGGTTCATGTCCTGGCCTTGCCAATTAGTAACTGTGTGACCTTGGACAAGTTACTTAACATCTGAGTCTCTGTTCCTTCATCTGTAAAATGGGGTTAATAACAGTATCTACCCGGCTCAGAGTAAACACGCAGCAAATGATGGCAAAAGTTCCTGAGGGGACATCGTGTCTGTCCTGTACACCACGGAGCCCTTGGCCTGCAGGTGATGCACAAGAGTATCCTGATCAGACAGGACCTGTACTCTCAGCTTTCCAAGATGAGTTGTGCCTACTACACACAAGACATGGGCGTGTGTGGGGTGTGTGTTTGTTTAACACATACACCAGATTAGGTACACACACAAAGCTGCTAGTACAGGGGCTCATCCAGGCTCCGTGCTTGTTCTAATGAGGCTGCTTTGTGTGGGCCTTGTCTGGGGAACTCTCTACAGATTAGCTCACAAGCCACACGAGGACACCAGCGTCATGATTCTCACTCAAGGACCATCCTCTGACTGGCTTCCATATCATCTTCCATGACCTGGGTCCACACAGCTCTAGGCTTTTCCATAATGCTGGAATGTAAGAGTCTTGAGGGCAAGGACTATTGTATTCCCCATTATAACTTCGGTGAGTAGAACGCAGACTAGCTCACAGTACATACTCAAATATTTGCTGGATGAATGAATGAGCATTCCACACGTCTAAAGATAGTCCAAAGAGATCAAATCTCTAGTCCTCCAGAAGGCAAGAGGGGACAGGAAAGCTGGTAATAAGGAACCCAAGGTTGAGAAGGGACAGTGTTGACATGTTGTGGGGTTGTTAACCATTGTCATAAAACAATATGTGTACTAACTGTTTAATGAGAAACGATTTGTTCTGTAAACCTTCATCTAAAGTACAATAAAATAAAATAAATAAATGCAGAATTAGGGGGAAAAAAAAAAAAGATCTTATTTCCAAACACAATCTTATTCACAGGTACAAGGGATTAGGACTTCAGTGTATCTTTTGGGGGGACACAGATGAGTCCGTAATACTTGATTTAACAGATGGGAAGAATAAAGCACCAAGGACAAATGGCTTACCTAGGGTCACTTAATGAACCACTCGTAGAGGAAGAAATAAATCCAGGTTGTCTGAGAGTTCAGGCTGCCTATTCTGTCTAACAATTAAAAATGCAAAGATTTCAAAACATACAACAAATGCAAACAATTAAAGAGCTCAGCTGCTAACCAAAAAGTCAGGAGTTCGAATCCACCAGCCACGCCTTGGAAACCCTATGGGGCAGTTCTACTCTGTCCTATAGGGTCACTAGGAGTCAGAACCAACTTGAAGGCAATGGTTGGTTTGGAGTTTTTTTGTCTGTTTGTTTGTTTTTTTTGGTATCTATTGTAGAGACATAACACACACACACACACACACACACACACAAAATCTCTAGTCCTCCAAGCTGACTACTCCAAAATGACAGTCCCCAGATGTGCATGTTGTGATGTGTTGACTTAAAATTCCTTTAATTTAAAATGTGTTTGCATTTTAAAAAAAAAAGCCATCCTCTTTTAATAATGAAAACACATCACATTTCATTCAGTTTCCTGATTTTTTCTTATTTACGGAGTTCTAGCAAAATGTAATTATGTATTATAATTTCTCTTTTATCTTTATTTCAGCAAGGATTCACACAACATACTTTCTGTAAGTGTCAAGTGGGTCACAACTTCCTCGTGGATTTCTCCATGTTGACTCTTCCATGAGGAAGGATAAACCTGTTACTGAAACCTAGTTTAATTTGAACGTAACATAGTCTTACTTATGCAATCCCTTAAAGACTAAGACTCTTTGACCACAAAGCATACTTAAAAGCTTTCAAATATAACACAGTTGTAACACATCATTTATCCTGAATTGAAGTTTTGGTAGGACTGGGACAGTCTAACAGTGACAGCCAGACCCTAAAGGGACTTGGGACTGGGTGAAATTATTGTACATCAGGGTGCAATGCGGGGCTCCTAGTTCTTGTGGTGTTCCCACATCTCCTTCCTTGTAGATCAGAGAGGAACAAGTGGGGTCCCTGGCATGTTTTTCCAACTAACACACATTGACCAAACTCTTAATTACCATTAAATTCCCACTAAGTCTCCATCATAGTGCCCTTAAGTAACCGTAGTCAGAGTATAGATTCAACAGCCATGACTCCCTCCTTCCTCTTTCCACCCCACCCCCCATCCTCAGCTCCACGGGGCCCCCATGACATAGAGTATCAGAACCACGATATCAAAAGGGCATAGAATGGAAAAGCCAAACTCAGTCATGTTCTTCCCACCTAATTGCACAATGTTATATAGGTGTGGCTAGACCTTGTTGCTTATTCTTCCAAGTTCCTTAAAGGGCAGCCTTCTGGGTCTTCTGAAAATGGTGGTCACATGGATAGCTTTGTCCATAAACTGACCTTGGAGAAGTCATTCTTCCCTTGACTGTAAGTGGTGCTTGTTGAATTGGGGCCCATGTTCATGTGCTGGTCCCAGGCCAGTGCTTGTTTCACCACCACCCACCCACGCGGGCAGCATGGGGATAGGTTAGCTAGCATTTCACATTACTCTCTCCTCCACCTTTGTTGCTGCTATATTCTACTCACTTTAGTTATTACTAACATGTGCCTTATAAGGCATTGGTGGTCCAGTGGTAGAATTCTCGCCTTCCATTTGGGAGAACAGGGTTCGATTCCCAGCCAATGCACTTCATGGCCAACCACCACCCATCTGTCAGTGGAGGCTTGTGTGTCGCTCTAATGCTAAACAGGTTTCAGGAGAGCTTCCAGACTCACATGGACTAGGAAGAAAAGCCTGGCAATCTACTTCTGAAAATCAGCCAATGAAAACCCTATGGATCACAATGGTCTGATCTGCACCCATCATGGGGATGGTGCAGGACTGGGCAGCCTTTTGTTCCCTTGTGCATGAGGTCACCATGAGTCAAGGGCCAACTTGATGGCACCTAACAACAACAACAATAGTGCTTTGGAGGTGGGCAGGGAGAAAAAGGATTATATGGCAGAATCCAATGCTTTTTTTGCATAGTGGTTAAGAGCTTGGCTGCTAACCAAAAGGTCGGCCGTTCAAATCCACCAGCCGCTTCTTGGAAACTCTATGGGGCAGTTCTACTCCGTCCTATAGGATCACTATGAGTGAAATCGACTCAACAGCAATGGGTTTGGTTTTGGTTTTCGGAAGGGATGGTGTTAGAAATTCACAGTGCACTGGGAGAATGGAACACTTCCTCTAGAGCAAGTGGCAAAGCCAGGGGTAGTTAGTGATGCTGCTCAAATAATCCTCCTTGGAAATTCTATTTGACTAACTAGGAAAACCTTGGGAAATAAATTTGGCCAGAGGAGAGGGGTAAAAAACAAACAAACAGACTAGTCACCCAAGATGCTTTTAACATAATTGGAGATTTTATTTCCTTATCCAGTCTCTTACTCTTCGCACTCTTAACATGGCTATTTGATCTTTGATTGCACACATTTACAATATGGAGACAGGGCGCAGAAAGTGACAAGCAATGAAGAGTATTAATTATCCATTAAAAAGGACTTTTCCAAATATGTGAAATGTTTTCAAATATGATAAACTGGCCAAGTAGTTAAAAGAAAGCCACAAAGCAAAAGTGAATTATATTTCTTTTTTTCAGCCTAATCTCTAATTTGAAAGCTTTTGGAAATGTTAGCACTACAGAGTAAGAAAAGGAGAAGAAACATGGAGGCAGACAGCCTTCCAGCAGCTCCAGAAGGAACAGGCTCAGTAGGACCAACCCATTTTATAAGGCAGCAGATGGAGTGGACCAGCAACAGTGCAGCTTGGCAGAGTGAGCCGAGAACAGCCAGGGCTTATTCCTGCCAATGCAATTGTCGATGTCCCTGCATGTGCCGGGAGAGCCACTGACATAACATCAGGGGACAAGCTGGATCCGCACCCAGATCAACCCTACAGCAGGTGTGGAATCACAGAACCTCCAGCAGGACACAGAAATGTGAGGGGAGCCAACAGGATCAGGTGACTTGGGGATGTAGTCAGCTGCTCAGGACATCACAGACCAGTCCTGCAGATGGTTTCAAAGCAGGAACAAAAACCCTTACTGGCCCAGAACAGAAGAAGGATGCCAAAAGGGAGTTATATCTGAGGCTGCTTGGAGAATCCATAAGACCCGGCATGGTTATCAGGCAGGCCCCCAAACTAGGATAGAAATTCCCCAAAGATAGATGTTTCCATGAAACTTTCTGCTTCTGTGGAATATGACAGTGGCCAGGGCTCTTGTGTTTCCTTCTAGGGGTTGCATTAGACCTGAAGCCAAGCATTTCCCAGCACACCAAGATAATCAAGCCCTTCTTCTAGAGGGCAGATGTATTAATGCTCAGGCAGGAGGCAAAGCCAGCATGGTCTGTGGTGCTGTCCATTAGCCCTCCTTGAAAGTCACAGGTATTGCAGTCAAGAGGGGAACAATGGTCTCCTGGGGTAGCCAGTCAGCTTTGAAAACTCTGGTGTGGCAAATTCTGACTTATAACGTTCAGCTTCATCCCTTTCTGCGTTGTTTTTACTTTTCTCATTTCCTTTTTCTTCCTCAGTTTCTCTCTGGTCCCCTCAGTGGGGAAGGTGAGCCTTTATTTCTTGTTACTTCCAAAAGGACCATCTACCTCAGAGAAGATACCTCAGAGGGAGAGAGCCCCCGAGGTTGTCTCGAGCAACCCAGACGATAGCTTCAAGCTCCCCTCTCTCCTCGTGAACGAAACCCACTGAGCCCGGCTGATGCATCCCAAGTTCCTCAGGGTTTTCATGAGATCTCGGCGAAATCTTTCACCCACAAAAACGTAGAGCACAGGGTTCAGGCAACTGTGGAAAAAGGCGACGGTCTGAGTGACCTGGAAGCAGATGTCAATGTTGGTGGAAATGGTGCAGTTGGAAATGATCATGGTGTAGGCATTGATGGTCTGCACCAACAGGATGCAGTTGTAGGGGAACTGAGATAAAAGGAAGGCAGTAAGGACAGTGATGGTCACCTTTAGGGCCTTGTGCTTGGATGACTTCTTGGCTTGTAGCAGGGTGTGAATGATGATGGTGTAGCAGCAAGCCATGACCACAAGGGGAAGGAAGAACCCCACAATGACCTCTAGGGTCAGGACAGCTGACTTCAGTTTCGTGCTGTCATCTCTAGGATAAACCATGGTGCAGACGGCAAAGCCAGGTTCCCCATTGACTTGGCTATACAGGATTTCTGGAATGCAGAGCACAACTGCAATCACCCAGATGGTGAAACAAACCATTTTGCTATACAGAAGCCTTTTCTGCCTCCAGTTCTGTGCTTTCATGGCCTGGACAATGGCAATGTACCTGTCCACACTGATACACATGATCAGCAGCACACAGCTATAGAAGTTCATCTTGTACATGCTGTTGACCAGTTTGCACATGAAGCTCGGGAATTTCCACTGGTTAGCAGCAGCAATGGCCCAGAAGGGAAGAGTGACAAGAAAGAGAAGGTCAGCAATCGCCAAATTCAAAAGAAACATGTCGGTCATGGTCTTCACTCTTGTGCAGTACCAGTAGACAAGGATGACCAGACTGTTGCCCAAAGTCCCTACAATGAACGCGAGCCAGTAGAAGGGTGGGATGAAATAGCTCGCAAACTGCCGGACATTGTTTTTCTTGCAGAATAAGTCAGCAAAGTTGTTTATGTACTCGTACATTTCGGAGGACGCTGAATCATAGCTGTATTCATCAGACATATTAAGGATAAGGCTCTGCAATGGGACACAAGACAGCATTAAGTCAAGGACAATCTTTTGGAGGTCCTGTCTGATGGCAGAGGCAGGGACCACCTGACCCTTCCAACTCCAAAAGGTCTGTGGTAAGACAAAAGAAACATACGTGTAAGAAGTAGTAATTCTGGCAGCATATGCTTGGGTTGTAGCATCTTCATTTATTCGACAAATGTTTTTGAGCACCTATTTTGTGCCAGGTACTGTGCTAGGTGCTAAAGAACAGTGGTGAATAAGTTAGACATAGTTCCTGCTCTCACTGAACTTACCTGCTGGTGGAGGATGCAGGCAAAGAAATGAACAACTAGACAGGAAAAAGTGCTTTGGGACCACTAAGTTTATATCAAACTAAGTGAATGATTCTGATCATCCTTTCTCCTCTCCAGCCTCCCAAAAAGGTCAGCAGAGGCTCTTAAACTTTCCTGGGTCACAGACCCTTCTGAGTCTCTGGAAAGCTACAGATCCTCTCCTCTGGAAGCACCAACACGTATATGCACACACTAACACACACACACACACATTCACACATGCGTGTACACATACACATGGCACACACACATAAACACCAGGACCGGGTACCTAATTTGCAGGACTCCTTGTTCTAAAATTATTAAGAATTTCAAGACGGCAAGCATTAAATCACGCAAGTGGCACACCCATGAGGCCAGGCTTGACAAACACATCCGCTGGTATACACATACACAGACAATACACACACGTTTGTACACACTCGTGTGTGCACACACGTGCCACACTCATGCTTATATGCGGCACACACACGTATTCACACCCATACACATTCAGACGCACATGCACACACACGGGTGCATATGCACACACCCCCATCACACATTCACATGCACACACACACACATGCAAACGTACCCCTGGTTACAGTTCCCGTGAGTTCCTGGCCCTGAAGCCGTCCAGAGCCCCAGAAGGCATCCTAGAACTCCTGCTGGGGGAGAGGAAATGAGTGCCGGAGCTGAGAATACTGAGACATGAGCATATGACTTGAGTCATGTCATGGATTGAATTGTGTCCTCCCAAAATATCTGTCAACTTGGCTAGTCCGTGATTCCCAGCGTTGTGCGATGGTCCACCATTTTGTCAGCTGATGTGATTTTCCTATGTGTTATAAATCCCACCCCTACAATGTTAGTGAAGTGGGATTAGCGGCAGTTATGTTAATGAGGCAGGACTCAATCTACAAAATTGGGTTGTGTCTTAAGTCAGTCTCTTTTGAGACATAAAAGAGAGAAGCGAGCAGAGAGACAGGGGGACCTTATGCCACCAAGAAACAAGAGCCAGGAGAATAGCGTGTCTTTTGGACTCGGGGTCCCTCCTAGTCCAGGGGAAGATTGATGACAAGGACCTTCCTCTAAAGCCAACAGAAAGAGAAAGACTTCCCCTGGAGCTGACTCCCTGAATCTGGACTTCTAGCCTCCTAGACTGTAAGAGAATAAACTTCTATTTGTTGAAGCCATCTACGTGTGGTATTTCTGTTACAGCAGCACTAGATAACCAAGACAGATCATAATCTGGGATGGAGAGGGATGCAGGGATGGGGAGGAATGCAGGGATGGAGGCGTGAGTCAGTCCTGCAAATGTCTTGTCCCAAAGCCTCCACCCACAGATCCTCAAACACTTGCATTTTCCCACCAGTCCCCATCCCAGGGCTCCCATCAGGGCTCCCAAGTTCTACCAGGGACCACCAGGTCTCCCTCCCTTCCCCTAAGGGACAGTCCCTTCTAAATCCTATCTCTACCCTTGTTTTTCCTCAGGCATATGTGACAGTTGTTGTAAAATTAATCTGCATTCATTTGGACTGCAAGTTGCCCCAAACCCACGACAGGTTTTTATTTTGTTTTAAATATTAAATATAAATATTTAGTTGATATACTTCAATATTCTATTGAAATAATAAAATATTCTCCGTGAGGGTTCTATTAGCTGTATTCTCTCTATGTTGTGCTGTTGTTGTTAGCTGCCTGAAGTCAATTCTGACTCTTGTCGACACCCTGTGTGCAGAGTAGAAATGCTCCAGAGGGTTTTTAAGGCTGTGACCCTTCAGAAGCCGATCTCCAGGACTGTCTTCCAAGGCACCTCTGGGTGAGTTTGAACCACCACCCTTTCAGCTAGTAGTCCAGGGTTTAACCGTTGGCATCACCCCGAGACTTCTCTCCTTGTCTAACCCATTGCCGTCGAGTCAATTCCAACTCATAGCTCTCTTTGTCTTAATATAATTTCCATCTGCTTCTAATAGATTAGACTGTTTTGGGTGGAATTCCAGTGGCTAAAGTAGTTGAAAATCTCTGCATATTGTATCTCCTTTGAAATTCACAGTGCTCATGAGCCTATTAAAGCCCCCTAAAAGCCCTGTATAATTTGTTTTAACTGCACATTAGCATAGTAAAGGCTCTGAGAAGTCCTTCAGAATCTGCTGATTTTTGTTTTAAAATTTCCCAAACTTACCTGAACATGAGACCTGTTGTATGTATGTTTGTGGAGTGCTTATCAAGATATCAGAGGACCTTGAGTTGGCTGATAAAGGGCAGTGATATCAGGAAGCTATTGTCTCCTGAATCCTGAAGCACACCCCAAGAGCTAAGGGGATGAGTCTATCCTATTTGGTCCCTGGCTGGCAGGAAGTAGCAGGTGGACCTCAGGAGGACAGCCTGAGGTAGCTTGTATGACAACTCAGAAAAGCTGGAATCTACTCCTGGCTCCACTTCTAAGATGTGACCGAGGGAAGGTCTTGCCACAAAGAGAAAGACCCCAGGGGACCAGATCCCGGAGAAGGCTCTTCAGAGCAGCTATCCTGAAATGGCCCACTACTCGGAAGAGCTGAGGAAAACCCCTCTCCCGTTTTATATGTGGTTACTCCCCAGACTTGACACCTCCACAGTTCACGTTTAAAGAGTTCCCTTCCGGCTTTGGCCATTGTCTGGAAACCCAGTTGCGTGGGCGGACAGATCTGGTGACACATATCTTAGTCAAGATGCCAGGAAGAGTTCTGCTGAGGTGGGAGCCTGGTGCAGTCGTGGCCTGGGGCCCTAGGCTCTGAGGCCCCCAGGAAGGTAATCCCAGAAGAGGTGGGCTCTGAGCAGACTAAGTGAAAGGAAGAGCTTTGGGATGGAGGGAAGACTATGGAGAGCACAGAGACCAACGAATGGGCGTCCTGCAGCTTTAAGAGGCTGGGAGGACGACCTGTGGAGGAAAGTCAGTGAAGCCAGGCAGATGGGCAGGCATCAACTATGACTGCGTACAATGACTCAGGAGGAAACTCTGCTTTTGTCGAGCCTTTTAAAACAGTTTTTTTTCCCCCCAAAAGGTTTTAGTAGACTCTCACATGAACCTGAGCCAAACTGGTGAGGTAAGAGAAGCTAACAGCAACCCCACTCGCTGTGAGGGCCCGGAGGTGCTCACAGAAGGAAGGAAGTACCTGCTCCACGGGCCTGTCAAACCAGTGCTCCTCCCACGCCAGGCGGCTTTAAGGCCAGTGTGAGGAGGACGAAAGAAAGGAGAAAGAGGAAGGGAAGGGATCCAAAAAAGGGCGCACTTGACACAGAGGGATAACCTCACAGAGACCTGTTGCCGTCCAGTTGACTCCTATTCATGGTGACCCCATATGTGTCAGAGAAGAATTGTGCTCCATGGGTTTGCTTTTCTGTTTATTAATTGTGCTTTAGGTGGAAGTTTACAGAGCAAATTAGTTTCTCATTCAACAATTTATAAACAAATTATTTTGTGACATTGGTTGCAATCCCCATGATGCGTCAACATTCTCTCCTTCCCCATCCCAGGTTCCGCATTTCCATCTGTCCATTCTTCCTGTCCCTTCCTGCCCTCTTGTCATTGCTTTTGGGCAGGTGTTGCCCATTTGGTCTCATACACATGATTGAACCAAGAAGCACGTTCCTCGCGTGTGTTATTTGTTTTATAGATCTGTCTAATCTTTGGCTGAAGGGTGAACTTTGGGTCCATTAAGTTTTCAATAGCTGATTTTTCCCAAGTAGATCACTAGGCTTTCCTTCCAAGGTGCCTCTGGGTGGACTCAAACCGCAGCCAAGTGCGTTAATCATTTCTGCTACCACTATTTGCAACCTAGATCCACTTTGAGCAAAAGAATGAACTAGACCCGGTTCCTTCTTCAGCTATGAGGAGTGACCATTTGTTAGGGTAAACAGGAGCCTGTACCTCTCTAGAACGGTGTTTCATTGAAAATGCAACTATCTCATTCCCTGTCTGGACTAAGAAGATGGCGTGTTCATCCCAGGCTTGGGAAACGTTCACTCTTTATTTCTCGTTCATAGGCAATAAATATTGAAATGCGTTCACTCATTCAACAAATATTTACTGAACAACTTCTAAGTTCCAAGCAAGGAAACAACTTCCAAAGGACATCATTAGAGTTGACAATAGAAATGGGCCAAAACATCAAAAAGTTTGAGAGGCCTGTGCTTGCCAGACCGTGGCCCAAGTCAGGCCTTTGGATGGGACAGGGATGAGGTACACAGGGATGACAGGGAAACTGTTTGCACTAAAGCTGATCCTGAGGATGGCCTAAAGCCCTCACCTTAAAGAGGGGGAGATAGAAGAGAGAGAGGAAGAGAGGGGAGGAGAGGAAGGGGGAGGAGAGGGGAGGAGAGCAGGGCGGGAAGTGCCTGTTACTGTCCACCAAAATCAGGCATCCGAGCCACAGAGGTCCCTTCTCCTTTCCATCTCAATCATGCTAGACACCTTTGAGCACAGAAGGTCATTATTCGGGTGATTTTGCCTCTTATCTGGGACTGCCTTACAGAGCCCAGTGTGTGTGTGAAAGACCAAAGAGGGGGATCTTTTCCAAGATCCCAAATGAAACAGAATGAGTCAGGCTCAGAAGCAGACCTGGCTCTGTTCCTACAGTGATGGAAAAGGCAGATTCTAACTGAAGGACGGAGGCAGCTGGGGAGGCAAGAAACTAATAGGTCTAGTTCTTGTCAGAAAAAGTAGACAACCTACTTCACAGACATGGGGAACCCGGCATGGAAAGTAAAAGGGGGGGGAGTGCTGACACATTGTGAGGATTGCAACCAATGTCACGAAACAATTTGTGTATACATTTTTTAATGAGAAACAAATCTGCTCTGTAAACTTTCACGGCTGGCACAGAAAAATTTTAAAAATTAAATATGTATATGCAATTGTGTAGCTATAAATATGTAATGCTAAAGAATCATTAGCATATCATGAGTAATTTATTTGACATAAACTATTTCAACCACCACTCTCCATAGATCATATAAACCAACAGTGTACTATGAAGGAGAGTTTGTTAGCTTCACTAAGAAAGCTTGATTTCAATGATCTGTATGTAAAACTGAGACTTTCCCTTTGAGAAAAGCAAACCCTTAGATACGTTTGTAAGCCACTTCTGAACATAACAAAAGCATAAGAATTTGATTTAATTCTATAATTGGTTAGTGTTAGCTATAAAATCATAAATGATTCCCTGGGTAATGACTTTACTCGCTAATTTTTGTTAGGCTCTTAATCTCTTTCAGAGAAATATATGCCATTATGTGTTTTTGTAAGGCCTTCTTAGTGTTATGCGAGAAATACAACTAATCTGTTCATCTTGAGTCTTTTAAAAACAAATGAAATGGATTCTCCCTTGCCCTCTTTTGTGTGAATTTCAAAACAGACACACATAGAACTCAGCAAATTCTACTTAAAAGTCATAAAAATCCTTAGCTACTGTTATGGATTGAATTGTGTCCCCCAAAATGTGTGTCAACTTGGCTAGGCCATGATTCCCAGTATTGTGTAGTTGTCCTCTGTAATTGTCCTATGTGTTGTATATCCTAACCTCTATGATGTTAAGGAGGCAGGATAAGAGATAGTTATGTTAATGAGGCAGGCACAATCTACAGGATTAGGTTGTATCGTGAGTCAATCTCTTTTGAGATATAGAAGAGAGAAGAGAGCAGAAAGGAGAGAGATCTCATTACCACCAAGCAAGAAGAGCCAGGAGCGGAGCGCATCATTTGGACCTGGGGTCCCTGCACTGCGAAGCTCCTAGACTAGGGGAAGATTGATGACAAGGACCTTCCCCTAGAGCCAACAGAGAGAGAAAGCCTTCCCCTGGAGCTGGCGCCCTGAATTTGGACTTCTAGCCTCCTAAACTGTGAGAGAATAAATTTTTTTGTTAAAGCTATCCACTTGTAGTATTTCTGTTATAGCAGCACTAGATAACTAAGACAGCTATTAATAAAATTTAAAATAGCATTTTCCTCTTGTCTTCACAACACACCCATAGCACCTCTGGCTCTTCATGTATGCAAAGCTCTCTGTGCTGGGCAATGACTGCCCTGTAATCCTGGTGCTTCTCAACCGAGATCCTACCCTGGGAAACCAAATGGAGAAATCCTTCCCCCACAATGGATTCCTTTCCACACTCAAAAAAAGGCAAGAGGAATGTGAGTTTTAGGGAGGCTGAGGAGGATGGCTGTACTTACTGTGAATTCTGTGGTTGTCATGGTGGGTCAGATGCAAGCCTGCTTCTGGAAAGAGAGGATAAAAATCAAAAGATGATTTGACTGTAAATGAACAATAACCAGAAAACACCAAAAGATGGAGATTAAATATTAAATCTGTTTATGGTCATTAAAAAAAAAAATCTCAAGCAAGAGTTAGAGTCCATGTTATACTAATATCAAGTCAGATATTCTAGATTTCAAATCATCTTGGTAATTGACATAGAAATGAAAGAAATCTCTCATTTGAAGGTTTCGTTCACCTCTTTGAATCTGGTAGTCATCAGATTCTAGGATTCATTTTCTTTTTACTTAGACAATAATTAGAGCATTTTCCCATCCACGGATGAGGAACAGTGATGGGGCCACTGAGGCTTTTAAGTTTTTCCCAGGATGTCCTTTTTACATTAGCTCATTCTCCTCTTGTGTCAACTTCTCTGTCAGGTTCTGTTTTGATGAATGCCTTTCCCTTCCCCTGCCCCACATGCCATCCCCTCCATTTTATCAGCTAAGAGACTTGATAATGATAAGAGGATGATGTGGTCAATTTGAGAATACTCTAGGCCCCCTAATTCTGCATGGGTCCTTCTCTAGGTAACTGTAATCATGGTCACTCTTGTTAGGGTCCCTCTCCAGCACCTACCTGATCTGCATGCTCCATCAGGAAGCTCAGGTCAGAAAGATGGGCACTTTTTTCTATTCACCCTAAGACTCCAGCAGGAAAAGGAAGTCCTAGGCTTGTTTTCCAAAGAAGAGGAGGATTCACATTCCCTAATGCAAAGGGCCTCAGAGCTGACTGGAATAAATCTCTGTTGCTATTTTTATGTGTTTTGAGTCTCTTTAAAGCTCACCCCTCTATAACCAAGGGAACAACAGCTTACTCCCTTCACGGAAGATCTCTGTGCCAGAGCTGGCATTTCCTTTTATACTCCTAGCAAGTATATTCCAAAGAAACAAATCCAACTCCACATCTCAAGGTTCTAGAAGCAAATATTCTCCTTCATAAATCCAAACCTAACCTGTTGGCTTCCTTTCCATAACATCATGACCTACCCTGCTTTTCTGGAAGTATAGTAGTTTTCAAAATATAATGCGTGGCATCACCACTTTGGCAAACAGTTCGCAGTTTCTTGGGAAGTTAAACTCATGCTTACCATATGATCCAGCCATTCCACCCCTGAGTATTTACTAAATAGAATTGAAAACATATATCCACGCAAACACTTGCACACAAACGCTCTTAGTAGCTTTGTTTGTAATAACCCAAACCTGGAAACAACCCAAATGTTAATCAACTAGTGAATAGATGAATAAAATATCCACATAATGGAATAAAGAACAAACTATTGATACAGCAACAACACAGACAAACCTCAAAATAATTATGCTAAGTGAAAGAAGTCAGGCAAAAAGAGTACATACTGTACATTCCTATTTATATAAAATTCTGGAAAATGAAAATTAATCTATAGTGACAGAAAGCAGATCAGTGGTTGCCTGGGAGGGGCGCAAAAGGCATAAGGAAACCTTTGGAGGTAATAGATACGTTCACTATATTGATTGTATGATGATATCTCAAGTGTATATATGTCAATACTTATATTCTGCACTTTAAATATTTGCAGTTTATTATAAGTCAATTGCATCTCAATAAAGCTGCTAAAGTTAAACAAACAAACAAAAAAACCCACAAGGTATAATGAAAACTTTCTGGTTTTCTTCACTCCTCAGATTCATAACTGGCTGTCAGAAGGCAGCCAGAACTTCTTCCTTGTACCGTTCTGGCCAGCAGCCTCTCAAAGTGCCTTGGAGGGTCTTGGGTTGTTATATTGGAATTGAGGAATTAGTATGAGCTCATTATTTTAAAGATTAGATTAGATAGATAGAATATAGATGTGTGTGTGTGTGTGTGTTTCAAGCACATATTTCCTGGCTCTGTCTACTGAGAGGGGCTAAGAGCAATGACACACAGTAGAATGAGCTCCCAGTTCCTTGACTTTGGTTTCTCAATACTGTTCTCCTCCAAAAGGAACCAGGGCTTCTTGGAAAAATGCCTGAATTCCAGAGCTGGAACAGGGAAAGCACAAGATGAACCTGGAACAGCTTTTGCCCCAGAAAGCAAGAAGTGCTCAAAGGATCATGGGGACTTGTCAAAAAGACATAGGGGCCAGAAAAAAAAAATAAAAAAGACATACGCAACAACTTGATTGGGCTCCCACTGGCCAAGTCTGAGGCAATTTGAGCATCAAATAATGGTAATGATTATGGCACATTCAATAAAATGAGAATTCATGAATCCACACTGATATAAATAATAAAGAAATAAATAGAGGAGAAGAGAAAGTTCTTCCTTACAGTGCCAACTAATAAATATGGAAGAAATGATAGAAAATCGTCAATGGATGCCAAAATCGGTGGGTGAACGTCTGATGAGGAATAGCATATTTACTTAGTCTTGGAGGATCTCTCCCAAAATTACATATTCATTACAAATACCGAATAATTAATGTGGAGAAATCCAGAGGATACCAACTTAAACCACTCTTCAAACCCAGTGTCATTGGCATGAGAGCAAAATGATATCAAGACGACCTAAAAAGGGCAAAATGAGGAGGAAGGACATAGCTTGGCATCCTTTACTGATATCCTGACGGAAAGCACTAACCTAAGTCTAACAGAGAGGAAGCCTCAGACAAGCCCCAAATGGAGAACTTTCTACAAAGGAGCTAGCTGATATTCTTCAAAAATATCAAGGTCGAAGTGCCACAAAGAAAGACGGAACAACTGTCCCAGGTTAAGAGAGACTAAAGAGATTGGAGTCCTCAGGTGTTATAAACAGTTAAGCACTCAGCTGCTAAGTGGAAGGTTGGTCATTAGTCTGGCAATCTACTTCTGAAAAATCAACCATTGAAAACCCTATGGAGCACAGTTCTACTGTGACACACACAGAGTGATTCAGAGTCAACCTGATGGCAACTCGTTTAAAGAGATTGGCAGCTTGATGCAATGCATGATCCTGGAGTGGAGGGAAAGGTAACTGTAAAGGACACTATTAGGAGATCAAGGAAACTGTAATATGAACTATGACCTAGGTAACGTTATTGTACCAACGTTCAATTTCCTGATTTTGCTAATTGGGTTGTGGTTTTATAGGGGAAAGTCTTTGTTCTTAGGAACTACACCTTAAAGGAGCACAATGTTTTCAGCATATTCTCAAGTGATTCAGGGGAAAAAAAATTATATTATATTTTATATTATATTATGTTATATTATATTATATATTATGTATGAGCCTTGCCGGTACAGTGGTTAAGAACTTGGCTGCTAACCAAAAGGTCGGCAGTTCAAATCCACCAGCTGCTCCTTGGAAACCCTATGGGGCCGTTCTCCTCTGTCCTGTAGGGTCGCTATGAGTCAAAATCAACCCAACGGCAACAGGTTTGGTCTTTGTATAGATGTACGGATGTATGTAGCGAGAGAGAATGATAAAGCCAATGGGACAAAGTGAAAACAGTTGGTGAGACAGCATAAAGGGTCCAGACCAGTTCCATACACAATTCTTGTACCTTTTCAGTTAAGTTTGAAATTATATCCAAATAAAAAATTACTAAAGTTTTTAAAAAGTGCCTTAGAGATTGGTTCTTAGATGAGAAGCCTCAAACAAAGCAAAAGCCCAAACACAAGAAAGCCAAGAGCAGAGCTGAGGTAGCATAAATAATGAGCAGCCCCAGCTGCTGGCCGGGATCTCACACCAGCTGCCTGGACACAAACCGAACTTCACTGTAGCTGGAAAATTCTGGCATTTAGCTTCAGAAATACTATGCTTTATGGCTTTGTATTATAGAAGTGGAGCCCTGGTAGCACAATGGTTAAGAGCTACGGCTGCTAACCCAAAAGTCGGCAGTTCGAATCCACCAGCCGCTCCTTGGAAACCCTTGGAGGCAGTTCTACTCTGTCCTATAGGGTCTCCATGAGTTGGAATCGACTCAACAGCAACGGATTTTGTTTTCTGGGTTATTATGAAAGTAACACATTTTTGCAGGGCTTTTGGCAAATACGCTAACTGAATCACGTAGACTTCACGCTAATACAAAGAGGTCACCAAGATTATTAGGGAAAAATTTAGGGTGCAAAAGACTATGCTGAGTGATCATTTAAAAATATACATGTGTAAGGATATACACTTCACTACTGATTAATACTGAAACATTTTCTGGAAGGAGCCTGAACAATGATTACCAGTGAAGAGCAAGACTTTCATTTTTCCCTTCAGCTTTTGCAAACTATTTTAAATGTTTTACCTTGTACGTAAATTTTTATTTTAAGAGAGATCGTAAAAATAGCTTGTCAGCATTCAAAAACAGAAACCCTATGCTCTTCCGTTCAGCATACCTGTTTGCAAATCTCGTTGAAAGGAGGAACTTGTCCTCTACTCCAGCTAGGCATGAGAAGCAATTAGCACCGAAAGAACAATTTCATAATTGAAGTTGCCGCAGAGGACACTTTTTTGCAACGTCGAGATGCCAAGCTAGTTTTTTGAAAAAGATTTGTCGTGCTCCCATTGTCAATGTGTTCAGGCTGATAGAAAATTCAGAAAGAGCCAAGGAGGAAGAGGAAGACACGTTGGCCCCTACTGTCACGGTCGAAAGACACCCCGGACGACCTTGTGATCTATTTCTTTCCAATTGTTGTCAGAATCCTTTTAGAAAATGTTATTCCACCAGCTGCAAAGTCTCAGAGCTTGCTTTCATTTTTCTTCTTACCCCTGAGAAAGGGAAAAACAGAAGGGAGGAAAAGCCCCACACATGACAAAACACACGGAGAGTAAGGAATCTCTCAACTGTCTGTCGGGAGTAACCTGGCGTTTGACTCAAGGCTGCCCCAAACCTCTCCTCTTGCTGCTCATGGTGGCCTCATATGGGTGCTGTGGACACCCAACTCTGAAACACCTACCCGTGTGTTTGCAGCGTGGGGAGCTGGAGTAGGGGAGAAAGCACACTGGACCAGAAGTCAAAGGCCACGTCTGGTCTGTCCTTTTCTGGCCATAGGACCTTGGTAAGAAGTAAACGCCCCCATGGAGCCTCAGTTTCCTCATCCGTAAAATAGGTGCGATAGCCCAGCCTACTGCGAGGGCTTGCTGTGTGTGAGTGCTCTTTGCAGAATGCAGAGAACTATGCGAGAATGCAGGAACATTCTTCAGCCCATGGTGCTCACCTATCCAATGTGCCTTTAGCACCTAATACACCTGCTTGGCTTTAACAGTGTTTGAGCCATGATCCATGTCCCCAAGAAGCTCACAGTCAAGTCCAGTGGGTAATCATGTCTGTAGATACCAACAATGGTAAATGCTATGCGATACTGCAGGAATTGGGAGAGAATCATGTCTCCAGCACTGGAGAAAATCCAGGAGGGCTTCTGTGAGGTGGTGACATTTTTGCTGGCCCTTGAAGGCTGGAAAGAATGTGGAAATGTGATGATGGAAGAGGACATTGTTCCAGGACAGGGAAGCATATCAACAAAGGCACAAAAGCCAGAAAATGTGGGGTATGTGGAGGGCCTCAGAGTAGAGCTCCTTTCTCCAAGAGTGAAATATGCCCATTAGAAAAGTCAGCCTGGCTGGAAACGCTTCTCTGCCATCCATAAGTGTAACGTGTTGGCAGACTCCATTATTATTCAACCATTATTTTTGTATTCTCTGTTGTCCTTAAGTAACCACCATGACACTCAGCACGGAGTGCCTGCTTTGGACACAGCCCCTCACCACGGCCGAACCCCTGCTGCCTACAGTGGCCCAGGGCACAGGATACTAATAAGAGCCAGACACATAGGTCCTGACTTTGATCTTTGTCCAATGTGCTACTCGGGGATTGAATCATGTCGTGTACCTTCTGTAGCTCGGTTTTTCCCCTGCAGAGTGTGGGGGATCTGTGCAGCCTATAAGGCCACGTGCTCTCCAAGCCTGGGGCAGGCACCCACCTCCCTCCCACAGGCACTACACTGGGTCCAGGCCAGCCTGACAAAGCCTGCGTGAGCTTGATGCGAGCCTGCAAGGGGGGGGTGCATGCAAGGGGGCTTCCGGACAGAAAAGGAGATATTGGAATAAAGAGGCTCTGAGACTCTAAGTGCTGAAATGGAGAAATAGCTTAGGCTTGTTCAGCAAAAGGAGTCCCTGAGTGGTACAAACGCTTAGTACGCTCAGCTACTAACCAAAAGATGGAGGTTTGCGTTCACAGAGGAGCCTCGGAGGAAAGGCCTGGTGATTTACTTCCAAAAAATCAGTCATTGAAAACCCTATGGAGCGCAGTTCTACCCTGACACACATGAGGTTGTCCTGAGTTGAAACTGACTCAACAGCACCTGGTTTGGGTTTTTGTGGTCGTTGTTCAGCAGGGGGAGGGAGGAGATGCTCCTGTGGCCTCTTGCTGCACGGGCTGCCTTTGAGTTCAGCACTCAGCCACCTCTCACCTTCGGGTCAGCGAACGCCCAACTCAAAAGGGCGGGTGTGCTTGAAAGGGCAAAGCGGTGCTCACTGAGGAGTCAGTTAACCTAAAATAACTCAGCGTTTTTCTGATCATAAAAGAATATTTTCTCAATGCAAAACAATCCCCAAAGTGCAAACACACACGCAAAAGAAGATAAAAACCCTCTTCTAGTTTAGCCATTGTTCACCTTCTGAGGCACACCCTTTTGGAATTTTTCTCTGTTTAACACAACCTCGTGTGCACACACATACACACACACTCTTAATGGAAAAGTTATCTTACGACACATACCATTTTCTACGTTGTTTTTCTACTGAACAATCTCTCACAGGCCGCTTTCCACACCACCTCCACACAGAGCTGGGCCATCCCATTGAAAAACTGCCTAGTATACCTGAATACACCGCAGCTCACGTACTCAGTCACCTCTTGACGCAAAGCTTGGTTGTTTCTGATTTTTCACCGCTACAAAGAAGGCTGCCAAAATCATCCTTCCCTTGGGGCGGTCTCTCAGACCGGAGGCTCTCTCAGACTGGAGGATCTCATGGGGGCTTCATGTTCTCAGCCCCTGGCCACCTTCTTGTCACGTCTCCCCAAACACCTGCCCTCACTCCTTTAAAGTAAAAATCACAGACTGCCCTGAACTAAGCTTTGTGTGTGTGTGTGTGGTGGGGCGGGGGTGGGGGGAAGGTGAGGGGGAGTCTTCTTACTCATCCTGGAAGTCTAGGCAGGGCGCCACCCAATTCACATTTGCCTCCCTGGAAGCTTCTAGCAAAGTGCCTGGTGCCTAGTTGGTGTCCATGTCAGTGAACAAACGAATGAAAGCTTGGGTTTTGGAGGCCACTGCAGCAGTGCATGACTGAGCACACAGACCCCGGGACAAGGGCGGAGGGGGAGGGAGGGTGATACTCACGGCTGGCTGGAGGGCAGCACAGGAGGCTCCAGGAGAGAAGGCCCCCAGCAGCTTCCAGTCTCTGGGGAAGGGCTGGGCTGCTCTGCCTGAGATGAGGGGCAGACCTTCTCTGAGCTCTGAGTAGGCAATCACTTTGTCAAAACAGCGGAAGGGAGGCAAAGCCACCCTGGCTGTGTTGTCACTGGTGGGGTAACCCGAGAGGGTGGGGAGTCACCTGCTGCTGCTTCTAGCAGTCAGCAGCGTTGATTATCTGCAACCAGAAATGAAAAGCTGAGAACTGCTGGGCTAAGGGAAAACCATTGCCTCTGAAGACTCACATCATCTCAGAGCGATTTCTTTTCCTAGAGAGCGCTGCTGCTTGCAGGGAATGGGGAAATTGAGAGAAGTCAGCCTTGCCGGGCTTGTGAAGGTGTGCATTTATAAATGTCCACGGGTGGTGTTATCTGAACAGGCCTGCATGAGATTGCTACCCCAGCACCTTCCATCACGATGTAACACTTTTTGGCCTTGATAGATGTACCTGAATGCTTTTTAGCTCTGCTGTCCAATACAGTAGCTACTAGTCATAGGCAGCTATTTAAAGTTAATTAAATTTTTTAACTAAATTGATTAAACTAGCTACATTTCGATAGTCTCATGGGGTGAGTGGCTACCGTAGCGGACAGTGCAGTTACGGAACATTTCCATCACCATGAAAAGCTCTATTGGAGAGCGTTGCTCTAGAAAGTTGTGTATGTGGTAAGTGGCTACAAACACAGAGTGCTGGAGCCCACTTGCCCTAGGAGGCCACTTCTTGGAACTGGAGCCAAATACATTAATATGTTATTTTGAAGTGACCAGTGTAAGTCAACTACGTCAGCACTTACAATGCTTCATCTTACTAATCTTGGGTGTTTTGATGAAATCTGGAAATGCCTAAAAGTCACATGGCGTAGTGGTAAGAGTTCGGCTGCTAACCAAAATGTCGGCAGTTCGAATCCACCAGGTGCTCCTTGGAAACACTGTGGGGCAGTTCTACTTTATCTTTTGGGTCGCTATGAGTCGGAATCAACTTGATGGCAATGGGTTTGGGTTAAAGATCACATAAAACGGTAAGCTTTTCACCAAACCAACAGATAGTCTTCATGTTCAGGCTACAGTGGGGCCTTTGATCATAAAGCGATTGAAGATTTCTCGTCATTATTACCAAGACTTCCTTTTTATATTTTTGTCCTGGGGAAAAATTACAGCTACACTGTAGTGGAGATGGATTTCCTCTTTTCAGTGTATTTCTCACCCTGTGGACCCCCTGACACTCTCCAACAGTGGTCCTTCCCAAGCACATGAACTCTCATCTCAGAACCCAGTGATGCATAAGATGCAGTTGGATTCATTATCTCAATGGGAAAAGACCAAAAAAGAGCCCACTCAAAAGGTAGAAACTGTGAGCAGTAAGAATGAAAGGCTTGGTTGATTCACCGGCCTTGAGGGAGCTGCAGTATGAGTAAGCCCCGAAATTCCCTGACCTCATATAAATAGTGTCTGAAATGGTAGATAACCAAGGATCTGCCAAGTGCTCTCATTACTCTCACTCTAAATCGTCAAGTCCTAACAGAAAATGAAAGGGGCAATGGAGGGAAGGGAAGGCCCCCTTACTTTTCTGTCTGCCTTTGGGCAGGGGATAGGGGTGAACTTGTTTCTCCCCTGTGTTTCCACTTCACACACAAAACACAGCACAGCAGCTTGATCAGGTCTGTGGAAAGCAGCTTGAAGAGGGTGAGGCAAGCCTATTGCAAGTGCTCTTGGCCTGGAAGATGCTGTGTTCTCTACCTTCTCTTGACCTGGGCTATTTCTTCACCAGGTAAGATACTGCTTGCCCACCAGACTGTTGGGGTGAGGCTGGTGGGAGGAAGGAAAGGCAGTCGGGGAAGAGGGGATGAGGAGGAGGGGTAGTTATGCCAATGTGGGAAGATACCCTACACCCATGGTCTCCTGAGGTCCAGGGGAGCCGCCAGTGGTGGAAGGGCTGCTGTAGAACTCCTAACCCTTCTCCTGGGATGGAAAGAGGAATCCTAAGCCTGGGGAAGCAGGGATATGGGAGGAAGTGGTAGAGAGAACTTTTGGTTTCTCAAGGGAACCCGGGGAAAACGAGATTCCCTTCGCCCTCATCCAGTTTAGGCTCATTCCTTGTGGCGAACACCTATCTTTGAATTTCTGCGCTGTGCTTTTCCTTGCAGCTAGAATTCAGAGTTGGGTGATTATGAAATGCTGCTGGTCCCCTTTTACAATGGGTATTTCTCTCTTTGTATTCGTATACCCTGCTCATGGTGAGTTCTGGAGGATGGAGCAGCGTGATCCCAGGTGCAGGTGCTGCACCTGGAACTGAGGGGTGTTGAAGGAATATTGTGGAAGAGACGCTGCAGTCCACCACCTCCGGATGCTCCAGGTTGACTTGGTTGCACAGAGCAAATGGAAGTGCCAGGTCTGGTTTCCCTCTTGTTGGTTCCAAGTGCTAAGTGTCTAACACAGTCTCTGGCACAGAATACATGAATTTTGTTCCAATCTTCTAGTTTTCAGGTTCTTTATATTTAAAACTAGATTTGTAATCATGTTCTCCTCCTTCCTGAACCTTCTGTGCATACTGGGAAAGCCATATTCCTAAAGCACCTTGAGGTCTTTGGAAGACGATGACGCTATATTTCAACTCTTCATTGGTGAAGGCCTTATCTTGACTTGGAAAGTCCAAAGTTCAGGGTAGTTTGGTGATCGGGGTATGATCATTGCAGGTATAAGGAGTTCCAGGTTCAGACTTTGGCAGATTAAAATCTGTAAGGACTCTCCTCTTCCCAGTAAATCCATGAGGAAAGGAGGCTTTGGTCATGATTGTAGCCTGCATGACATCATTAATAATTAATTAACAATAAATTAATGAAGCAAACCTCACATAAGTCCTGCAAATCTAGAGCAGCACTAAGCAATAGAATTTTCAGAGATGGTGGAAATGTTCTACATCAGCGCTGTCCAATGCAGCAGCGACCAGCCACGTGTCGCTGATGAGCACTTACAATGCGGTTAGTGCGGCTGAGAAACTGATTTTTTTTAAATAATTTTTTTAAATTATTTTATTTCATTGCAATGAGTTTAAATTTAAATAGCCACATGAGGCCAGCGGCCACTGCTGTGACAGTACAGGTCTATACCAACCCACCTTTTAGCAGCTATTATTTCTACCTTAGCAATAAATCTCCTTAGGACAGCTCATTGTACAATATAAGGCAGGGGGCAGCTGGCCTCTGGCAGAACCGCTCTTCTTTCCTTGAGGGTGGAGGGGGTTAAAGGTAAGCTCTTCCTTTCCTGAACACAACCAAACACTTCAAGGGACAGTGTAGCAGAGGCAGGAGTCTGGGGACCATGGTTTCAGGGGACATCTAGGTCAATTGGCATGACAAAGTTTATTAAGAAAATGTTCTGCATCCCACTTGGATGAGTGGCGTCTGGGGTCTTAAAAGCTAGTGAGCAGCCATCTAAGATGCATCAATTGGTCCCAACCCACCTGGAGCAAAGGACAATGAAGAACACCAAAGACATAAGGAAAACATTAGCCCAAGAGACAAAAGCGGCCACATAAACCAGAGACTTCATCAGCCTGAGACCAGAAGAACTAGATGGTGCTTGGCTACCACCAATGACCGTCCTGACAGGAATACAACAGAGTCCCTGACGGAGCAGGAGAAAAGTGGGGTGCAGAGCTCAAATTCTAGTAAAAAGACTAGACATAATGGTCTGAGACTGGAGGAACCCCAGAAGACATGGCTTCCGGACTCTCTGTTAACCTAGAACTAAAACCATTCCCGAAGCCAACTCTTCAGACAAACGATAGACTGGACTATAAGACATAAAATGATACTCGTGAAGAGTGTGCTTCTTAGTTCAAGTAGATACACGAGACTAAATAGGCAGCGCCTGTCTGGAGGTGAGATGAGAAGGCAGAGAGGGACAAGAGCTGGTTGAATGGACACGGGAAATCAGGGGTGGAAAGGAGGAGTGTGTTGTCACATTATAGGGATAGCAACTAGGGTTGCATAACAATGTGTGTATAAATGTATGAGAAACTAACTTGAGCTGTAAACTTTCACCTAAAGCACAATAAACAATAATAATAATAAGCTCTTCCATTCCCAGGGGTTTAAAGCCAGAGCCATTTAGGAGGCAATTGTCAGAGAAAGAGAGAGAGGTAGTCCACACCATGCAGCAGCCACAGAATGGAAGGGAGGGAAGAGTCACGGCCAAGTGCCCACAGGAGTCAGCATGGGCTGTTGCAGGAGGAGCAGAATGAGATCATCTGGAGGCCCAGGTAACTGGAGTGACTTTGGTACCTCTAACAGAGACAGAATGAGAGAGGAAATGTTGGTTTTAGCAAGTAGTGCTGCACTTAGCACTGGATGTGATCTGGTCGAGATGTTGACAGTGTCAGTCTTTAGGTATTGTCCCCTACAACTCAAAGGGAAGTCAAGAGTTCAGGCTCTTGCAGAACCTGAGCTATTGCTAAGGGAAGTAAAGGCCGTCCTCACGTGCTGAGGCTCTGTGCTTGCTCACGGGAGTCATGACAGCCATCACAGGAGTTGTGACGTCTCATCTACTCATGAGAAATATCACCCCTTCTGCCCTCACAAGCTTGATCTCATTGGAGTCCTCCATTCAGCGTCTATCTTTCAAGTCCCTACTATGTGCCAGCACCATTCTAAGAGGGAGGGATGAAGCAGTAAACAAGACAGATGAGATCAAATATGCAGAGAATTGAAGCAGAGAGATGACGGGATGCCTGGATGACTCCTTACCCTTGATGTCAGGGCAGGGCTGACTACAGAAGTGACATTTAAGACCCGAATGACAAGAAGTTGCCATGAATGTGAAGGCTAGGATAACCATCCCCAACAGAGGGAACAGTAGGCAGGAATGAGCTTGACATGTTCAAGGATGAGAAAGACCAATATGTGGGGGAACAGAACGATGTGGCAAGCGCCAATCATGTCGGAATTGGAGGCCAGGGTGAGTGGTTTCTAATCTGATTCCAGTGTGATGAAAGCGACTGAACGGCTTTCTGTAGGGAGTGACGTGATCCAGTTTCCATTTCTAATAGATCTCTGGCTGCTGCCTGGAACGGTATCTCAGGCGGCAAGCAAGGATGAATGAGAAGCAACATGGCCCAGTCGCTTTGAGTCATAATCAACTTCATGGTAATGGGTTTGGTTTTTTGGTTTGAGTCTCTTGAGGAGCTTATTAAAAGGCAGATAAACACCCCAGCCCCACCCCAAGAAAGTCTGGTTCAGTAGATCCAGAACTGGGTCCAGGAATCTGCATTTTGACACATGCCCGACGTTCCAATGTGGATGGTTCTCCCGCCATACTTTGAGAAACACAGCCCTGAAACTTAACAGAAAACAGTAAAACCTCGTAGTTTTCTTGAAGCCTCTGGCTGTGAGGCCCCACCGGCCAGAACCAGTTGTCGGGGTCAGAACTTCCCCTTAACTGGGCTGCCCAAAGGCAAGGCCACCACAGGAGCCAGAGCCCTCCACTCTGCCTGCCACTGTCCCCTCTCTGGACTCCAGCCTAGGGAGGTATGGGGGGATTCAGAGACTCACCTCGCTCTGTCCTCCTGTCACCCCCACAGAGGGAGAGCGTGCAGGCTAACTGCCCAGGAAGCCTTTGCAGAGACGATGATAATTATAAAGCAAGATGTGCTGGCAGGCTTTTTTTTTTTTTTTTAACTTTGGGGATTTTTGTGATCCTAAAAGTCAAACCATCAAACTTTTGACTCTGTTTTTCTATAAAAAAATGGACCCCCACCCCAGAACCTCAGCCTGACCCCTCCAACTTTCTTCAGGCTACTGATGCTGACTCTCACCGCATCCCTGGCTCCTGGTGCATTGATTCTTGATCATTTTTTTTCAAAAGCTGAAAGTTCAATGGTTTTTAAGTCAGAAAATTTCCACAGCATCAAAATAGCATGTCAAAGTGTCACCAGTTTCAAAATGGCCACATCAAAAAAAACCACATCAAAATGTAATGCAAGCTTCTAGTGGCCATCTAAGATGCATCAGTTGGTCCCAACCACCTGGAGTAAAGGAGAATGAAGAACACCAAAGACACAAGGAAAGTAGTAGCCCAAGAGACAGAAAGGGCCTCATAAACCAGAGACTTCATCAGCCTGAGACCAGAAGAACTAGATGGTGCCTGGCTACCACCAATGACCG
>NW_004443937.1:24772619-24796660 GCF_000243295.1 Trichechus manatus latirostris | reverse complement strand
ATAAAGTGATACTCGTGAGGAGTGTGCCTCTTAGCTCAAGTAGATACAAGAGACTAAACGGGCAGCTTCTGTCCGGAGGTGAGATGGGAAGGCAGAGAGGGTTAGGGGCTGGTTGAATGGACATGGGGAGTCAGGGGTGGAAAGGAAGAGTGTGCTGTCACAGTATGGGGAGAGCAGTTAGTGTCACATAACAATGTATGTATAAATTTTCGTATGGGAGACTAACTTGAAATGTAAACTTCATTTAAACTACAACAATAAACAAAAAAAATAAAATAAAAATAAAAAATTAAGAAATGTAATGCAGGCTTCTTAGTCGAGGACAGGTGGCATGAGGCCTCACGTGCTTATGCTTCCTCCTTAGAGTCATTCAATTTCTGGAGCCAGCAGACATCTATGGACCTTCTACTTACTCTGCCAAGCTCTGCGCTGGCCGTGGGGATGCAACATAAATTAAGACCCCAACACGGGCTTCAAATTGCTTATGGTTTCCATCTTAGAAATAACAGCCCTTTCGATATTAAGTACATTTGGAAAAGATATGCTAAAAAGCAACCAATAGCAGCCTCCCAAATTGAGTTCTGCAGCCCAAAGATGTTGATAAGTATTCTACAAAGGTGAGATTCTTTGCCGAATCTGCAAGGTAGCATACTGAGGGTTGTAAAAATGGCGTGAAGGAGACATCTGACCTCCTCCAAATTCATAAGGCCGAAGGAGAATCAAGATCAACAGCCCAGGGCTGATTCCTGTGAAGTGGAGGTCAGACATGCCTCCTCTCTCCACCATCTTTACCAACTCTGACACCAACTATCCCTCCCACGACACTCTCTACTTCTCTGCTGGGTTCGATAATTCATTGCAATGTCCACACAGAACTCACAGACAATACTCATGATTACGGGGTTTATTAGGAAAGTAACAGGTTACAATTCAGGTTCAGAAATGCTCAGGATACAGTTCTTCCATCAGGACAGCCTCTTCCCAGATGTGCTTGCAGGCACGCCTCTCTGACCCTCGGCTTCTTGCCTGTTCCGGCAAGTGTTACAAAGCCCTTTCAGCCCTGCTGGTAAGTGCCCAGAGGCACCTCACTCCAACAGCAAGCCTTCTGCCCAAAGGCACTCAGCATTCTTGCTCCATGGGCCAGGAAGCCCACCACACTGTCTCCTGCTGGTCTCTCCTGCTAATCTGTCCTGCCACTATTTCTCTGCCACTGCTTCTTGCTGTCTTCAGTGTTAGAATGCTCTCTCTCTCTCTCTTTTGGTCTCCTGGTTCCAGGAGCTTCTCAGCACAGAGACCTCAGGTCCAAAGGACACGCTCCACCCTTGGCTCTTCTTCCTTGGTAGTGATGGAATCCTCTCTTTCCCGCCTCTGGGATGGTGCGTTTCAAGCCCAGTGGGATAGCAAAACCAACCAATCCCCTTTTACCCTATTTGCACAGTCCCACCCAATTACTTGAGTGGGAGTTACAAGACCATGGTGAGAAAGGCCACACAAAAGCAATTCATCTCTCTCAAGTCTTTGAAAAATGTTTTTGTTTGCTTATTGTTGTAGCTATATATATAACACAACATTTGCCAATCTAACATTTTTCACGCGTATGATTTAGTGACATCAATTATATTAATCATGTATCGCAACCATCACCAGTATCCGCTGCCAAATTTTCCATCCCATAAACAGAAACTCACGGCTTCTTAAACATGGTTCCCCTTTTCCCCTCCCTCCTGCCCTGGTAACCACTTATAAACTTTGGTCTCTATACACTTGCCTATTCTAGGTATTTCATATGAGTGATATCATAGAATATTTGTCCTTTTGTGATTGACTTATTTTGCTCTGCAGAATGTTTTTAAGATTCACCTGCACTGTAGCATGATTCAGGATTTCATTTCTCTTTATGGTTGAGTAGTATTCCATTGTCTGTATATACCATATTTTGTTCATCCATTCTTCTGTTGATGGACGTTTAGATTGTTTCCACATTTTGGCTATTGCGAATAGTGCTGCAATGAACATTGGTGTACATGTGTCTGTTTGCGCCACTGCTTTCAAGTCTCTGGGGTATATAACTAGGAGCGGAATTGCTGGGTTATGTGGTAATTCTATGTTTAACTTTTTGAGGAGCCACCAAACTGTTTTCCACAGCACAGTACCATTTTCCATTCCCAGCAGTGGATAAGGTTTCCGATTTCTCCACATCTTTGCCAACATTTGTTGTTTTCCATTTTTAAATGAAACAGAGGTTTAAAGAGATTGTCACACACATCCAGCTTTTTAATCCACACCACACGCCTTCTTTGGGGCTTAGCGTTATATTTGCTCCATGGCCTCATCCACAAACATCAATCAGAATCAGCTCCACAGAAGATGGGTCTGCTGTCCCCTTCCTCCTTGGGCCCTCTGCACCCCCTTCTCTCAAGCCCCCAGCCTTGGAAGAAGTACAGTAGAGATAAGGTCTGCTGCCGTTGCTGGTGAGTCAATGAACCGAGGCGCTCATAGCACCTGGTTGCTTTTCTGTCCCTATCAGCACCACTGGGTGATGAACCCCTCAGATAACCCCTGCGAAAACCCGCAGACCACCTGATGTCACTTCCTTTGATGCTCAGTGATAAGCAAATGTCAAAATCCCAAACTCCCGCTGTAGAAAGACTTTCTCAGAGAAAGAGTTGGCCCTGGAGGTGCAATCAAAGCCTTTCTCCAGAATGAGGAAGCCATATTTCAGCTGTTGGTGGGAAATTTCCTTTCTTGTTATTAAGCATTTGACAGAACTACCTTATTCCTCTTTGTCTTTCATCTTTGCCGTTGGGGGCTTCACTCTGTTTGCTAAACGTGTGTGGGTGTGAAAGTTGCGCTGTGGAAAAACATGCATATTCACACACCACAGGCTTTTTCTCCATTTCTAGGCAAGCAGATGCTTTTGTGACTTTCTGAAATGTAAGAAAAACTTCAAGCATGTTACTGATTGCTCTTTGCAATTTCTCTTAGAAAAGACGTTCTGCTCCAACAAACTAGAACAAAAAAGACAAGTAACTCAAATTACGAAACGTACAAAGGTACGAAGAGGCAGTTCCCAGAAGAGGAAAGGCAAACATGTGAAGAGGGATGCGCAACTAACTAGTAATCAGGCGAGTGCATATCAAGCAACAATATTTTCACCTTTCAAATAGGCAAACCTTTGTATGTTTAATATCAAGCGCTGGGGTGGAGAGCCAGGTACTCTCACATACTCCACAGAGTGTGTAAATTGGTTCAGCCACATTAAGAAGGGATTAGGGCAATACCTGTTAAAACATCAAATCTGTATCCCTCGTGTCTCAGTTTTTCCATTCTGGAAAATATTCATGCATGCATTAAAGGAGGCATTGCAACAAAGGTCATGGCAGTCTTGCTTGTGTTGGTGAAAATGGAAAACAGCCTCAATGTCCATCAATAAGACAATGATTACATAAAGGATGGTATACCCATAGTATAGAATACTCCACAGCAGTTTAAAAGAATGAGGTGGATCTACATGTACTAACACGGAAAGATCTCCAAGGTATGTTTCTGAATGAGCAGAGCAAATTGCTGCTGATATGTTTGATATAATAGAATTTCTGACCAAAACAAAACATAAAAACAACCTTATCTGTTCGTGTAAACTAACTAACCAGTTGCCATGGGGCTGATCGTGTCAGGCTAGAACTGTGCTCCCCAGGGTTTTCAATGGCTGATTTTTCAAAAGTGGTTTGCCAGGCCTTCTGTATGAGGCACCTCTGGGTGGACTTAAACCTCCTGCCTTTCAGTTAGCATCAAGTGGGTTAACCACTTGCATTGCCCAGCAACTCGATCTATTTGTCTAGGAACAGAGAAATGTTTGTAATTGCAGAGAAAAGGCTCTGGAAGGATGCATACCCAAATGACACCATACATACATCTGGAGGAAGTCTGGGGTTGGTTAGAAGTGGCCAAATAAGAGTGTAGCTTTGTCTGCTACAAGCACTGAATATTTTACTATGAGAATGTACTCAGGCATAAATTGCATAATTGTGTAATTAACATTAAGCATTTTAAGATTCTAAACATGTTAAATTTCTATCGGTCAAATAACATCCAAAAAAAATCCAGTAGCTTATCTTGAACGTTGGAGTTCGTATTTGTACAAGTATATGATTGATTCTCTTTAGAAAGTGATTATCAAATCATCACATTTGTCAAAATTTCTCACTGTTCTTTTGATAGTTAGGAACAAAGACAAGTTCTCTGTGTTCAACCACACATACAAACACACACACACACACACACCCTCATCCTGGGCATAGCAATTTCCTCTCCTGCCACACTACGCTAATTTTCAAGTTGTCTAAACCACATCCAAGCAGGTCTTTGTGATTAACTGATAACTTAGCTTCCAGGCTTCCGTGCCATCTGATTGTCAACTCATAATTCCAGAGCTGCCAACATCAAAAGACGTGGTGGTGGTTCCTGTGTCTGTGGGTGTAGCCTGACAGCCAGGCACCTGGTTTCCTGACCCCAAACCACACAACTTCCTGTGTGGCTCTTACACATAGCTCTGAGCCTCCCACCAGGAATGAACAGCCCTGGCTGGGGATGGTAATGGAGGGCCCAGAAGTCCTGGCAGAAGTTTTCTCAAGGAACGTCTTCGTTACAGCTTTCAAATTTCTTCCTCATTTAATGAAGTAGTGTTGTAAAATGAAAAGACATGGAAATTTGGGGACTGAGTACTTCTGTTGGCACTGCCTCTCTCTCTCTCTCTATTTCTCTCTCTCTCTCCCCATGGGCAGACTTACTGGAGAAGCCCAGTTACAATCAGAAGTCTCCCTGGAGGAAATGGATTTATTTAGACAAGAGATTAGAAGATGATGTAAATGTCATCCTGGGTTCTCCCACACTTGGGGGTGAACTCGATACCTGAATTCCTTTTTATTTCAATGAGATGGGGATTTGGGGGGTGCCAAAAAGATAATACCAATCTAAGCTTTCTTGTAACCTTAATTCCATACCACGCAGTGCCAAGCCACCCCCAGACATTACCCACAGTGCTTCCAGCCACCTTCCGTAAAGGAGGCACTCGTCAATAACATGAGCAATTGTCGGTTCAGAGCTGACCATATTGCCTTGAAAATTGGAGGTGACCAGAGAAGGTTTGCTCGCTCCTTCTTATGGCTGCGTCCCATCCCAGGCAGGAGAAGGGAAATCTTGTGGGCCCAGAGTGGCATCCAACCACTTACTTCATTTGAGACATCGACTGTGTTCTGTAAGAGAACCATAAAAGCAAGCATGACTTGTGAACAAAGAGGAGCTTTCAGCTGGTATGTGGCAGGCATGACATCTTCTCTGTCCTGTCTTCTAGGAAGGCCCTCATGAAGACTGAACAATACAAATGGATTTCTGTCTGCTCATCCTACTATCCCAAGGGTCTCCCATGACGAGCATGCAGTGTCAGCAGGCGTGGGTGCCAGACACATTCCTCACACAGCAGGGCTGACCTCGCCAGTGGCCAGAACATTCGGAGGTCTTTAGCCAAAACCCTCCACCTCTGAGCAACACTGGGACGGCCTGCCAGGTCCCCTCTGTGACACCTTTTTCTCTCTCCTCCCTGCCTGGCCGGTCCCTGTCCCAATGGGCTTATGCTTTCTTTAGCTCTTTAGTCATAGTCACAAGACCTGCTGGCCTAGGGGACACCCTGTCTCTTCTCAGTGGCTGTGTATCTCTGCTCAACTCACATCCTGTGGACTTGATGGCTGACTTGATGGGGGTGCTTCTCAAACTTCAGTGTGCCCACAAATCACCTGGGAATCTTGTTAAGATACAGATTCTGAGTCCACAGGTCTAGGGTGGAACCACAGACCGAGTTTCTAACAAGCTGCCAGGTGATGCCGATGTGGCTGGGCCAGGACCACATTTTGAGAAGCAACACGTCAGAGGACAGTTTTGTTTCCATGTTTGGGAGGTGAGGGGAGTAGCCCTCATGGCAGCCTCCTGAACAGAGAAGGGTTGTAAGCGCCAGAGGCAGTGTAAACTGTGGTGTGCAGGGCAAATGTGGGCTGTTATTATCACCTGATATAATATAGGAGCCCTGGTGGTGCAGTCATTAAGAGCTCACGCTGCTAACCAAAAGGTCGGCAGTTCCAATCCACCAGCTGCTCCTTGGAAACCCTATGGGGAAGTTCTACTCTGTCTTAGAGGGTTGGAATGGACTCGGAGGCAACAGATTTGGTTGGTTTTGTTTGTTTGTTTTTTTAATTATTGTTACGTAAATAATATACTTACTTTGGAATCAGAGAGAGCTGCGTTTATCTTTCTCACCACTAATTAGCTGAGAGTTTGAGTGAACAAACTCTTTCAGCCTCAGTTTCTTTAGCTATAAAATAGGAAGTTATAATTTAATTAAAGATATATTTGCAGATATTCGGCATGAATATACATTTACATATTAATCTTTCTTTTTGTTAAACTAAATGAACGAAGGCTTTGTGTGTGTGCCCGTATTATGTGTGTGTTTGTATGTTTGTGTGTGTTTGCATGTGTTCAAGTGTGTATTTGTGTGTGTGTGTGTGTATGTGTTTTAACTCACTAAGTATTTCTGCTCAATCCTGAGAATCTGGAACTAGAACTCGGTAAAAAATCCACCCCAAAACTATTAAATCAAGCAGCTCTGGTAAGAGTCATCTGGTTTTCTAAGGTTTACAAAACTTCTCAGGGAACCCAGAATGATTTATGGTTTACTACCACAACCGTACGAAGCTAGTGGTTTCAAACAAGTTTCACTTACTCAACCCTGAAACTCAGCACAAAGCTGGGGAAAATCCACTTGAAAGAAAATACTCCCTGGCTTAGCCCCTCTGATCACACAGAGCTCTCCCAGGCCAGAACTTGGAGTCCATTTCATTGGGGACAACATTTGTCCTTGACTAAGGTAAGTATTCTAAACCAAAAAAACCAAACCCGTTGCCGTCGAGTCGGTTCCAACTCATAGCGATCCTATAGGACAGAGTAAAACTGCCCCATAGAGTTTCCAAGGAGCAGCCGGTGGATTCAAACTGCCAACCTTTTGGTTAGTAGCCAAATATAACGCTATAAACTGCAGATATTATATAATTTCATAAGAGACAACCCATACAAAAGACTCTTCAAGCCAAGTTGACAGATGTGTTCAGAATGGCAGATCCCAAAGGAAAAAAACCCTTGAGTTGAGGAAATTTAGAGGGAACCTTGGATAATTCTGGCACAAAAATGGCCCAGTTTACTCTGGCCAGCATTGTCTTAGCACTGTTTTTACACTGTCTCCTTTAATCCTCACAACCACCTTGAGAGGTCAGTACTATTACTAATGCCATTTTACAAAAGAGGAACCAAAGCTAAAGAGAAGTTAATTAATTTAAAAGATAGAAAATGTATCATATTTCTATCTGTGCAATGGAAAACCAAGTTGTTTGCCTACTTAATTAGACCCATTAATTGTCCTGTTTTCTGTGATTTATACTCAAAGCTGAACATCACAGCACTATCGAGCCCTTGGCTGCTAACTGCAAGGCTGACAGTTTGAACGCACTGAGCAGCTCTGTGGGAGGAAAAAAACTGGTGCTCTGTGCCCTGAAGATTATAGCCTAGGAAACCCAATGGGGCAGTTCTGCTCTGTTGTAAAGGGTCACAGCACACACCACAATAACAGTGATTATAGTGAAAAATTGTCAACAACCCAAGTCTAAAATCAATTACTGTACACCTAGACAATGAAATGGTATGCAGCCATGAATATCATGTTTCAAAAAAATCTTTAGTGACATGAAAAAATTCTAATGATATAATACGAAATGAAAGGCTAGGGTAATGACAAATTTATTTATTTATTCAAAAATAGTTATCGCAACTTGCTTTTCCAGCATACTGGGAAACAGCGGGTGAGCCAAGCAGACGTGGTCCCTGCCCTTGGAGAGCTTATAGTCTGGTGGACGTGAAGATTCTCTGCAAGAAAAAGCCCCCAAAATGTTAGCAGTTGTCTTTTGAAGGGAGTAAGGATGCTTTTTGTTTTTCTTCTCCACTTTTATGTTATTTCCAAATGTTCTGTATTAAACATGTAACGGAGCCCTGGTAGCACGAGGGTAAAGCACTCGGCTGCTAACCAAATGGCTGGCGATTCGAACCCACCCAGAGGCTCTGCAGGAGAAAGACCTGGAAATCTGTTCCTGTAAAGATTACAGCCAAGAAAACCCAACAGGGGCAGTTCTACCCTGTCACTTAGGGTCGCTATGAGTCGAAAATCGACTCAATGGCATCCTAACAACAAGAAACACGAATTGCTTTTTTCTAGCTCTATTGAGGTATAATTGGCACACAATAAACAGTACATATTTAAAGTGTGCGATTCGATCAATTTTGACACAGTGTGCACCAGTGAAGCAATTACTACAATCAAGGTAGTGAGTGTATCCACCGTCCCTGAAGTTCCCTCGGGCCCCTGTGTTCCCCCTCTATCCCAGCCACCCCCAGCCTCATTCCCCATTCAAACACTAATCTGCTTTCTGTCCCTATAGTTTGGTGTGCATTTTCGATAATTTTATATAAATTGAAACATATAGCATGTACTCTTTTTTTTGTCTGGCTTCTTTCACTCAGCAACATTATTTTAAGATTCATCCAAGTTATTGTGCGTATCAATGATTGTTCCTTTTTATTGTTGACTAGTACTCCAGTGTGGCTATACCACAGTTTGTTATCCATTCACCTGTTGATGGACATTTGGGTTGTTGCCAGTTTGGGGGCTATTACAAATAAGGTTGACATGAACATTTATGTACAAGTCATATATTTCTTTTTCTTTAGGATAAATACCCGATGGTATTGAGTCGGATGGTAACTCTATGTTTGGGTTGTTGCCAGTTTGGGGGCTATTACAAATAAGGTTGACATGAACATTTATGTACAAGTCATATATTTCTTTTTCTTTAGGATAAATACCCGATGGTATTGAGTCGGATGGTAACTCTATGTTTAACTTTTTAAGGAGCTGTCAAACTGTTTTCAAGTGACTGCACTATTTTATATTTCTAGCTGGAGTATATGAGAGTTCATCTTTCCCTCCTTTTTATAATTACTTAAGAAGTAAATGAATACCTGGTAGTAGTAAAAGAAAAGTCAAACAATTCAGAAACATATAGAGTAAAAAGTTAAAGTTTCCTTTTATTCTTTCCCTTTCCCAGCTTCTCAAACATGATTAGGATCAAAAGTTTGGTGTGGGTTCTTCCAGAGCCTTTTTATTGCATGCATGTGTGTGCTTGGTTTTATGTGTGCGGGCATGCACACATGTGTAAATGGGAGTCTGCGAGCCCTATTTCTCTAGCTCTGGGTTTACTCACATAATGAGGAATCTTGTCAGTGCACATAGGTCTGCCTCGATCTTTGAGCTGTTGTAGAGTATCCAACTCCAAGTAGCCCTGTGGGCACAGTGGTGAAAGCGCTAAGCTGCTAACCAAAAGGTCAGCAGTCTGAGCCCACCAGTTGCTCCACAGCAGAAAGACGTGGCAGTCCTTTTTCATAAAGATTACAGCCTTGAAACTCTATGGGGCAGTTCTACTTTGTCCTGCAGGGTAGCTATGAGTCGAAATGGACTGAACGGCAATGGGTTTGGTTGTTTTTTTTTTTTTTTTTTTTAATCCTACTCCAAAACACTGGTGGTGTAAACAGTTAACACACTTGGCTGCTAACCGAAAGGTTGGAGGTTCAAGTCCTCCCAGAGGTGCCTCCGAAGAAAGGCTGGGCAATTTAATTCCAAAAAATCAGCCATTAAAAATTCTTTGGAGCACAGTTCTACTCTGACACACATGGAGTTGCCATGAGTTGGAGTCAACTTGATGGCGACTGTTACCCTACTTGAACAATCAGGAGGGAATGAAGTGTTTTTTAAGGTGGTTAGAACTGAAAGAGACATGTCTCTTCAAATGTTTTCTTAATGTGATAGCTCCTGAAGCTACTTTTTCCTCTCATGACTGAGGAGAGGCTGCCTATGGGAAGCACCGCATTTCTCTTAGTCGCCGGCAGAGTGAGGCATGAGAGACTGTTCAGTGAAAATGTAATGGAGGACCATGAGGCTTAACCACCTCCCCCATGGTGTTATGTTTGTGCTTATTTCTAATTTGTCAGAGCAGAATTGCTTTTTCTGGTCTCCTGGCCTCCTCTCCTACTTGGTGGTGAGGAGGCTCAGTTATGTTTATAGTCATCCTGAGAAGGGCAAAAGGGCTTCAACTTTTCACCTTTCGGCTTTGAAGATGAGTAAAATCAGTCATGTCTTACCACGTCAGAAAATTCACCACATCTGCCAAATGTGGTGAGAGATGCTGTTTGAAACAAACAATAATGTAAATCCAGGAGTGGCCAGGCCCTGGAGAAGGACATCATGCTTGGTAGGGTAGTGGGTCAGCAAAAAAGAGGAAGATCCCTGACGAGAGAGATGGACACAGTGGTTACAGCAATGGGCTCAGACATAGCAATGATTGTGAGGATGGCGCAGGGCTGGGTAGTGGTTCGTTCTGTTGCACAGAGGGTCGCTACGAGTCGGAACTGACTCAGCGGCTCCTAACAACAATGTAAACCCATACTTGCTCAGCTGCAGTACCTTTTACTGTCTCCCTAGGTGGATTTTTTCTCTCTCTTTTTCTTTTAGTGATCACAGTGTCAATAGGACTCCATGAAATACCACGTCTTTATCCCTCTCAGCAATTATCTGGGGGGGAAAATTATTTATACTTGTATCTTAGATTAAGCTTTTTTTTTTCCCTAATAAGAACATACAAATTCATTGTTGAAAACTTGGAAAATAGAAAGGTTTCAAGAGGAGAAAAATCACCGATAATATCACAATCCTTATGCAAACCACTATTAATACGTTACATTTCTTCTCAATATTTTATATTTTATTAGATAGATAAATAAAATTATATTAATAGTGGTTGTATTTGGATTAGGGGTCCTGGTGGCCCAGTGCTTAAGCACTTGCCTGCTAACCAAAAGGTTGGTGGTTCGAACCCACCAGCGGCTCTGCAGGAGAAAGACGTGGCAGTCTGCTTCCGTAAAGATTACAGCCTTGAAAAGCCTATGGGACAGTTCTACTCTGTCCTATAGGGTCACTGTGAGTCTGAATTGATTCATTGGCAACACGTTGGTTACAGGTATTTGGACTGTGCTATTGTGGGTGGTTTTATATCATAGACATAATATTGGGAGCCCCTGTGGCACAGTGATTAAGAGTTATGGCTGCTAACCAAAAGGTAGTTCAAATCCACCAGCTGCTGCTTGGAAAACCTATAGGTAGTTCTACTTGTCCTATAGGGTTGCTATGAGTCAGAATTGACTTGGTGGCAACAGGTTTGGGTTTTTTTTGTTTTATGTAATATTGGAATTATATTGTAATATAGTTGTATATTCTGCACTTAACATTATATCATGAATGTGTTTTCATGTTATTAAATACTAATCCAAAACTTAAATCCAAATCTTGATTGTTAACAACTTCATAATATTTCAGATATGGACATACTATAATATATTGAACCATCCCACTATGGTTGACAGGTTATTACTACTAGTGGAGAATTTGAGTAGCACTAAATGAAGGAAAATTATACAAATTATTAATTGTGATCATTGGAAATTAGGTTCTTATTGTAATACTAAAATTAAGTTATTTATCAGGTCTTGAAAATTTGTTTTGCTTATCTTCCTATGATAATACCTTCTACATTATTTTGAACTCAATATTCTAGGCTACTCCTTTTCACTCTTTACTCTCAGACTGCAATCTTTAGAAAATGTTGTACAAAATTTTCACTCATTATTTGATAGCAGTTTAGAATTACACATTACTGGCTAGTCTCAGATAAGTATGGTTGTTTGAAAAGCCTACTTCTATCCAGACATCCCACAAGGGGACCTGAAGGTCACAGTCTATTTCACATGTGATTTCCAGGTAGCTGTCATCGGTGAAGAATCCATTTTGGGAGATGCTCGTTCCTCAGCTCCATACTCTAAATAAAAGAGACAGTAAACTTAAATCGTGCAAATTTCACCATTGCCCCTGGAAATTAATCATGCTTCAAGACAGCGCTTTACATCTCTGAAAGAGTTAGCAATTGTTTTCTACAAAAAGAGAAATAGGGTAGCCTCTTAAAATCTTTAAGGAAGAATGACTAAATTTATAGAATACAAAAAATAATCAAAACAGTCTGGTACTGGTATAGTGATAGATATATAGACCAGTGGAATAGAATTGAAAGTCCAGAAATAAATCTGTACATCTATGGTCAATTGATTTGCAATAAGAGCTCTAAGTGCATTCAGTGGGGAAGGAAGAGTCACTTTAATAAATGGTGCTGAGACAACTGGATCTCCACATGCAAAAGAATGAAGCTGGACCCCTACCTCACACCACATATGAAAATTAACTCAAAATGGATCAATGTAAGAACTAAAACCAAAAAACTCTTAGAAGGAAACATAGGGTTAATACTTCAGGACCTACTTTTTAGGAGGAGATTCTTAGATATAACACTAAAAGTGTGAGAAAAAGAAGACAAAGTAGATAAATTGGACTTCCTCAAAATTAAAAACTTTTGTATACTTTTTTGTATACTTTTGTATAACAAAGTGAAGGGACACCCTACCGATTGGGAGAAAATATTTGAGAACCATACATCTGAAAAGGGTTTAATATCCAGAATATATAAAGAACTCCTACAACTCAACAACAAAAAGAAAAACAACCTCATCAGAAAAATGGGCAAAGGACTTGAATAGACATTTCACAAAAAAAGATACACAAATTGGCCGACAAACACATTAAAAGATGCTCAGCATCGTTAGTAATGAGAGAAATACAGATTAAGACCACAATCAGATATCATTTCACTCTCACTAAAATGGCTATAACTAACGAAAGAAAACAACGGGCATTGGTGAAGATGCAGAGAAATGGGGACCCTCATCCATTGTTGGTGGGACTGTAAAATGGTACAGCTGCTGTGGAAACCAGTTTGCCAGTTCCTCAAAAAGTTAAACAGCATTACCATATGACTCATCAATTCCACCCCTATGTATATACCCAGAAGAACTGAAAGCAGGAACACAAACAGATACTTGTACACCAATGTTCATCACGCTATTCACAACAGCCAAAAAGCAGAAACAACCCAAATGTCCATCAACAGATGAATGGATAAACAAACTGTAGCACATACATATAATGGAATATTGCTTGCACCGTAAGAGAAATGAAGTCCTGATACATGCTACCACATGAATAAACATTGCAAACATTATGCTGAGAGAAATAAGTCACAAAAGACAAATAGTACATGATCGCATGTATATGCAGTATCTAAAATAGGCAAATGTATAGGAACTAAAGCATAGCAGTGGTTATTACGGGTGAGAGGGAGGGAAAAGGAGTAGTCATTTCTTAGGAGACACTGGGTTTCTCTTAAGACTGGTGGAAAAATTTGGAAGTGGGTAGTGATGAAAATGCTGAAATGGCAAATGTTTTTGTTATTTATATTTTTACAATAAAAAATAGCAAGTAGTAGTATTCCTTAAAGTTTTTAAATGCACTTTGTTTTTTATGATGAAATCTTCTGATTGAGGTGAACTTCATGTAACACATAATTAGCCATTTTCAAGAGTACAACCCAGTGGCATCGGTGTACTCACAGTGTGCTGCAACCATCACCTCTCTCTAGTTTTAAAACTTTTTCATTGTCCCTGAAAAACTTCCCATGCCCATTAAATAAGCACTTCGCATTCCCCCTGTCCTGGATTCTCTGGTAACCACCAATCTTCTTTATGCCTCTGTACCAAAAAAACCAAACCCATTGCCGTCAAGTCGATTCCGACTTATAGCGACCCTGTAGGACAGAGTAGAACCATAGGGTTTCCAAGGAGCAGCTGGTGAATTTGAATGGCCGACCTTTGGGTTAGCAGCCTGAGCTCTTAACCACTGTGCCACCAGGGCTTCTTATGTCTCTATAGAGCTGCCTATTCTGGATATATCATATTAAAAAGAGTCATCGATATGTGACCTTTTGTGTCTGGCTTCTTTCATTCAGCATGATGTTTTCGAGGTTCATCAAGCTGTAGAATGTATCCGTTCTTTTTTATGGCTTTTTATTCCATTGTATTTATTTATCCATTCATCCATTTATGGACATTTGAGTTGTTCCTACCTTTTGGCTATTAGAAATAATACTGCTATGAATGATTGTGTACAAGTTTCTGTGTGGATGTATGTTTTTATTTCTCATGGGTATATATTTAGGAATGAAATTTCTAGATATATGGTTAATTCTCTGTTTAACTTCTTGAGGAACTATCAAACTGTTTTCCCTAGTGACTGCACCATTTTCCCATCGGCAGTGTATGAGGGTTCTGTTTCTCCACATCTTCACTAACTCTTATTTTCTGGTTTATTATTATTATTATTATTATTAAAGCCATCTTAATTGGTATGAAGTGGTATCTCATTGTTGCTTTGGTTTGCATTTCCTTACTGACCAATGACGTTGAATATCTTTTCTTGTGCATATTGGCTATTTTTCTATCTTCTTTGGAGAACTGTCTATTCAAATACTTAGCCCTTTTTTTTTGGTTGCTTATCTTTTTGTTGTTGAGTTGAAAGTCTTCTTTACACACTCTGGATATTAAATCTTTATCAGATATATGATTTGCAAATATTTTCTCCCATTCTGTGGGTTGCCTTTTCATATTTTTGATGATGTCCTTTGATGCACAAATGTTTTTCATTTTTATTAGTCCAATTTGTCTGTTTTTTTTTTTTTGTTTTGTTGCTCATGCTTTTAGTGTCAAATCTAATAATCCATTGTCAAATCTGAGGTCATGAAGACTTATTCCTGTGTTTTTCTCTGATAGTATTATACCTTTAGCTCTTACATTTACGACATTGCTCCATTTTGAGTTAATTTTTGTATCTGGGGTGATGTAGGGGCCCAACTTCATTTGTTGTGCTAGCGCCATTCATTGAAGAGATGATGAAATATTTTGTAGTTAGATAAGTTAGGGGCATCATTATATTTCTCCCTAAATACCTTAAAATACCCTTCTTAAAAAAAATAAGAACACCTTCCTATATGGCAAAAAATAACACTATCAGGCCTAAAATTAATAAACATTTCTTAACATTATCTAATAATCAGTATATTTTCAAATTTCTCCTATGTTCCCCCCAAATGCCCTTTATAGCTGCTTTGTCCAAACCAGGAACCTGTTCTAGACCACACATTGTGCCTGGTTATTACGTCCTGTCAGCATCTTTTAATCTAGCCTAGCCTCTTCTTCTTGATTATCATCTTGCCACAGCGACCAGGCCAGCGTGCTATAGAGGCCCCGCCTTGTCTGTGGTGTCCTTTGGTTTGTTTGTTTCTCCTCGGCGTTTCCTGAAGTTAATGGCTGGCTTGATTAAATAAAAAAAAAACAGAACAAAACAAAAAAACCTGTTGCCTTTGAGTCAATTCCAACTCACAGTGACCCCATAGGACAGAGTAGAACTGCCCCATAGGGCTTCCAAGGAGCAGCTGGTGGATTCAAACTGCCAACATTTTGGTTATCAGCCAAGCTCTTAACCACTGCACCACCGGGGCTCCGTTGCAGGCTTGCTTAGACTCCGGTTAAACATCTTTGGCTAGACCGCATCACAGGTGATACTTTGACATCAGAAGGCATGACACCGGGAGATGTGTAATACCGGGTTGCCCCACCATGTGTGATGTTAAGATCCACCTTTATATTAGAGTCATGGAAGCCTGACCCTTCATGTACAACCATGTTTTTCCAATGACCAGACCATAGCGTTGTAATAGTACTTTGGCACCACGTGAACATCCACCATCAACCGCTCACCTACTGTCTTCAACACAAATTGACATTTCTCACCTGGGTCTACCTTCGCATTAGGAATTACAAGATTATGATGATTTTCTAATTCTAGACACACATTTAGCTGGCATTCGTATGTAGAGTTTTATCTCATCAGCGGAAGCTATTTGGTTACCCTGAAACATAGTTTCTACTGGAAAGATATTAATTGTACTTCCCCTTAAAAATTACCTACTGTCAAAATAAGGAGTCGGTACTAGCTGCCTTCAGTGAATATTCTTCTGGCTTGCTTTCTTGTTTTTGAGCACCATTCGGACTCACCAATTTCATGTATGTAATGGGTGTGGTTTTGATTAGTTCTTCTTGGTTTTCCTGATTATACTGTTCTCATCAGCACCCAATGCAGCCAAAACTGAGTTTAATTTAAAACAACGGTTCAAAATAAGAGTGATTCCAAATACAAACTACAGGCACTCTGGAAAGCTCTACTTTCTAAGAGAACAATGGTGAGATAATCTAATGAATTTCTTCCTCATTCTTTTTCACATTTGTGTACTCCCTCATCTTGAAGAGATGGTGAAATTCAAAACGCGCTTCTGAAGGAAGCTGCAGGCATGTGCTGATTAGCCTCACTGATCGTCGGCAAACTGGGCGTGTGTTGTTATTAATGCGGTGAAGATAAGCTTATATTCAATGTCAAAATCTAGTTAACTGACTCATGAAGATGTTTTCAAGCCACAAAAGCCATATTTTTTTTTTTTTTTTTTAACTTGCAGCAAGGACCCAGCTTAGACTCTCTTTCCTGCATAACAGGCTGCAGAAACAAGAGGATGAGGGCCCGCCCCCAGAGCGCTCCCTCAGTAAATCATTGTCTCCCCACCACCGTTTACGGAGGAAACCTGAGGAGACCGTGCTGTGTTCCTGTTTTTGTTGTTAAAGTAACTGTTGAGGCATATAGCCAAAAGAACTGAAAGCAGGAACACAAAGAGAAACCTGTACACTAATGTTCACTGCAGCACTTTTCACAAAAGCCAAAAGGTGTGAACAGCCCCAGTGTCCATCGACAGATGGATAAACAAAATATGGTACATACATACACGAGAATATTATTCAGACATAAAGAAAAATGAAGTCCCAATGCAGGCCACAACATGGATGAACCTTGAAAACATGATGCTGAGTGAAAGAAGTCAGTAGCAAAGGGACAAACATTGTATGACTCCACTTACATGAAGTATCTAGAATAGGGCCTGTGGGAGAAAGACTTGGCCATCTGCTCCTGTAAAGATTACAGCCTAGGAAACCCTATGGGCTAGTTCTACTCTGTCATATAGGGTTGCTATGAGTGGAAAATCAACTGGATGGCACCTAACAATAACAACTATATAAAGGCTAGAGCTTATTAGTGGTTACTAGGGGAGCGAGGGAGAGGGGAAGAAGGAGTCGCTGCTTGAGACACTGAGTTTCTGTGGATGGTGATGAAAATTTTTGGAAAAGGATAGTGATAACGGTTGCACAACAGGATAAACTTAATGTTACTGAATTGTACATGTAAAAATTGTTGAATTGGCAAATGTTTTGTTATATATTTTTACCACACACATACACACTAAAAAAAAAAAAAAATTGAGGAAAGTGTAGGTACAGGATCCTCTGTCCTCTTAGTTCAGGTTTCAATTGTGTCCTATGCCACTCTGGTCCCTTTCCTGGGGAGCAGATCCTCACTGCGGGCAGAACCAAGGCTTCTTCCCCTTCAGCTGAGGCTGAGGCATTCTTCTAGGCTGGTCCGTATATCCCTGACTGTTCCAAACAGAGGACACAAAGAATAAACTTAATTTGTAAGTTTCTTCAAAGGAAGAGCAAAGCACGTACAGTCGATTTACATAGTCTTCAGACTCACTTTACCACATGAGCAGAGATCACGTTGTTTTCCTCACCATTGTGACCCCAGAGTCTAAGGGGGTGCCTGACATATATCAGGTGCTCAATACACATTTGATGAACAAATAAATGAACTTGATCACCTAAAGTCCACAGCTAGCTTCTTAGGCTGGGTTCTGTAGAGGAGCAAAACCAGTGAAGCATATATATGAACATATATAATGAAAAAAAAACCAAACTCATTGCCATTGAGTCGATTCCAACTCATATCCACCCTATAGGACAGAGTAGAACTGCCCCATAAGGTTTCCAAGAAGCAGCTGGTGGATTTGAATTGCTGACCTTTTGATTGGCAGCCAAGCTCTTAGCGACTGCACCACCAGGGCGGCTTACCCAATTGCAGAGCCTGGCAAGCCCCAAATCCTAGGGTCAGGCATCAGGCTGGAGGCTTCTCCTGACTCATGTGGTTGCAGGGGCTGACAAATCCAAAATCTGCCGGTCAGGTGGCAGGCTGCTGGCTCACCTCCCAAGAACTGGAGGCCAGAGGATGACAAGACAAATGCAGGAACAAATGCAGGATCGAGAGACAGTGAGCTTTCCCCGAACATCCATTTATATTGGATGTAGGCCACACCCCCAAGGAAACTCTCCTTCCAACTGATAGGCTGCTCACAGCAGATCATAAAATGGAGGATGATTACATAATATCTGCCAAACCACCGAGAATCATGGCCTAGCCAAGTTGACACATAACCTTAACCATCACATTGGCCATATGTAATTTTAATGTTTTCAGTAAAAATGAGCTCCATAACAATGACAACGATTATAACCACCAGGTGGGGAACAAAATCCTTTGACAGTGGCCTGGTACTTTAGGCAAGTTGCTCGACTTTTTTAAACCTCAATTTGCCCCAGGACAGGTTTGTAATAAATTATATAAAGGTCCCTCACAGCTTTCAGCTTCAATAAATAAACTTCTTATTTTTAGGTAATAACCTGTTATACCCGTTGGCATTGAGTCTATTCCGACTCATAGTGAACCTATAGGACAGAGTAGAACCGCCCCATAGGTTTCCGAGGAGCAGCTGGTGGATTCAAACTGCCGACTTTTGGTTAGCAGCTGAGCTCCTAACCACTGCGCCACCAGGGCTCCAAAGGGTGTGTAAATTCTTCCAGTTAGTTACACTGAGAGATGTAATTCAATAAGCCTGAGAGTGGTGGAGACCCTGCGTGATGTATAAACAATTAACGAGCTTGGCTGCCGACCAAAACGTTAGAGGTTTGAGTGTGCCCAGAGGTGCCTTGGAAGAAAGGCTTGGTGATCTACTTCCAAAAAATCAGCCACTGAAAACCCTATGGAGTTCTACCCCGACACACATGGGGTTGCCATGAGTCAGACTTGACTCCACAGCGGCTGGTTACTGATAAGAGAGTGGCAGACCTTAAATCAGTTGTATGCTTTAACTTGTAATAAAATGCCAACAGTGCTAGCTTGTAGTCTTACTCATCTGTGATTTTGCCCCTTGTATTTGCCAATAAGAGGCACGAGCGCGCACACACACACGTATACACATATATATCTAAGAATAGAACTTTTTTATTAGTGCCTCACACACACACACACACACACACACACACACACGCACACGTTAAAACTGTAAATCGTTTTTAGTTAGTAAAAACCTTTCAGGAATAAGGCAAGCATGCTCTGCTGGCCTCGGGCTCAGAAAAAGCAAGCACTCAAACAGTGCTTCTGGGCTTCCTGTTCTGCGTTTTAATCGTTTTTCTCGGTTTGGCTCACAGTCCATCTTCTCTTTTAGCTTCAAAAATAAATCCTCCCTTGAACTTTTGCCCTACTTTTGATTTCTGAAGGGTTGGGTTTTTTTTCTTTCTGCTTTTTTGTATTCTTTCAAAATAACTATCATACCCCCAGAGGGTATCCGTACTGAGATTAGGCAGGTTTGGAAGAAATGCTGCTCTGCAGCCCTCTTGAGTTTCCTGGAAATGATCCTGCCCCTCCAGCCTGAACACAGACTTATGAGGCCAGTGTACATGGCCCCTGTGCTACACAGGGTTGTTGTTGTCAGGTGCTGTCATGTCGTTCCAACTCATAGCGACCCGATGTACAACAGAACGAAACACTGCCTGGTCCTGCACCATCCTCACAATCATTGCTATGCTTGAGCTCGTTGTTGCAGCCTCTGTGTCAACCCATCTCATCAAAGGTCTTCCTCTTTTTCACTGACCCTCTACTTTACCAAGCATGATGTCCAAAGCCCATGAGACGAAGTCTGGCCGTCCTCGCTTCCAAGGAGCACTCTGGCTGTACTTCTTCCAAGACAGATTTGTTCATTCTTCTGGCAGTCCGTGGTATATTCAATGTTCTTCACCAACACCGTAATTCAAAGATGTCAGTTCTTCTTCGGTCTTCCTGATTCATTGTCCATCTTTTGAATGCATATGAGGTGATTGAAAATACCATGGCTTGGGTCAGGCAGACCTTAGTCCTCCAAGTGACATCTTTGCCTAAATCTTCTCTCTATATATAAATAATTCCAGATAAAAGGCCCAGAAGAAATATGACCAAATGAGAGTTCAATCAGAAAAATGTTGGCAATGGGTTGGACCACATTCATGTGGTCACATGTACACCCATACTCACATATACACACCCATACTCACACGTGTGCACTCATATGCACACACACACACGTATGCATCATACTCACACACACATACACACATCCATGCACTCATATATGCATACACTTGAACTCAAAAACTATCCTAGCAGCAGGAAAAAAAAAAGTGATTTTTAAAACTAAGGTGGAAAAGAAGAACCTGGTTCCCATATTGTCACTAGCTCACCTGCTCCTTATTTATTACATAAACCCCTTGAGCTGAATTTCCTGGCTGGGCCAGCTGCTCAGGAGACCAGATGAGAGTGGGACCTTTCCCACGCTCCAAAGCTCCACCTGGAGTTCTACCAGGTCTTTGTAATCTGTTTCCAGACAGCCTTGTATGTACCATGTGCTCGGAAGGTCAGACAGTGATCTTTCACAAAAAACATGAGCCTGGCCTAATTACCTGGCAAAAATGAACAAGACTTAATGGGCACACCAGCCCAGGAGCAAGGACGAGAAGGCGGGAGGGGACAGGAAAGCTGGTAATGGGGAACCCAAGGCCCAGAAGGGGAGAGTGTTGACGTGTCTTAGGGTTGGCAACCAAAGTCACAAAACAATATGTGTACTAATTGTTTAATGAGAAACTAGTTTGCTCTGTAAACCTTCATCTAAAGTACAATTTTTAAAAAATTGGAAAAAAAAGTAAAATAATAAAATATTAATTTCAGGCAAAGAAAATATTTGCCTGCTAAAGAGAACCTCACAATCCTATTACGAGAAAAGTAATTATTCATATTTGCTGATGTTACTATTTTCATTACCTACGAAAAAGCATTTATTAGGATGTTGCTGGGTGCCGTCAAGTCAATCTGACTTACAGGGTTTCCTAAACTATAATCTTTATGAGAGCAGATCGCCAGATCTTTCTCCTATGGAGCTGCGGGATAGGTTCAAACCACCAACCTTTCAGCTAGCAGCCAAGCGCTTAACTGTCTAGCCACCCGGGTTCCGTATTTATTACAATAGGCTCATGATAAATGCCCATCCACGGCCGCTGAATGACCTTAGGATTCCAAAGTCTTTTTCTTTCATTTCTGCTCTTCCCCACTGACACACACACCTACACATACACATACATGTACACACTCATGCACTCTCAGACACACCCCCATACACTCATACTCACACATACACACTCGTGTGCACACATACACACTCATACACATATACACTCGTGTGCACATACACTCAGATAAACACACACATACACACCCATACACACAGATACACACCCATTTACTCATATCCACAGACACACAAACACACATTGACACAACGTCCATTTAGATGTATACCCATGAATATACACACACGTATGCACACATATACAAGCACACACATACACTTATGACTGCACGGTCTTCTTTCAATCTCTTGGCATAACTTTTTAAATAAAGTATTCTTGCAGGTGAAAAATTTCAAATCGACGGTAAATCTTTATTTTCTCTCCAATAACAGTGCCTATTCATCATCTAGTGATCGAGAGCATTTCTTCATGTATCTGTCAGCTGTTTGAATGTCTTCTTTGGTGAAGTGTCTGTTCATATCCTTTGCCCATTTTTCAACTGGATTATTTGTCTTCTTCTTGTAGAGGTGTTGGATTTTCCTGTAGATTTTGGAGATTAGGCCTTTGTAGGATTTGTCATAGCCAAAAACTTTTTTCCTAGTCTGCAGGTTTTCTTTTCACTCTTTTGGCGAAGCTTTTTGATGAGCATAAGTGTTTAATTTTTAGAAGATCCCGGTTATCTAGCTTCTCTTCTGGTGTTTGTGTATTGTTAGTTATGGTTTGTATCCTGTTGATGCCGTGTATTGAGGCTTCTAGCATTGACCCTATTTTTTCTTTTGTGATCTTTATAGTTTTGGGTTTTATATTTAGGTTTTTGATCCATTTTGAATTAGTTTTTGTGTATGGTGTGAGGTATGGGTCCTGTTTCATTTTTTTACAGATGGACATCCAATTTTGCCGGCACCATGTGTTGAAAAGATTGTCTCTTCCCCATTTGATGGACTTTGGGCCCTTGTTGAAGACCAGGTGGATGTCTGTGGATGGATTTACCTCTGGGTTCTCAATTCGGTTCAGTTGGTCAATGTGTCTGTTGTTATGCCAGTTAGGTGTCGAAAACGTAGACCAGACTTTTAGGTTAATTAAAAACCCGTTGCCATTAAGTCAGTTCCGACTCATAGCGATTTAGGTTAATTATAGGATGAAGAATGATCTCTGAACAGCAAATGACCAAAAAAGGAAGCGATTAGTTCCCATTTCTGCCCCACATTTTGTATCACCAACTAGCCCTGCTCAGGAGAATGGGGATTCTGTATTTCGTTTGTAAGTTAAACTGTCAGAGCCTTCTTAATTTTTGCCTATAAAATAATTTTTATAAGAAGCAATCCCTCTAACTATATGTCGCTATTTCTCTGGGCTCCCAAGAAGTCAGCAAATTCTCTGTCAGTGGTTTAATCACAAGGTTGGTAAACAAATCGACCTCCTCTGAAAAGTGCGGTTTACAACTTTAAGCGAACAAACGCCGGTTTCTGCAGTCAACATTTCATAACAAACATTGGTAACCTCAAGTTTCCAGTTAACGATTCTTAGAATTACTTTTTAATTATGACATTACAGGAACACTCTTTGCTCTTTTTGGTAAAGACAGACTCAGCTTTTTGATGATGAGATAGAACATAAGCCCAAACTTGTGTATTGTTAGTATGGTTAACATTCCAATGGTAACTCAGATGTCAAGGTTCATGATCTCTTTCCTTTGGGTCTAAGCAAAGGCACTTTCAAAGAAGTTGTGTCCATAGCTTCTCAATCTCTCATTTTTGGTTTGTTTTTTTTTTTTAAATTCTGGTTGCCTGTTTTTATTATTTGTTTTTATAGCACATGTAGCACATAAGTACAGTTTACAAATTATGGCTGAAAAAGATATTAGAGATATTAATAAATTATTTCTATGACACTAAGTGCAGATGTAAGCAAGTGTATTATTTAGTTTAATATCTGGCATTTTGAATGTTCCTGTCATCACTATTACCCCCGTGGTCCCGTACATTAGAACCTTCAAATCTTCTTTGGCCTGGGAGGTGATGTTGAAGGACTAATTCTTATTTTGGCTAAAGTACTTGTAAGCCTCATGGAATCCTCCAGAGTAAAGAAGAGCAACACAAAATAATTTTGCTATGAAACATTAGGTATCTTTTCTTGACAATACACACTGACAGCTGTTTTTTTTTAAAAAAAAAAAAGCCAAGTATGGTAACATTTATTTTTAGTCCACTATTTATATACTTGTTTACTCTTCTTGGAAATGGGTGTAATCGGTCAGTATTTCCGTGCTGAAAATTGTGTGAAAATGTGAAAACTCTGGAAAGATTTTTTTTTAACCATGGTCCATTTATTTAATCCATTTCACAAGAAAAAATGCAAAATTAGCAGGCATTAAAACCAGCATATCCTTTATGAAATGATCGTTAACATTAACAGATTTGAAAATCTTGGAACACTTTTTTTTAATAACTTTTCCCTCTATGTTTGGAAAAAGAGTGGCAATAATAAACTGTGATACGTAATCATGTCCTCAAGTAAACCGCACAAAA
>NW_004443937.1:24769299-24771220 GCF_000243295.1 Trichechus manatus latirostris | reverse complement strand
AGATGAACTCCTGAGGACCCAGAAATCTTTATGAGACTGCCATTTTGGAGAAGCTGACCAGGAGCTGACTCAGAGTATCTCAGCAGCTTTCAAGCCCAGAGGAAAATTTAAAAAAGATCATAACGTTTTTATGAAGCCAGTATGGTTGGTTTGGTGATTTTTCTAGTTTTGGAGCAGGAACCAAAAAAAAAAAAAAAGACAAAACAAAACGGCCAACTCGATAAATGTGAGGTTGGAATCAGTCAAGCTGGTGTTGCCAGAGTCAACTGGTGGGTAGAAAGTTCTCATGGCTGAGTGATTAGGAGGAGGTCCCAACTTGCCACAAAGAGAAGTGAGTCACTCGTAGACCAGAAAAAATAGAAGGGTCAAAAGATCACGGTTAGGTCACGATCAGGTCAGAGGGGTGGATTTGATGGGAGTAAGGGAGTTGGAACAGCAGCCTGAGACTTGGTAATGATCAAAGAGGGACGTCTCCGAGCTCAACGTTTTGGCTTTGCATCTCTGAGCTCAAGGTTTCAGCTTTGCAAAGAAGCAGCTCCTGGCTGTGGTGAGTGGTGGAGAGCTGAGGAGGGGCTGAAGTGAGGGGAGGTAAATGTTGCTGGAGAGCAGCAGACAGAGGAGCAGGCTATTAGGTGAGTCATCCATCAGGGATGGCAGGACAGGTGAAGCCAGGTGCCGCAAGGCCTCAACAAGTACCCCTGAATGAGTAGACGATCCAGATATTGGCAGAAGACAGCTGATGGAGGACAGGCAGCAGCAGGATAACTAGAGACAAGAGCTGGTTGAGAGAAGCTTAGCTCAAGGATCAGTAAGTGACTATGAAGGAGGCACAAATTATCAGCCCCCTCATGAGTATGTGCACTGGTGTCCACTAAGGGCAGGATGTCTTTCCAGGATTGGAGGGAATTTATCTGACCTCCACCTGGCCAGTCTGCAAAGCTTACCCAGCAACATTAAAAGCAGATGGAGTCAAAACGTGGTTGTTGTTTGCCATCAAGTTGATTCCAACTCATAGCGACCCTATAGGACAGAGTAGTTGCCGTCATCCACACAATCTTAAATGGAGTTGCACTTGATGGTGAACACTTCCTTGTCTAACCTCCTTTAATACACATGATAGTGATTCCACTAATCAAATTTTTCAGCAACCCCCAATACTCTGCCTGTCACTAGATTATTCTGAAACCAATTAATCGAAAGAGCAAACACCAAACTATATAAAAATAGCCTCTCACGCACTGGCCAAAATCCATTGACATCAAGTCAATTCCAATTCATGGCAACAGCATGTGTTACAGAGTAGAAATGAGCTCCATAAGATTTTCTTGGCTGTAACCTTTACAGCCCCACGAGTCTGTCAGTTTGCCCTACTGTGGTGGCTTGTGTGTTGCTGTGATGCTGGAAGCTATGCCACTGGTATTTCAAATATCAGCAGGGTCATCCCTGGTGGACAGGTTTCAGCTGAGCTTTCAGACTAAGATAGACTGGGAAGAAGGACCTGGTGGTCTACTGCTGAAAAAATTGGCCAGTGAAAACCTTAACGAATAACAGCAGAACATTGTCTGATATAGTGCTGGAAAATGAGCCCCTCAGGTTGGAAGACACTCAAAATGCAATTAGGGAAGAGCTGCTTCCTTAAAGTAGAGTCGACCTTAATGACATGGATTGAGTCAAGCTTTCGGGACCTTCATTTGCTGATGTGGCACGACTCGAAATGAGAAGAAACAGCTGCAAACATCCATTAATAATCAGTACAGGGAATGTATGAACCTAGGAAAATTGGAAGTCTTCAAAAATGAAATGAAGCGCATAAAGATCAGTATCCTAGGCATAAGAGGGCTGAAATGGACTGGTATTGGCCATTTTGAATCAGTCAGATGGTCTACTATGCTGGAAATGACAAATTGAAAAAGAATGGTAT
>NW_004443937.1:24765428-24767748 GCF_000243295.1 Trichechus manatus latirostris | reverse complement strand
TTTTATTGACTATGCAAAGGCATTAGACTGTGTGGATCATAACAAATTATGGATAACATTGCAAAGAATGGGAATTCCAGAACACTTAATTGTGTTCATGAGGAACCTGTACGTAGACCAAGAGGCAGTTGTTCCAACAGAACAAGGGGATACTGCATAGAAGTCGGGAAAGATGTGCACCAGGGTTGTATCCTTTCACTGTAATTATTCAATCTGTATGCTGAGCAAATAATCTGAGAAGCTGGACTATATACAGAAGATTGGAGGAATCAGGATTGGAGAAATACTCTTTAACAACTTGCCAGTATGCAGGTGACACATCCTTGCTTGCTGAAAGTGAAGGGGACTTCAAGTACTTATTGTGAAAATCAAAGACTACAGCCTTCAGTATGGACTGCACGTCAGCATAAAGAAAACAAAAATCCTCACAACTGGACCAATAAGCAATATTATGATAAATGGAGAGAAGATTGAAGTTGTCAAGGATTCTATTTTACTTGGATTCACAATCAACACCGATGGAAGCAGCAATCAAGAAATCAGAGGACGTATTGTGTTGGGTAAATCTGCTGCAAAAGACGTCTTTAAAGGGTTAAAAAAGCAAAGATGTCGCTTTGAGGACTAAGGTGCGCCTGACCCAAGCCATGATATTTTCAGTCGCCTTGTAGGCATGCAAAAGCTGGATAATGAATAAGGAAGATCAAAGAAGAATTGACACCTCTGCATTATGGTGTTGGCAAAAAATATTGAATATAACAAAAAAAATATTGAATATACCATGGACTGCCAGAAGAATGAACAAAGCTGTCTTGGAAGAAGTACAGCCAGAATGCTCCTTAAAAGCAAAGATGGCGAGACTTTGTCTCGCATACTTTGGACATGTTGTCAGGAGGGAACAGTCCCTGGAGAAGGACATCATGCTTGGTAAAGAAGAGGGTCAGCAAAAAGGAGGGAGACCCTCAAAGAGATGGACTGACACAGTGGCTGCAACAATGGGCTCAAGCATAATGAGGATTATGAGGACAACACAGGACCGGGCAGCGTTTCGTTCTGTAGTACATGGGATCACTGTGAGTTGGAATAGACTCGATGGCACCTAACAACAACAATAATCTTTACAGAAGCAGATCACCAGGCCTTTCTTCCACAGACCTTTTGGGTGGGTTGGAACCACCAACCTTTTAGTCAGTAGCACTAACTGACAGCACTAACCAGTTGTGCCACCCAGGAACCCTTTGCCCACTGAAGACCTACTCAAATACCATAAATCCTGTGAAGAGTCTGTTAATCCTTGGTCTTCCTTTCTTCAAAGTCTTGGCTACTTTCTCAGTTGTAACTGAGCAGGGTAAGGGAAGTTGCAGAGAACCATGGTAGAATTACACGCAAGAAGCCAAATTCCAAAGATTCTGCCTTCAAGAGAATTTCCAAAATGATTTTCCCCTAACCATTTCCCACCTGCTAACTCTGTAAAGATTATAGCCTGGGAAACCCTATGAGGCAGTTCTACTCTGTCCTCTAGGGTCACTATGAGTCTGAATCAATTCTATAGCACACAACAACAGTTCAGTGTTTCTCAAACTTTGCTCTTTCTCATATCACCTTCAAGATGTTTGCCTTTTCTGTGTACCACCTGTAGTTTTACTTAATCCTAGTATTATTCTTTTTACTTAAGTAAAGCCTCACCGTAGTCCCCCACTCACCCATCTCACCCAGCAACTCTTGCTCAGCCCAAAGATCTCTAGACTAGGGACAGCTGGAACGTCCTGAGTCCCTCCACTCTTCTTTCAGATTCTCACCATCATGGCCGCAAAACCGGGTACACAATGGGTGCTCAGTAAGTAGTGGCAGAAAGAGTGAACGCATAAACACCTCTAAGAAGGCCATCGTCACCTTCCCATTTCTCCTTTTGTCAAGTTTATGTTGCAAGCACCCAGAAACTGGTCGCCCTGGGATTATGACCAACTAGTAATTTATGAGCCCTGGTGGCACAATGGTTAAGAGCTTGGCTGCTAACCGAACAGTCAGCAGTTCGAATACACCACCCGCTCCTTGGAAACCCTATGGGGCAGCTCTACTCTATAGGGTGGCAATGAGTCTAAATGGACTCGACGGCAGAGGATTATGGGTTAGTAATTTATAGGGTGAGCCCTAGTGGCACAATAGTTAAGCGCTGGGCTGCTAACAACCAGGTCAGCAGTTGGAACCCACTAGCCGCTCCATGGGAGAAAGACGTAGCAGTTTGCTTCCATAAAGATTACAGCCTTGGGAACCCTATGGGACAATTCTACTCGGTCCTATAGGGTCGCTAGGAGTCAGAACC
>NW_004443937.1:24762252-24765056 GCF_000243295.1 Trichechus manatus latirostris | reverse complement strand
AATCTGTTTTCCCTCACAGTTCAGATTGTTTTCTTTGTGACGAACTCAAGCTAGTAAACAACCCGAAGCAGGAGGTCAGCCTTTTCTTGAGCCAAATGCATCAATTTAAGACCGAAAATACATGTTCTTATCTGCTGACACCAGTTAAGACATTTAACTCTGGTAGATTGGCTAACAGAGATATTGTAACCTCCTCGGTACTGGAGATTTTAGATTAAAATAGAATTTAAATTAAAATAACTAGCTGTTGCAGTTTCAAAAAACAACTGTAAAAATCTCCAAGCCACAAACATCCTCACAAATGAAATATTTGCATTATCCACCCACTCCTTGGGTTCCCCTACATTAATGGTACTTAGCAAGCACAGGAGTTTGCCTGTGGGAAAATACATTTAACTTTCCTCAGAAATGCAAACTGATGGACAGCTTTCTTTACTTAAATGTCATAAAAGTATTTATAAAACTCCTTTCTTTATCTTCTACCCATAATACCTAGTAAAATGACTTTCACACTGGGAGAACTCAATGAATACTGAAGAAAGAAACAGCCAAAGATTGTGAAGATTTACTATTGGCATAAAATGTGTCTGACCCATAAAACTGACAGGCAGGTGGTGGCAGTTTTATATACCATGGACTGCCAGAAGAACGAACAAGTCTGTCTTGGAAGAAATACAGCCAGAGAGCTCCTTAGAAGTGAGGATGGTGAGACTTTGTCTCACGTACTTTGGACATGTTATCCAAAGGGACCAGTCCATTGAGAAGGACATCATGCTTGGTAAAGTAAAGGGTCAGCGAAAAAGAAGAAGACCCTGAACAAGATGGATTGACACAGCGGCTGCAACAATGGGCTCAAACATAACAATTGTGAGGACGGCACAGGACTGAGCAGTGTTTCGTTCTGTTGTCCATAGGGTCACTATGAGTCGGAACCGACTTGACAGCACCCAACAACAGCAAAGCCATTAAAAAAAAAAAAACAACCCATTGCCGTTGAGTCGATTCCCACTCATGGCAACCTATGTGTTACAGAGCAGAACTGCTTCATAGGGTTTCGTTGGCTGTAATCTTTTAGGGAAGCAGATTGCAGCCCTTCTTCCGAGGCACCGCTGGGTGAGTTTGAATTGCCAACCTTTAGGCTAGTAGTCGAGCACAAACAGTTTGTGCCACCGAGGGACGTGTCCAACCCATAGTAGACACTGCATAAATGGAAACCGTTATTATTAAACCATTATTAACACTCACTGAACAAAACTGTGAGAGGCAACATGGTAAAGTAGAAATGTAACTGAGCTTGGGGGGAAGGGGGGTTCTGATGGAGGATGAGAGAACCTTCCTTTGTGAGGCTTATGGGAGACAGAGATTCTTTTCAGATGCTATTGGGGAGCCAAGGACAGGGAGCCCAGCCAAAGTGAAGTTGGGTATAGCCAAGCCAATGCCTCCAGACAGTCCTTCCCTGCCTGGCAGTGTTCTAGGTTTCATGCAGGCCAGCTCTGCCAGCTGGTCTTGTCCCTGAGGCTTGAGAGCCTTCCTTCAGCAATTGTCTGCACATCATCCCTGAGTGTCCAAGTGAAGGACTCCTGACTGTGTCCCAAGACTTTGCAAGCCCCATCTAAATTGGAAAACTGCCCCTGTGTCCCCTATTTTCAATAGTCCTGGCACATTCATAAGTTCCGCTAAACAGGGTGGGGGTCTTATATACAGAGGGATAATTTAAGCGTGGGAAGGAACGCCCTGTTACCTGTACCTGGGTGGGGCCAAATGGTCCAGAAACCATTGTAGTAATCATGGGATCTGGATTCCAGACCTGGTTCTGCTGCCTGTACTCCTGGGCAAGACCCTTTACTTTTCTGAGCTGTCATTGCTCATCTGAAAATACTGTTTCCTCCCAGCTCTTACTTTGTCTGAATGGAAGATTATCCATTTTAATTCTTTCCATTTTACTGTATTAACCCTTTAACTAATATAAACATGTTTCCATCACTCTCTTTTTCTAAAGAAACCAACCCTAAGTTAGATTTGTTCTAAAGAATTTATCTGCCACCATCTTTTTTGGCAATGAAAGTTTCAAGTTTACTTTGAAAAGTATTGGGCTCAGGGCTCGGAACAACTACTCAGCTTAGTACATAATTTAGTGTATCATTTATGTTGAATAAACTGAATGTGGCAGGAAACTAAAAGAAAAATGAAATTCTTGAAACCAGAAACTAATCTAACACCTGCTGTACCAGAATAGTTCACACCTGCCTTCTGGTTTTGCTCTTGAAAATGTATTTGTATTCGTTTTCATCACAGACTCAAGCTTCAGATGCCCCACCTAGCCCTCTGAGTCTTTGGACATGTGACCTCGTCTCTCTCAGTCTTTTCATCTGTAAATCAAGCAGGTGGAACCAGGTGGCCTCTAAAATCTCTTCTAGATCTAAAAATCACATGATTGTAATCCATTTTTAAGTTGTACTTTGGAATGATCAAAATCAACACAAACCCAAAAAGCATCCTCTGTATGTTACCTTAGGAGTCCCTGGGTTGTGTAAATGGTTGAAAGGTTGGAAGTTGGAATTCACCCAGAGGCCCCTCAGAAGAAAGACCTGGCAATCAATTTCTGAAACATCAACCATTAAAGACCCTGTGGAGCATAGCTCTACTCTGACACACATGGGGTTGCCAGGAGTCGAGATCTGCTTGATGGCAACTTGGTTTTTTTTTTTTTTTGTCGAATATCCTCTCCTCCATTTTAAGGCTTCCAGACTCTCAGAAAGCTAGTAGCTCCTTCTTATTTCAGTGTCTATGGCACTGACAGCATT
>NW_004443937.1:24707252-24761943 GCF_000243295.1 Trichechus manatus latirostris | reverse complement strand
CGCTGGAAGTGCTCATTCGTCTATGTCAAGAAATTTGAAAGACAGCTACCTGGCCAACCAACCGGAAGAGATCCGTATCTGTGCCCATTCCAAAGAAAAGTGATCCAACAGAATGCAGAAATTATTGAACAATATCATTAATATCACACACAAGTAAAATTTTGCTGAAGATAATTAAAAAATAACACTGTGAAGAATGGGAATTCCAGAACACTTAATTGTGCTCATGAGGAACCTGTACATAAACCAAGAGGCAGTCGTTCAAACAGAACAAGGGGATAGTGCATGGTTTAAAGTCAGGAAAGGTAGGTGTCAGGGTTATATCCTTTCACCATACTTATCCAATCTGTATGCTAAGGAAATAATCTGAGAAGCTGGACTATATGAAGAAGAACTGGGCATCAGGATTGGAGAAAGACTTATTAACAACATGCAACATGCAGATGACACAAGCTTGCTTGCTGAAAGTGAAGAGGCCTTAAAGCACTCACTGATGAAGATCAAAGACTACAGCCTTCAATATGGATTATACCTCAACATCAAGAAAACAAAAATCCATAAAATGATACTCGTGAAGAGTGTGCTTCTTAGCTCAAGCAGATACATGAGACTAAACGGGCAGCTTCTGTCTGGTGGTGAGATGAGAAGGCAGAGAGGGTTAGGAGCTGGTTCAATGGACACGGGAGATCAGGGGTGGAAAGGAGGAGTGTGCTGTCACAGTACAGGCAGAGCAGTTAGGGTCACATAACAACGTATGTATAAATTTTTGTATAAGAGACTAACATGAAATGTAAACTTTTGCTTAAACTACAACAATAAACAAAGAAAAAGAAAACAAAAATCCTCACAACTGGACCAATAAGCAACATCATGATAAAAGAGTGACGTTGTCAAGAACTTCATTTTACTCAGATCCACAATCAACACCCATGGAAGCAGCAGTCAAGAAATCAGACGATGCACTGGGCAAATCTGCTGCAAAAGACTTCTTTAAAGTGTTAAAAAGCAAAGCTGTCACCTAAAGGACTAAGGTGCGCCTGATCCAAGCCAGGTATTTCAATTGCCTCATAGGCATGCAAAAGTTGGACAATGAATAAGGAAGACCGAAAAAGAACTGACGCCTTTGAATTATGTTATTGGTGAAGAATACTCAATATACTATGGACCTCCAAAAGAACGAACAAATCCACCTTGGAAGAAGTACAGCCAGAATGCTCCTTAGAAGCAAGAATGGCGAGACTTCATCTCATATACCTCGGACATGTTATCAGGAGAGACTAGCACCTGAAGAACGACATTATGCTTGGTAAAGTAGAGGGTCAGCGAAAAAGAGGAAGACCCTGAATGAGACAGACTGACATAGTGGCTGCAACAATGGGTTCAAGCATAACAACGATTGTGAGATGGTGCAGGACCAGGCCGTGTTTCGTTCTGCTGTACATCAAGTGGCTATGAGTCGGAACTGACCCGACGGCACCTCACAACAACAAGATGGCACTGAGCTCAACTTTTTAGCTTATCCATTGCCTCCCCAGGGATCGGATCTGGCTCATGTTTTTGTCTTTTGAGGCTGCCGAAATGCCCACTCCATGGACTTTGCCCACCCAGCCCCAAGCCTCTGCTATTTACGAGAATCAGTCAGGTTCTACATCTTTGCCTCTTCAGTGGAGCATTTCTTAAAGAGTGAACTGTGATCACTCCTGGAAGGTCAGTAAACACTGCAGATCCCAAGGACCCAAATTAGACTTTGAGGGGAATCAATTTCTGGGATGAGGCTAGGGCAGATATTTATTCAACTAACTTCCCTGACAATTCTGAGCATAATAATTTGAAAATCATGCTCTTTTGGAAACTAATACCATTTGCTTTTTTTTTTTTGCTTGTTTTTAGGGAAGAGGTGTATTATGGATTGAATTGTGTCCTGCAAAAATATGTGTTGCAAATTCTAACCCCTATCGACTCAGTGGCAACGGTTTTTTGTTTGTTTTACTATACCTGTGGTTATAATCCCATCTGGGAATGGGGTTTTTTTTGTTATGTTAATGTGGCAGTATTAGTGACGGGTGTGTTTTAAATCAATCTCTTTTGTGATATAAAAAGAGCAGATTAAGCAAGCACAAATGGAGGGGGAGATACGTGGCACCTGATCGCCAAGGAATTTAGGAATAGAAACTGAAAAGAGACAAGGACCTTCCCTCAGAGCAGACAGAGCCTTCTAGAGCCAGCACTCTGAATTCAGAGACCTGGTGGTGCAGTGGTTAAGCGCTCGGCTAAACGTAAGGTTGGTTCTTGGGACCCACCAGTCGCTTCTCAGGAGAAAGATGTGGCAGTCTGCTTCTGTAAGGATGTACAGCCTTGGAGACCCTATGGGGCAGTTCTACTCTGTCCTGTAGGGTCTCTGTGAGTCAGAATCGGCTAGATGGCAGTGGGTTTTAGCCTCCTAAACTGTGAGAAAATAAATTTCTGTCGTTAAAGCCACCCACTTGTGGTATTTCTGTTGTAGCAGCACTAGATAACTAAGATAACGTGCAAAATTAGAGATTTTTAGCAGGACTATGAAAAGAAAAATGTTGGGTAGGGATAGGGGAGGGTTGTTCAAAGCTCAGGCCTCTATCCAGGACTCTGGTAGCGCTGGGGACGTCTGCCACCTTGACGCTCTGGTAGAAACTCCACGAGAGAAATAAATCTGGGGCGCGGCCCACAATCCGTGAAGCCGTTGGAAGATCGGGAATGGCCCTCCAAGTCACCGCCCTGGGGGGCGCCAGGCTGCAGGAAACGCGCGCGGCACAAAACCTGCAGCCCAGGCCTTAAGGATCAAGGGTATCGAAATTCATCAGGGCCCGAGGCAACGCCTCCCTTCCCGTTACCCTTGGCAACCGCGGCCAGCTCCCAGAGCTAACGTGGCATGAAAAGGCGGGATTTTCTCGTCTGGAAGAGAATGCGCATGCGACAGTGTGCCCGTCACGCTCTACTTCCTGTCGCGTGATCTTGAATGCCAATGAGAATGCAAAACTTCAAGACCACGTGCCTCCGTTTCCAATAGCAACGGGAGGCTTCTAAACAACCCGCCCTCCCTCCCTCCCCCCCTTTATTTGCGGTCCGGCCACCCTTCACGATTCCCTGTTCGGCCTGTCCCGTTTCTGGAAGCTGGTGAGTCCAGCCTGCTGCCATGGTGAGTAGCCCACCCGCTGGCGCTGCACCGCTCCAGGGAGAGAGCTGCGGTCGGCGCTAGAGGCGCGGAGTGGGTGGGCCCCGAGCGATGGCATGGCCTGGGACGGGTCTGAGTCCCGTTTCTGGGCTTCTCCGAGGAGGGAGGCTGCGCCGGGCGCGGGGGGAAGGGGTCGGTTAACCTCGGCCGAAGCCCATTCGGAATAATCCTGGCTGAAGCTGTCTCCAGCAGCCTCCGTCCGCCGCGTGGCTTCGTTCCTCTCTTCTGCTGGGGGACCCGGGCCAAGTCGCACCTCGCAGGTGACGGGTGAAGAGAGCCAAAGGGAACCGCTGCAAACAGAGGGCGCAGGGCGGGAGCACTCTGTTCCTGACGATGCTCCAAGCTCTTGTCCTCTTTCTGTCTTGTACACATGCCCACACACAGCACCCCCAGCCCCGCACCCACCTTCCTTTGGGTGCATAAACAAATTAAGTAGCCGAGTAGGAAAAAAGTGATGGAATCCAACTTTCTACCTATTTCGCAGCTGAGTAAACTTAGGTGATGTTTCCGTTGTTTTGATTCGTTCCGAAAAGACCAGTTTTTCTTGTATGCCACTAATCCACATATCCCTCTAATTCCCCCAGCGGATATAGCATGCCAGTTTAAATAGCAATCATACTTAGAGCAATGCACAGTACTGAAGTGTTCAGAAAAAGGAATGGAACCAGAGTTGGGGGCACTACTTCAATGGGCTACTGAAATATCTCCTCAGCAACCAGTGTCCCTATTGAGCTTACCTACGTTCAAAGCAAGGAGCCCTGGTGGCACAGTGATTAAGCGATGAGCTGCTAACTGAAAGGTCGAGGGTTTGAACCCACCAGCGGCTCCGCTTAAGAAAAGACCTGGCAATCTGCTTCTGTGAAAATTACAGCCTGGGCAACTCTATGAGGCAATTCCACTCTGTCATATGGGGTCGCTATGAGTCAAAATCGACTGGACCGGCACACAACAACATGTTCCAAGCACTGACTTGGAGCTGAGTGTAAAGCCGTGAACAAAACACCATTGTACCCTCCTTGAGCTTAGAGCCTGACCCACTCATTCTCTTGATTCCCCCAAAATTTCATGAGAACAGGTTGAAAAACTGATAATGTTACAGCAAATTGACATCTGTTCCCTTCTACTCTCATTCCTTTCTTTCCACTAACAACAGGCTCAGTTTTTTCCTTAGTAAATTGCAGATAATAATAATTATACTAGGATTGTTTAAACAATGAACGAGATAATGCATATACAATAAATAGCACAGTACCTGTTAAAATATTAAACACTCAATATGTGATAGGTTTATTACTTTATGCTCATTTTTATCATTACAGTTTCTTCCTAATCCTCCTCATTGTGAAATTGTATATGGCTTTGTGGGCGTGGTTCAGAGCAGGGAACCACCCCCATCCCACCCCTACCACCGTTTCTTGACACTATTTCAAGACACTAGCTTTCTGCTCCGATAGGATTTCTTGCTCTGTTTTCAGCTCTTTCTAATAATTGAATAGAACATTTCTGCAACAAAACTTCAAAATTCTGATTTCCTTATTTGGATGCTTTCCATTGTTTCTAAATATTTTAGAGCTGACTATATATATATATATATGTATATATCTCATTTAACAGATGAGGAAACTGGTGTTAGTGAGGTTAAGTGACTTGGTGATGGTCACATCAGTAGATAGCTATGGAACGAGACTTAAAGGTGGTTTTTAACCCGGTACTTTGTCTATTCATGCCACACATCAGCCTCTTCCTTTTCCTCCATAATGGCTTGAGCCCTGTGCACATACGAGGAAGCAAGGTTTGTGAATGGCCTTTTCCTAGACTAATGCTGTTTTTCCTGCGGAACTCAGCTGTCCAGTTCTGCTCCCTTCCCTTGTTCCTATCTATTTTAGAGGGACTTCTCTGCCCTTTGTCCTAAATTTCATCTTTCTCAGTTTGAGTAATTTTTTTTTCTTCTTGGTCCTAGGACATTCTTAACTCTGCTTGGCACGAGAAAATAGTTAACAAATAGGATTTGGCCACGTACTGTGCACAAGGTATTGTGCTAGGTGCTGTGTGGTGTGAGCAGTGACTCATGCCCTCACAAAGCTTACAATCTAGTTGGAAAAGCAACACCTGGAAAAAAAGAAAACAGATGACGAATAGTACACAGTAGTCATCAGTCTGTCTGTGGTGGTGCCAAATGAGTAGCAGAAATAATCGTTTTTAAAGGAAGGCATAACTAGAGTTCCTGAGGTGGATTGGGAGGCTTCATGGAGCAGGGAGAACAGGTGAGGGCTTGAAGGACGGGGAGGAATTCAGTGGTGTGCTAGAGCATGCCAGTAGCAGCTGGTGAAAGTCGTCCACGTCTCTTCTCAGCTCTGCATCCGGTCACATCACATGATGGGAGTAGTCACACCGGGAAGATCAGCAAGTTCCACAAATTAGAGCTCCTCCTCCCACACCTCAGAGAGCCAGATGGTTCAACATTTGCCAGCCCACCACCGCGTAAGATTGAGATTCTTGAACGGGAGTGGAGAGGCATTTTTAAAGCAAGGATCAGAGTAACATGAGTAAAAGTCAAGGCAGGAAATATGAAGTCATGTTTCAAGGCTGCTAAGCAGACTGGTTTGGCTAAAAGTAGAGCATTCATATAGTAGAATCCTGGGCAACAGGGTTGGAGAAAGTTCAGGGTTTTGAGAGCTGAAGATTGTAGATTTAATGCCATAGCCAATGAAGAATGATTGAGAATTTGTGTTCGTGGCTTACATTTTTTTAGCAAATTGTGACATTATTTCAAGATACTTCCAAATTACGGAATATCCTCAGCTATACTAATGTGACTATAACAGGTATCGTTATCTCTAATATATATGACTTTTTAGTTCGTTTGTTTTTAATGCCTAGTGGAAATTTGTCTTCTTGGTCAACTCAGATGCATATGCAAGTATAACATGTATATGTTCTATTTATTTAAATTTTGCCGTATTTCCGAAAAGGATTTGAGCCAGTGAGGTTCATTGCGGGCTCTGGAATTAGATTACCTGTTTCTAATCCCCATTCTACCACTACCATTTCAGTAGTGTGGGACAAGTTTCTTCTCTGTACCTGAGTTTTCTGTCTGTTAACTGGGAAGAATACCACATTTTTCATAGGGTGGTAATGAGGATTATAACGTACCTGGCATGTTATAAGCTCTGAGTGAATTTTAGCTGTTATCATCATTGCTATTATTATTCCTAATGTTCAGCATTAGTTTGGGGAGTTGACTAAAAATCAGTGTAAACCAAAACATAAGAAAATTCTTCCTTCTTTCCATTCACATTGCCCAGCCCTAAGACAGAAGCGTAATTGCGGGATTAATGGAATAAAATAGAGTCATGAGATTTAAGGCAAGTGTATTCATTTACATTGGTCAGAATACCTCAGCTGCTTGTTGTGGAACATTAGCCTACTGAATAAATAGCCATTAAAGAGCATCAGAGGTCCTGGGTAGTTCTTAAATTATTCAACTTTAACATCTTGAGTTGTAAAGAGATTAAAAACAATATGGAAAGAAAGACTTGGGTGGAGCTGTCCGTCAGGCAGTTGGAGATATGAATCTGCAGCTCAGCCTGATACGCTTGAGAGTCATACGCATGCAGACAGGAGTTGAAACCTTGAGATAATTTATATCACCAAGAAGAGGATACAGAGTGGGAGGAGTAAGGGCCCAAGAACAGCGCCCTGGGTTTTAAGAGGCAAGCCTAAAAAGAAAAGGCTACGAATGAGATATTTAAAAAAAAAAAAAGATGAAGCCAAAAAGTGTAGCAGGTCAGTTAAGAGCAAGGCATTGGCCTTGTTAGTTGGATTTGTAATTAAGAAGTTGCTAGTGAGCTTTACAAAAGCAGTTGGAGTAACATATGGGTTTAAAGATTAGATGGTAAAATGGAAATATCAGGAGTAGAAGGGAAGTGGAGAAGGGTGTGGTAGCTAGAGGGAAACTCGAGTTTCTTTTTTTTTTTTAGGATGAGTGAGGCTTAAACATATCTATAACCCGAAGGAAAGAAACCTATAGAGAATGAGAAGCGGAATAATTAGTTAAAAGTCCCCCAGGAGTTTGGAAGAGAACTGATTTAGGCCCCATGAAAGAGCAGCCTTCAAAAGGAGGAGCACTCCCTAAGTTCATATGTTGGACATATACCTGCTGTACACCAGGCAGTATGATGAGTACTGAGGATATCTCAGGCAACCAGATGGGCAAGGTTCTGGCCCTCACAGACTTAGGTTCTAAGGAAATTGAGAAGGCACAGAGAAGGTAAGGACGTATGTGGATGCAGAAAAGCCATGGTGTGGGGTGTTTGGGGGTGAAGGACATCATGCCTGATGGTCTCGGCCCCGCTATGTTGGAGGCAACTTTGGGTGCTGAGAGTGAGAGGGCAGCATGGAAAGGGGGCTTCGGTGTTAGACCTTATCTCCCATAAGACGTCTATGATAAATCAAGTTATTCTTAAAATAAATCTAATTCTGACTCATTTAGTCCCCGACACTGGATGTTCAATTTTATAATTTCCTTCTTTTCAGTACAGCTATAAGATAAAAACAAACTTCATTAATCTTTAGTTCATAGTTGTCAAATTATCATTTAAAATTAAATTTAAAACAAAGATCAGTTAACAGCTATTTCCAAACCAAATTCATTTTTTAAAGCTGCTGTCTTAGTTTCCTAGTACTGCTGTAACACAAATATCACAAGTGGGTGGCTTTAAGGAACAGAACTTTATTTTCTCACAGTTCAGGAGGCTAGATGGCTGGATTCAGGGTGTGGCTCTAGGGAGAGGTCCTTTGTCTACTGTAGCTTCTAGTAGCAGCCGGTCCTTGGAGTTCCTGGGATTATAGATTCATCTCCCTCTGTCGATGTCAGATTGTGTCTGTTTTCCCCCCACATGGCACTGTGTCTGTGATTGTTGTTAGGTGCTGTAGAGTCAGTTCCGACTCGTAGCAACCCTGTGTGCAATGGAATGAAATGTTGCCCAGTCTTTCACCATCCTCACAGTTATTGCTGTATTTGAGCCCGTTGTTGCAGCCACTGTGTCAATCCATCTCGTTGAGGATCTTCCTCTTTTTTTGCTGACCCTCTGCTTTACCAAGCATGACGTCCTTCTCCAGGTACTGATCCCTCCTGATAGCATGTCCAAAGTATGTGAGACGAAGTCTTGCCATCCTCGCTTCTGAGGAGCATTCTGGCTGTACTTCTTCCAAGACAGATTTGTTCGTTCTTCTGGCAGTCCATGGTATAGTCCATATCCTTCGCCAGTACCATAATTAAAATGCATCAGTTCTTTGGTCTTGCTTATTCATTGTCCAGCTCTCACATGAATATGAGACGATTGAAAATACTATGGCTTGGGTCAGATGCACCTAAGTCCTCAAAGTAACATCTTTGCTTTTAACATTTTAAAGAGTCACTTTTATCGAAAAGAATTGGTTGATGTTCAACCATTTCAGGAGGTAGCATATGGTCAAGAACTGATGGTAGTTAAGGAAGAAGTCCAAGCTGCACTGAATTATTGGTGAAAAACAAGGCCCCAGGAATTGATAGAATACCAGTTGCGATGTTTCAACAAACAGATGCAACGCTGGAAGCACTCACTCCCTGTGTCTGTGCTGCTCTTTATATAACTCAGAAGTGATTAGGTCCGGGATCTACCCTACACGGGTAGGACCTCAACTGATAGGTTGATTATATTACATTAGATTGCATTGTGCATGGTCATTACATTACATTACATCCACAGGTGTAGGGGTTAGAATTCCTACACGTGTTTTGTGGGGGGAGGGCGCAATTCAGTCCATAACAGCTGTATTAAGTAGGGTGCGGTTAAGTTGCTATAATAGGTACCCAAAGTGGCTTAAAAAAGGTTATTTCTCTCTCACTGAGCCATCTCATGGCTCATCTCAGGTGAGTATGTCAGTGCTTCTCCGTGAGGACATTTAGGGACACGGGTCCCTTTCTCTTGCTGCTCCGCAGTCCCCTAGGGCATTGTTGTCTGCATAGTTCAGCCTAGTCACCACCTAGACAAGGTTTTAGAGAAATAGGGTGTGGTGAAGGCTTTGGGAATGGCCCACATCTCTTCTGCTCACATTCCACTGCTGAGAAGTAGTCACTAGGCCATGCCTGACCGCAAGGAGGGCTGGGAAGTGTCGTCTAGCTGGCAAGCCACACACCCAGGAAGGGGGAAGAACAGCATTCGGTAGACGTTTAGCAGTCTACCACAGGATATTTTCAGTGTTGGTTCTATTATCGCATCTTCAAGACTAACAAGTTACTTCTGTCTTTTTCAGGCAGAGTTGGGCCTAAATGACCACCATCAAAATGAAGTTATTAATTATATGCGTTTTGCTCGTTCAAAAAGAGGCTTGAGACTCAAAACGGTAGATTCTTGCTTCCAAGATCTCAAGGAGAGCAGGTATCAGCAGACTCTAAGGAAACCAAATGGGAACATGGGTCCTTTCTGGTAGCCAGTATGGAGATACCATAGCAGAGGCTATAACAAACTGTTCCTGGGAGTATGGTGATCAGTTATTCAGTCAGAAAAATTACACTAAGCAGCCTGGTATATGAAACTCAAGAAATTGGATAGTGGTGGGGGCAGTGAATATAGTATATTGTCAGAAATCCACATAGATGATAATAAAGTTTCAGAAGGGCAATGAAGAAGTTGCAGAGGGCTTGTGGATTAATGATTGGGTTGTGTTATTAAAGATTCCAGAACTTTAATTAAGTTATTCATGGAAAGATGAGAGCCATAAGACATGGCAATTAGTAAGAAGATATGCGGTTCGTGTTGAAGAATTAGGAGTGGGGAAGGCAGCAAGAAACCATAAAACCAGCTTACTGACCGGTACTGAAATTGTCGAAATTGGTAGTTATTTGTAGCAAGAGGTGATAATTAGTCCAATTGGACCAATAATTGAAAATAGTTAAAGGTCCTAGAAAATGTATATTTGATCTGGAGGATTATGGGGGAACCAAAGAAAAGGACTGAATAAGAGAATAAGAAAGGGGCATCAGATTATTTTGAGGATCAGACTTTGGTGCATTCAAATGTCAAGTAAGACCTTAAGTGAAACAGGCCTTTGAGTGAGCTACAACTGTCATAAAGCCATGAACTTCCCTCAGTAGGGAAGGCCATCAGCCTGAGGCCATTATCTACTTAGACCGTTAATCTAACCTGGTAATCTGGTTTCCTGACCCCAAGCTGGTGAAAACAGCAATTTAATTAGAGACGCTGAGGGATGGCCAGAGAATGTACTTAGGCATCAGAGTGCCTTAATTGCTGTTCATAATAATGACCTTGGGTCGTCAAAAAAAGGTTTAAGCAAGCACTGAGTTTCTGTTTATGGTGATGGAAAATTCTCATTGATTAAGTGTAATGGTTGCACAGCTGATTAATGTAATTAATGTCAATTTCATATGGGTTTCACCACATCTTTGATATGATGAAGAACAGGTGGAACGGTGTACTACAGATTAGTAAATAACCACAAGCAAGCCCCTGCCTACCTTGTTTATTGAGTAACCCATCCCTGTTCATGGGATAGCCCAGTTAATTGGCCTAATACTGTTACTAGTGTTTCTGGTCTACCTCCTAGTTCATTGCATAGTGTCTGGGTCTCAAAAGCTTGCAAGCAGCCATCCAAGGTGTAACAATTGGTCTCTTTATGCAAATAGTTTATACAATTATTAAAGTGTAAAGAAGAATAAAAAAGGAAAAATTATACCTTTCACTTGGCTTTTGAAATTATTAAATGTGATGAGAACACTTTCAGTGGAGATTGAAATAAAAAATGAGAAACATTTAAAACTGAAAAGTTAAAGAAAAAAGTAGGTGAAGTTTTAGGAATATTTCTGAGACTGCACTTGTATTAAACGGTACACACATTTGAAGAATTAGCCCCAATTTAGTCATTTGAATAGACATCAAAATTAATTGAACTTGAATGCTTTTCAGTCTGTTTTACTGATAAAGACAATAGTTCCCAGAGGGATTTTCACTGTAACCTTTTAATCCCTTAGATGACAAGATGTGCATTTTATTTGCTGCTTTTGTTGTTTATACGGAAGTTTCGGGTCATGGTTGTTTTTCAGGCTGGTGGAGGAGACCTTCACCATAGACGAGGTCTCCGAGGTCCTAAGTGGCCTGCAGGCTGTGGTTCACAGTGAGGTGGAGTCTGAGCTCATCAACACTGCCTACACCAACGTGTTGCTCCTGCGGCAGCTCTTCTCACAAGCTGAGAAGTGGTACCTTAAGCTACAGACAGACATCTCGGAACTTGAAAACAGGTAATAAAGTTTGCAGCTGCGACCATGACATTAGAGGCCCAGGCGAAATCCGTAGAAGCCAGTGAACCTCTTGGCTGCTGCTTTCTCCAGTAGCTGCTGTGTGAGAAGATTTGCGGAGGAGAGCAGAAAAATGCAGCTAGTTTCTGAGTGATCTCGTGGGTGCCTCCCAGTGGCCTTTAGAATTCTGTTTCCGCAGTTCCTGGTAGTATAAAAGCCTTTGAGATTCATGAAGTTGCTTTCTAGGCTATCCCTGATGATTCATTACAGCACCTTTGTTAGCGTGATAATATTACAGTCAGTCTTTAGTGCTAGGTCAACTAAGAAATAAAGATGACGAAGCAGCTGAGAAATTAATTCAAACATAAATACCATCAGTTCAGTCTGGTGGTCTTAGAAGTTTATTTCTCGATAGTTGCATTTAAAATTATGTACTTAATATCTTTAAAATAGAACCTTACATTTTTATAGTCTGAGCAATATCAAAGAGCTTATGAAATTGAAAAAAGCCATAACACTGAAGTTCCCAATTCATTGTAAGAAAAGCCATCCCAGAAATAGGAAAGACTGACCCCCGGGCCTGTGAGCTGTTCTCTGAGTGTGTTGCCCTGTGTAACGAGCAGTGGGCACTGATTACAGCCCTGTGGGTGGGGAAGGAAAACCATTCAACTTCAGCAACAGTGGGTAGCTGGAGGGAAAGCTTTTAGAAACTGGCATGGGTCTGGGAAAAAAATTCTGGAAATAAGTGCTTGGAAGGGGCATTCCTGCCGTTCATGCTGTAAGCTGTTTCTGACCTTTGCAAATTAAAGGAAATCAAAAGGTGGATCACCGTCAAACCATGTTTGTTCTGGAAACTCGTTTCAGTAGATGTTGTATGGTAATCCCATTTTTCTATTAAAAATCAGTTTGCATTTCTGAACAGCTACTAGCTAGCAGTGTGTCTTATGTAAAAGAGCAGTCTCCGTATCGCACCTCGGGGATACAGAGCTGACTACAGGTTTGCTCGTATTTGTATTTGCGTTGTGGTTGAATGCGAGCAGTGTGTTTTGTACACCCAGTGAGTGCAGAGTGCTAGTGGAGGATTCACATTTGAGTCTGTGGGGTTTGGATTCTCGATCATGTGTAACTAAGTGTCATTTTTTGTCTATCTCATTCTGTTCTCTCTGGGATATAAAGTACTAGTGATTTTATTATTTTTGTATGTGATACAAATACATTTTAAATAACATTTTTCATATTTGCTTTTATCTTCAAGAGAATTACTAGAACAAGTTGCAGAATTTGAAAAGGCAGAATTTACATCTTCAAACAAAAAGGTAAGTTTTGGTCCTTCTGAGTGCATATATTAATATCCAGTATTTAAAATCCTTAAGTCACTCAAAGCCTTCAGCAGTCAAAGTGAGAACTCTCAAAGAGAAAAGCATTAGACTCAAGAGTAGAATTCAAAAATTACCTCTCAGGTTTTCAGGCAAAAGAGGAAACACTTTGGAAATAATGGTGAAAGATTCAGTTTTGTCTATTATGGCACACCAACCCAGTCCCAGCAATCCAACCTGAATCCCAGCCACAATAACCTCTTCTCTCAGACGATGCGGCGTGGACATGGGGTCAGCCAGACATCCTGGCTGTCACTCCCTAGCGGTGTGAGTTTTAGCAGGTTGCCTGACATGGCTGAACCTTGTTTTCATCTGTCAAGTGGAAACAATACGAGTAGTTACCTACTTCTCTTTCTAATCCTTCTCATCATTTGCAACAGCCACTCAGCATTCCAGTGTATGGATGTACCATAAATATTCCCTGTTACTGGATATTAAAACGTTGCTGAAATCCCACTCCTAGGTATGTACCCTAACCAAAAAAAAAAAAAAAAAAACCAAACCCATTGCTGGTAAGTCAGTTCTGACTAATAGTGACTCTATAGGACAGAGTAGAACTGCCCCATAGGGTTTCCAAGGAGTAGCTGGTGGATTCGAGCTGCAGATCTTTTGGTTAGCAGCCAAGCTCTTAACCACGGCGCCACCAAGGCTTCAAGTATATACCCTAGAGACCTAGAAATAATGACATTGCTGCTTTATTCACAATAGCAAATAAATGGAAACAACCAAAGTGCGCATGAACGCATGAATGGATGAGCAAATTGTGGTACATCCATACGATGGAATACTGTACAACCGTAAGGAACAGTGATGAACCCGTGAAACATATCATACTATGGGTGGACCTGGAGGGCATAATGCTAAGTGAAATAAGTCAAGCATGTAAGGACAAATATTGTATGATCCCTCTTTTATAAGAAGACAAGAACAAATAAGTAGAGACTCATGTCCATTGGTGGTTGTGGGGAGAGGAGTACGCCTTGGACCACAGAGACTTGTTATTTTGGGTAATGGGAAAAGTGGCATGGAATGTGGGTGTAGTGAGACAGCACAACCGAAGCACAAACGAGTGAGCCATATGGATGGGTATAGACACAGCTAAAGGGAATGCTGGTTAATTGTGATAAATGTAACTGATGTCAGTGGGCAGTTTGTGTGGAAACTGTCAAATGGAAACCTAACTTGCTATATAAACTTGCACCAGAAACTCAAAAATAAAAAAAAATTGCTGAGATGAATCCATTGTACATACACATAGACAGCAATTTGCCAACTATTCCTTTGGGACGTATTTCTGGCTACAAAGTGTCTGGGTGAGAGGGCATGGATTCTTTTGCTGTGGACACACAGCGCTAAACTGGCAGGATGTTTGTGCCGATTTATTCTTCACCTTTTGTGTCATTGTCCAAATCCTTGCCAATATCACAAAGCTTTTCACAGAGTCTGCGGTGCTTGCGGAAATCTGTTTCATCTCCCACAGGTTAGAATCCCAGTTCCTATCGCTAGAATCTCCATCCAGGTCCGGCTTTGAACTCCTTTCCTCCCTCCCTCCCTTCCTTCCACGTGTATTTTTAAAACCACACGGGGAGGGTTGGCTTCACTTTTCTCTCTAACATGTACCGGGCCCTGTGCGCTGGCACTGGACATAGCCGAGAATCAACCAACAGAAACCCCGGTGCTCTCAGCGCTGACATCCCAGTGATATGTTTGCAGAGTGTCTGCCATTATAAAGTGCAAGTGTTCAGTGATTCTAAGAGCTTCATTCTGTGCTGATTTCAGTTGGGCTCCTTCCTTTTGTTTTAGCCTGTCTTAGATGTCGTGAAGCCAAAACTCGCTCCACTTAACGAAGGCGGAACAGCAGAACTCCTGAACAAGGTAACGTTATCATCATTTTGGAAAATGGCAAACCCTCCAACTTTGTCCTCTCATTGCCCGCCCAAGTCTAGGGTAGAGAAACAGGTGGAAGGAGGCTGGTCAGCATTTGATCCACTGAGGGTAGTTAGTCCGTTGTGGCAGTTTTACTGAATGGTACCGGGCTGGCCAGAAGAGGGCACCCTTATCTTCCTGAGAGACTGAAGCAGTCCTTGATAGCCTCTTTTCACAGTGAAGTGAAGAGCGTGGAATTTGGGACAATATCGACTGACTGATACTTGAAGTCTGTGATCTGTGGTAGTAAGGAGGGTTTTTTGTTTTTAAATATGTTTATAAAAATTATCAACATAAAAATAAATATTTTTAATACCTCCTATGCTGCTAACCAAATGGTCTTCAATTTGAATCTGCCAGCTGCTCCTTAGAAACCCTATGGGACAGTTCTGTTCTGTCCTGTAGGGTCGCTATGAGTCAGAATTGACTTGACAGCAACGGGTTTGGTTTGGTTTGGTTTATGTTCTTAACGGAGCCTGGTGGCACAGTGGTTAAGAGCTTGTCTGCTAACCAAAAGGTTGGCAGTTTGAATCTACCAGCTGCTCCTTGGAAACCCTGTGGGGCAGTTCTGCTCTGCCCTATAGGGTCCGTATGAGTCAGAATCAACTCACCAGCAATGGGTTTTATGTTCTTAACATTGTGCTAAACATTGTTAGAGATAAAAAGCAGTGGGATACTTGGTCCCTTGACCTCGGAAAAACTTAGACTTGTTGGGAAGGTAGAACCTAGATTCCTAAAAGAGTTAGAGACAGGAAAATATGAACCTGTGTGCCACAAGTGTCCTAGGGTCGCAGAGAAGGCACAGTTCCGTGTAGATGAGAATAGTTGAGGACAGGCTCTTAGGTAAAGTGGTATTTGAGCTGAGCCTTGAAGGGTGAAGACAGATTGAAGTGTCAGAAGGAAGAGAAGGGGCATGTCAGGCAGGGGAACAGAACAGGCAACAGTCGAAGGCAGAAAGGAGGTGGCATGTTCTGGAGCTGTGTGCCGTGCTCTGACTGGGCCAATGTGTGAAATGGAGCATAGAATGAAGGCTGGACCGACCGGGACACTCGTGACGGAAATGCTAAGAGCAAAGGTGTTTGGCCTTGGCTCAGCCAGGACTATGTGGGGGCTTGAGCAGAGTATTGAAACGATGAGGATGGTGTTTTGGGGATACATGAAGTGGTGTGCAGTGTAGGCAGAGGGTAGACACAAGAGTTGTGGCGTCAGCTGGGTGAGAGATGGGAGGGGGGTTGGAAGAAGGCTGAGAATGGGGCTGAAGGAGGAAAGGTGTGTTTGAGAGACTGTGAGAGAAGGAAGTAGGAGTCTTAGAACCAAAGATGACTCTCAGGTGCTGAGGCAGGTGGGGTGGGCGAAACTGGGATATTACCCACAACCAGGGTATATGGATTTTTGAGCTGCTGTATAATTTATAAAAGCAGATTTTTTTAATGAAACAATAGTTTCAAGTATTAAGAATACTTCATTTAAAATCATAAAATAAAACTTGAATTTACTCACAAAGGAAATTTTAAGGCTTCAAGAAGAGAATGAGAAATTGAAGTCAAGGCTGAAGACCATTGAAATACAGGTAACTGAGAAATCCTTTAACAGAATTATTGATGGCATTGCCTACAGATTAAATACTGAATGCGTTTTGCTTAAACTTGATTCTAGGCTACAAACGCATTGGATGAGAAGTCAGAACTAGAAAGAGCACTGCGAGATTTACAGCTTGATCAAGGAAATCAAAAGGTGAAACAAGTTTTATCTATCTTTTTTATATTTTCTAAGTAGAATAAATGTATAAACTTAAGTCCTAGTCACTGTTCATTATGCCCCACCCCTGCCACTCCCCCAGACAGATGCCACTGTTGTCCAGGAAAAGGCCAGAGGGGACAGACACACGGCTCACCTGCCTGACATGTCCTGGGATTTCACTGGCGTGCAAGATACTCTTTTTTTTTTTTTCCTTTTAAGTTTTTCCTCCTTTCACTTTGATACTCCCAATTACAGTGGGGATGGGAAAGGGGGAAGGAAGTGGAAACAGGAAAAGTTTTTAGTTAATTGGAGGTGTATTTGGGTTTTATTATATTGAACATTACTTAAGCTTGCCTTCAATGAGTATGATAAAGTGAAATAAATTTGCTGGCTATGAATCTTCAGATCGCTTTATATCTAGTGGTATTGGCGTAATGCAGTAAAATCCAGTGTTGTAGTTCTACATACACGCTTGTCTGAGCGTGGTGACTGCGTGTTGCCACCTGCTGGAAGGCATCGTGTGCTCACTTTTGTCTCCTGCGGCCTCTCCATTGAGTCTGGACGCTATCTGTGATGTGGTTTCATATGATTGTGACCGTTGGGGTGGATTTTCAGTGCAGCGCTGGCTTTTTTTAGTGGTTGTATCGTCATGTGCTTCTCTGCAGCACAGGGGGTCACCGTGAGTTGGAATTGACTCAACAGCAACTGCTTGCTTGTTTTTTTTTTAATTGTCATTGTCAGTGTCTGCTAAGCAATCTCAAAACCTGCTTCATTAGATTTTTGTGACACTTTTTATATGGACAATTACAGACATACACAAAGTAGAGATGATAGTGGAATACACCCCCATGTACTCACCGTTCAGCTTTAACAGCTATCAGCGCATGGCCAATCTTGTTTCATCTTTATCTCTACTGCACCCCTTCCTCCCCGCTGTGTCATCTTCCAACAGATATCAGATATCAAATCATTTCTTTTGTAATATTTTAGAATAAGATCTTTTTTATATGACTACAAAGGGAAATATATATGAATTTCAGCCATTATATACCTAGGGCCATAGATTATAAAACAGAGCTAAATGTTCAGAGCAGTTTTGTAATTTATCAAAACTAAAACAATTGTAAACATTCTTGGATGATAAATTTATTTGAAGGCTATTTTGGACAATGCTCCAGTTTAACTTCAAGATTTTGGACACAAAAGCAATATGTATACATGCCTTTCCTCATTGCAATGAAATAAAATCTTTTTAAAGACCAGGTTTCAAAAATGAGCAAGAATTTTATGGAACATGTGAAGAATTATATCAATATTTTTAATTCTTTTTTCTCTTGTTGATAATACTGCTTCACCTGTACATTTAGCAGTTATACACCATTTTCCTGTCTTATTAATAAGTCTTTTTTGTAGCATGAATGGTCAGAAACAAAATACAGGCAGAAGATCCAACTGCTTGTATTATGTTGCATTTGGCAAAGTATGCAAAGCTGTGCCTATCTTGTGAATAATATAAAAAAACTAAAAATCTTGTAAAATGAGAAAATGATCATTATTTTTTCATAGTATCTTATTGAAAATAACGACTAAAGCATATCGCTATTAAATTTTTACTATTAAAAAAAACCCAAACCTAGTCAATTCTGACTCACAGCGACCCTATAGGACAGGGTAGAACTGCCCCAGATAGAGTTTCCAATGAGCACCCGGTGGATTCGAACTGCCGACCTTTTGGTTAGCAGCCGTAGCTCTTAATCACTACACCACTAGGGTTTCTGAATTTTTACTATAACTTGTATTAATTTCATTATTTTTTCCACCTGTATCATTCAGAATTCACCAGGAATTTTCTTTTCTTGACCTTGCAAGTGAAACCTGTTTGCCATCCCAGTTCTGGGACACATAGCCTTATCAAATTCAGGATCTTACTTCTTTCCTACTCCTCTTTGACTGGAATTTTCAGCAGTTCATAAATCATATTTTATATATTTGGAGTTCAGTAACCATTGAGCATCTGCTGTGTCGAGACACCACGCAGACTGGGTGCTGAGGCGGAACTGGGCGCGGTGACAACCCTGAGGGAGCGGGCGCGTCCCCTGGCTGACACAACACGCAGCACAATTTGTTGTCATCTCCTATGATGTCGGATCTGGTATCATTTAGGACGTCCACATGAACTCGTGCTAGTGTTCTTATCTTCCATAGGATTTTATAAAGGCCCAAGACTTGAGTGAGTTGGAAAACACAGTCGCTGCTTTAAAGAGTGAGTTTCAGAGAACACTAAGTGACAAGACAGAAAACCAGAAGTCCCTGGAGGAGAATCTAGCGACAGCCAAACATGACCTACTCCGGGTTCAGGAGCAGCTGAGCTTGGCTGAAAAGGTCAGAAGACTGTTTAAGGGATTTGTCGGCTCATGCCCAATTAACTGGTAGATGCAGGATGGAGGGACATGTGTAAGTAATGTCAACATGGAACTACTGCGGATGCAGATGGGCTTTTTAAGGAATTCGCCAGTGTGTATTCTTAAGGGTTATCATGTTCTGTCTTTGGCACTAAACTATCTGTGATAATAGGAAATCTCTGCTCTTTCTTGTGGTTGGTAAAATACTCCTCCACAACGGGCTTACTCCACTGCCCTGCACTCCCTCACGTTGCGTTCCTGCTTACTTTTCCTACAGCCTGGCAGAGGAGTGGGGTACTCTCTTTAGAAGTTCTATCCTTTTTTCATAATTTATATGTAATATATAGGGAGCTGGGGTCTTCGCTTTAGGGGTTAGATTCTTCTTGCCTCAATAATATGGAAGTTAAAGTTCAATTAAATTACAAGTCTGGCTCCTAAAATACCAATACATCTTTGGGATTTGGAAAAATATCGTGCTTATTTTACTCAAAAATTAATGTTTCAGATATTTCAAGTTAGCATAATATTCCCCATGTCTAGGGCATAGTGTTTGAGTTATTTGCTAATATTATACTTGGAAAAATACTTTATTTGCTTCTCATTTGAAATAATATATTTTTAAAGCTTGGAGAGTCTTAATTTTATGTAAGTATACATTTTAAAGAAATTAGAAAATAATATAAGTAGAATGTTAGTAAAATTAGAGCAAGAAATCTGGATTTTTATCAGATTTTTTATTTCTTCAACTGTTCCCCAGTAACAGGCTGTCACTTTCCACTAAACAGGAATTGGAAAAGAAATTCCAACAAACAGCTGCTTATCGAAACATGAAAGAGATTCTTACCAAGAAGAATGACCAGATCAAGGAGCTGAGGAAAAAACTGGCAAAGTAAGTCCCGCTGATCTCGCTTGCAGGTTTAGCTCTCCACTGGGCTGACGTCTCTTCTCCGTTAAATCTAAGTGTGTGTCCAGAGGTCAGGTCAGTGGATAGTTGCTCTGTCGTTCAGCCCAAAAGCCTGTGTTTGAGGAAAGCAGGGGACCTTGGGCCTGGCCTGACGTCTAATGCCCACCAGGGCTTCTTTTTGGTTCAGCTAGACCCTCAGACTCACACACGACTACAGCTGGCTACTCATGGTAGTGGATTCAGTTACAGAATGTAGAACGGGAAGCATAGCCACCTAGCAGGGCAGCATTGGCCGATCTCTTCTGTGGGTGTCCTCGCAGCAGCCCGAGAGCTGGTCTTATTGTGCCCCCAAGTGACCATTTTGATGTGAGAGATCCACACAGATGGATGCCATAGCCAGCTGGACTTAGAAGCCCATGCTCCAGAAAGGCCCGGCATGTCTTGTAGCAGCCACATGCCCGGTGAGGGACACGGCCAGTCACAGGATCTCCCTACCCAGAGGGAAGCCCAGAGCTGTGGCTTCTCCCCAGGTGTTTATAGATCATCCCCAGTCCTCCCAGTCCAGATGCACTCCACCAGTCAGGGTCATTGTTTCCATCAGCGGTGTTGCCTGGTAACTCAGCTGACATTTTACATTTATGAGGGTCCCCAGGAAACGGAGCTAGAAAGTGAATCCAAGATCAGATTTTTCCTTAGAGAAGGAGGTTTGTTAGCCTTTTGTTCACATAGCCACATCAGCTAGATGTGTTGATCTGACGATCCGGATTATTATTGGGTCTCCACGCAGCTATCATGGATCTAAATGCCTAGTGTAGAGACTAGGAGTCTGAAAGTACCTTAGCAGTTACCCCGGGAATCTCCTTTGAGTCATGTCGTAATGCCTTGAGTGGATCTGACTTCTGCCCACAGCGATGATTATAACTGAAGCACACAATGCTATGGTTAGTTACTAGTGACTTGTTTGGTAATAATAACAAAAACAAATTTTCATGACTTTATGCTCTTCATTTATATCTCTTTCTAGATACGAACCTGAAGATTAAAAGCTGATGAAGATTTCACCTGAAAGCTGCCACACACGAGTGTATAAGCTGTTTTTCGCCTCAGGCGTGTACTTTGAAGCATTTTGTTACATTCCCTGCCTTTGTTTTTCTAATATTTAGACTTTGCTGTTAACTTCACCCCCACCAAAGAATTGCTGTTTTTTCAGTTGCCTAATTGACAAGAGAGAAAACCCCGATTGCGGCCGGCCGTTGCAACACCTGTCTGCTGAGGGCTCCAGAGTCTTTATTCAAATGCAGTGACAGTTCTTTACAGTAAAGAGGAGATTTTTTGTAGTGAGAAGAAGAGTCTTAACCTTTTGCATTAATATAAAGGGTGTACCTTTTTAATGAATGTTAAAGAAGCTAACAATGCCTATACTTGTGCATTCCCCAGGGTAAATATTAGTTATTAAAGATAGTTATTACAATAAACATTATTTTTATTTTTTTAAATGAAATCTAATTCATTTTTTTGTTTGTTAGCTGATCATCAAAAAATGTATGAATTCACTGAAAAAGTGAATACCGTCTATTATAGGCAGCATTTTTACCAGTCATAGGGAAAATTAATAGTGGTGAGCATGAGGATTCAGTTAACTTCGGTCTCTCTATCTAAATGCTGTGCTTATCCAAGAAGGTCTGGACATTTTTCAGTACAGCTTATCATGAGTCTGTATTGCTGATGGAGAAATCAAATCCATCCTCTACTTCGGTGGTTTAGAAGGTGTCTGGGCTCAGAACAAATGTGATCTTTATACTTCAGTTTCTAGAATTTTTTTTTAAATTACACGTTAAGTAGGAATACTTTTAAAAAGACTTATATTCAACATAAAATTAGTCACCAGACCTCAGAATTGAACCTTGATTATAGTTTATTTATATACATCTACAGTAACTTCATTTTCAAGAGACTTTAATTATATTTCCATTTCTCCTGATTTTCTTTGGTGATTTTGGATAAATCATTGGAAATTAGGCATCATACTTGGACTTGAGTGATGCAACAATATACCAGAAGGATTAATAAAGTCCATAAAGCGTTAAGGCCTCAGACGGAAAGCACTTTTCCTACATTTAGTATTTAGTAATTATTCCCACTTCCAAAAAGAGAGCATCACTTACCCTAAATGAACACCATTCATTTTATTTCATTCCTCAAATGAAGATTTTATTCCTCGAGAAGTGTTTACTGATCACAGGATGAGTCTCGTTATTAACTTTTATTCAAGCCTTTAATATTAGCTTTGAGTTTATCGTGTTTCTTGCAGGCTTTGTGTTGAAGTGTTGAAAAAAAGTGATAAAAGGTAGGATAATTTCCCCCAGAGGGCACTGAGGCAGTCTTGAGAAGATGAGTGGATCACAGAAGGCGGGGGAAGTCCCACGACCCGCTGCCATTTCCTGCAGGTTGTTTCCTTGCCTTTTTGGGTTGCTCATCAGTCCCGGGTCCTTTTAGAGCTTTCACTGAGGGCTCCAGTCCTACCCTGTGTTTCTTTCACCCAAAATTGATACTCTGCAAAAATCCATTCTGTTATTTGTGGCCCTGGGTATTCTACATAATTCAGCAGCAGAACTCTTGATGAGATGGGTAGTGTATTCTTCAGACACCATTGAATTGTGTTCTCACTACACCTTTCTCAGTTTGGGGCCAGCAGGGAAGGACAGGAGCTATGTTGAGAATCCTGCGCTGCTAGGGAGAGTTTCAACTGGTTTTTCTGGAGCAACTTTGGAACATTCTGTATAGTGTGTTCCAGTTGTTTGATAATAAGTTCAAAAGTATTTCTGGAGGCTTAAAATCTAACTGTACCTGGCATTAAAATAAACAAATGTGATGTTCTTTAACACAAATCAACATGATGGTTCCTTCACGTATAAACACATTTTTATGATCCTGGTTTTGTCACTTTTGTTTCTTTTAACTCATACCCTTAGCAAAATGCTGTTTAAAAAAAAAAAGTTTTTAATCATTTGCTAGCTTTAAGATTTATCTCATTTAACTGACAAAGCCTTTTTCAGTCTATACATTTTTGGTTTCCAAGAGCATTGGTGCAAAGCCTCAATTGACCTTTCATGTGCTAAACTGTGTAGATAGTCTACACCTTGGCGGCCATCACAGTGCAGCTTTGGTGTGACTTGAAATGTCTTCACTTCTAAATTATTTTCAGACCCTTTGTAGAGTAAAATAAAATGTAAAGAGTTGTTACTAATTTCTTCTGTTTGTCATCTAAGTGTTTATTTTTTCAAATCATGTATTATGAGTCTGTATTAAATGTTTAAATGAGGATTTGGCTGTGTCTTACCTAACTCACTGTAAGGAAAATATTGATCCACACTGAACGTGTAATCCTATTTGATGAAGCCTTGCCATTTGTGATTTTCATTCTGATGAACTCAAAAGGGTTTATAGAGATGTTTGCATTTTTAAATGCCTGGTGCTTTTAGATATATTGGATTGCAAAACTTAGGCATTAATGGTTCCCCTCTGCTTATGTGTAAATGCTTCCGTTCTAGAGCTTGGCTATTAGAAATGCAAGACATGATTCCTCTCACATAAGCAAAGCTTTCAGAAGGACAAGTCATGTCAGCAAAGTAGTATTTATTATTTAGACAGTAGTATTTTGACAAATAAGGAACCCTGGTGGTGCAGTGGTTAAGTGCTTGGCTGCTAACCAAAAGGTTGGTGGTTCCAACTCACCAGTCACTCCGAGGCAGAAACACGTGGCAGTCTGCTTCTGTAAAGACCACAGTCTTGGAAACCCTATGGGGCAGTTCGACTCTGTGCTGTATGGTCGCTATGAGTGGGAATCGACTCAATGGCAGTGGGTTTCGTTTCGTTTTTATTTTGACAAATAGTATTTAGACAAAACAGTATTCACCACCACTTAGAAAAAATTAAAGTGTATTTCCTGTGGGGCAATATTTTACTTAACGGAAGGTAATAACCTCTGCCATGAAGAGAATAGAGGAGTGGGGTGGTGATGACAGGTTTGGGTGCTGTTGAAGGGCGACCATGGTGTCCTTCACACTGTGTCATCATCTCCTCTGTCCAGTGAGCGTCCCGCTGTGTCCTGCTGTGGTATTGCCAACTTTAGGACACTGATGGCAAGAGTAGTCAGTCTCTTACATGATACGAAGTATAACTTCTCCTTTGTACCTTAATACATCATTTAAATTTTACAGATAAAAAATACTGCTGTTAGAAAAGCAAAATTGCAATGTGAAAATCCTTCATAATTTTTAGAAAGTGAAAAATGAGCCTGCTATCAAATTAACTAGCAGCTTATTATGGTTTTTCGTGAGCACTTAGAAAAGAAACTTAAAATCACCAGGAGCCAGCCTGGGTCTTCTAACAAGAAATCACAGCAGACTAAGTTCATTTGTCTCTTAAGAGTGTGAGAGAGAGAGAGTCTATCAGGATTTCAGCAAGATGCTTGACAAAGACCTCATGATAACCTTATTGAAGAGTCTGGTTGGGTTCTCCCAAGTGCAGGCCCGAAGCTAAGGATTTGGTTCAAACTTAGGAAGATAAGGGTAAATTTCAAGGTAACCACAAAGAAAGTTAACAAACCTGTTCATCAAAATAAAGAAGAAAAACAAAGTCTCAGCACAGTATCTACAAAAATGGAAGAAACGAAAAAAAAAGGAATTCAGCACAGAAGCGTAAGAGAAACAAAATGTCACCATCACAAAAAAAAAAGCACTACCAAATGACACCAATAAACTCACACCTGTCAATAATCACACTGAGTGTAAATGGCTTAAATGCACCCATAAAGAGACGGACAGTGACAGAATGGATTAAAAAAAAGCAGGAACCATCAATATGCTGTCTACAAGAGACACACCTTAGAAACGAAGACATAAATTTAATCGAAGGATGGAACCGAATTACTGGGCTGAGGGCTATGGGAAGAATGGTCTCAGGGAACATCTAGCTCAATTGACATAACATAGTTTATAAAGAAAATGTTCTACATTCTACTTTGGTGAGTAGCATCTGGGGTCTTAAAAGCCTGTGAGTGGCCATCTAAGATACTCCACTGGTCTCACCTCTTCAGGAGCAAGGGAAAATGAAGAAAAAGACACAAGGGAAATATTAGTCCAAAGGACTAACAGCCCACGACTACCACGGCGTCCACCAGACTGAGTCCAGTACACCTAGATGGTGCCCAGCTACCACTACTGACTGCTCTGACAGGGATCACAACAGAGGGGCCCGGACAGAGCTGGAGAAAAATGTAGAACAAAATTCTAACTCACAAAAAAAGACCAGACTTACTGGCCTGACAGAGACTGGAGAAACCCTGAGAGTATGGCCCCTAGACACCCTTTTAGCTCAGTAATGAAGTCACTCCCAAGGTTCACCTTTTAGCCAAAGATTAGACCCATAGGACAAAACGAGACTAAAGGGGCACACCAGCCCAGGCACAAGGACTAGAAGGCAGGAGGGGACAGGAAAGCTGGTAATAGGGAACCCAAGGTAGAGAAGGGAGAGTACTGACATGTCATGGGGTCATTAACCAATGTCATAAAAGAATATATGTACTATTTAATGAGAAGCTAGTTCTGTAAACCTTCATCTAAAGTACAATAAAAAAGGGGAGGTGGGAATACATGATAAAAAAAAATCAAAGGATGGAAAAAAATATATCAAGCAAACATCTATCAAAAAAGAGCAGAAGTGGCAATACTAATCTCAGATAAAATAGACTTTAAAACAAAATCCACCGTAAAAGACAAAGAATGGCATTATATAATGATTAAAGGGACGATCCACCATGAAGACATAACCGTAATAAACATCTACGTACCCAATGACAGGGCTCCAAAACACATAAAAAGATTACAGCCTAGGAAACCCTATGGGGCAGTTCTACTCTGCTGTATAGGATCACTATGAGTCAGAATTGACTCAGTGGCACACAACAACAGATATATTTAGGTACATTAGAGTCAAAGCAACGGCTGATCACAATTCCTTAAAAAAATCAAAAAAAAAAAAAAAGTCTACCGGAAGGTTAGTGGGACAAGCTGTGGTCCTCACTGTTGCAGTTGGTCCTGAAGCCATAATTAAGGTTTATCATCTCCCTCCTGTACTTCCTGTTCTAGAGTTCCTCTCACCCTCACCCAGCACTTCTCTGGTCACCATTGCTTACCTATTTGGATGACCCAGACCTTCCTCTCTGAGGAGTCTGAGCCTCTGATTATTTTGCCCTTGGCATGCTGTGGCTGCTGAAATTTTCCATTTATTGTTATCGCCTGGCATAGAAGCAACTCTATGTTTCCTGAGTCCCAGACACTCCTTCCTGTCCCCATTATGTAGTAACAACCCTAGCTCCTCATGATAATTACAGTCAATTACTTGCCAGTATGGTAACTCCTGTTTGCCTGTTGGTCTACTGGCCTGAAGAGTGCCAAAATGACCAGGCAGCAGTCATGGTTTGGGGTTCATTGGAACCTTTACAATGTACTGGTGGAAGCACCCCTGGGGACCAAGAACACTAATCCCATAGAGCCTAAAGCTTCAGGGACAGGAAGTACACAATCCCCCAAATAAATAACAGAATGATGGGTGAGAGGAGCCACTCCTACTTCCACCCCTTCATTCCCAAACCTATGTAGTTTGGCTGTTGGTTGAATACATATACCACATCCTGAAGGAAAGCACCTGAGTCCCACAGGGCATCATCTCCTTTAAGAGGCAATTCTAACATTTAATAAGGTGGCAATTCCAAGGTGATGCAGTATATTATAGAACCAGTGGGCTCCATGCCCATGTGCCCATTATCCCTTCTTTGACCTTCAAGTGGGTCCCTTGATCTGAGATTGTATTATGCAGGATCCCGTGTGAGCTCTTGGACAGTAGTACTGGGAGAAACATAGTGAACAGGTAAGGCAAACCCACACTTGAAATACATATCAGTTCCAATAAAGATGAATCACTGCCCCTTCCAGAGCAGAAGGGGTCCAATGTAATCAACTTGTTACCAATTGACTCACTGTTCTAGAGTGATAACACTACATCAAGGGCTTAGCATTATTTCTACTGCTAACAGGTTGGATATTTCAGCAGCAGCACTAGCTAGTTGAGCACTGGTGAAAGGGAGCCCATGCATAGCCTCTAATGCCTGCCACCATGACTACTTCATTTAAGGGTTCATTGTGCAAATGTGGGGTGACTGAGGACACAGCTGATTGAGACACATATGGACAAGTCCCTCTGTCCACCTGGTGTTCAGCATCTTCTCTGCAGTGGACGCTTTCTGGTAGGCACCGACAGAAACAAAAAGATCCATCCCCACACTCTGAGCTTACTCCTGTAGGTCTATCCACATGCCTCTTCCCCACACTTCCTTACCTCTAGTCTTCCAAACTTACTCCTTCCAGGACCCTGGCCCTCGCGTTGAACCATTCGTCACTCCCAGAAGTCCGTGTATATTCTTACCTCCAACCTCTTCTCCATCCACACATAGTTGATCAAGTGTACTGAAGTTCTGCACTAGGCGAATTTCCATTCAACACTGTCTTTCAGCCCGAGAGGGGCTGTAGAACAGCAACAATCCATTTTCAGCTTCCACTCAGATATTGAGCTGACCCATTCATTTACCAAGCCTGGACTTTTTTTTTTTTTTTTTTTTTCCTCCTCTGTTGCCATAGGTGTAAACTAAGGGAGAGGTATCAGTGCAATGATATGGAGATCCAGACCATCTGTTTTTGCAACTTGCTTTGCCCTCTGGACCCTCTTGGCCCCAATCCGGAATTTATCTTTTTTATTTTATTATGAATTAATGATGCTCCTGCCTGAACTTATGATTTAGTGGTTTTAACAAGACCCAGTTCAAAATGGACAACTTAGGCTCTTCAAGGGCCCAGTAGCATGCCAGGGTCTGCTTTTCAAAAAGTGAATAGTTCTCTGCTGCCTTCTTCCAGAAGGCTAGAAGTTTCTGCACCACAACTCTCTAATTTGGGATTGTCAGCATCTTTACCATAGATGTCTCTTGCACCATGGATTTTCTGGGGCATATTGCCCAAGTGGCAGGGCAGCTTGCACTACAGCCTGAACCAGAGAGGGCTACAGAGGCCCCTCTGACTCTATATACTCAAAACCCACAGCCTTCTGAGTGACCCCATGGTCAGAGAGGGCTTCCTGAGTGTGGTATATGCTCATTCCAAAATGTAAAGACTACCAAGTGCTGTGCCTTTCTTAGTGGTAGAAGGCACAAGATACAACAACTTGTCCTTGACTTTGGTCGGATATCCCAGCATTCTCTAGATCATTGGACCTCTGAAAACCTTATCGCTATGTTAGACCTATGAATCTTTGTAGGATTTACTGCCTTCTCTCTGGTGCACAGGTGTCCTACAGAGCATCCAGATAATTTTCCAATTCCTGTTCACCAGGTCCAATTAACATTTTGTCATCAATGCAGTAGGCCAGCATGATGTTCTGCAGAAAGTCAAGATGATTACGGACTCTTTGAACTGTATTATAACAAAGTGGGGAGTTACCTACTCTTGGGGCAAAACTGTGAATGTATACTGTTATCTGACCCAGGTGAATGTGAACTATTTTTAAATTCCCTACTGATGGGGATTGAACTTATTAACCAGATCAATAGCATCATACAAAGTGTCAGAGGTTGTGCTGATTTGTTCTAGGAGAGATACCACCTCCAGCTGCCACTGGAGCTACCTCTTGGTTTATGTTAGTCCACCTCCATTTTCCATGATCAACCTGGTTTTGATTTGGGTTTTTTTTTTTTTTTTTTTTTAAGAGCCATTCAGTGGGGATAGCATAGGGATCACTACTATAACACCCGGGATATGATGTTACTTCTGATTTTGGCCAGGAGGTAGGGGCTGGGAAGAGCAGTTCTGAGCTGAAAATTAGCCTTTTCTACTAACATGGCTCTTAGTCCTCAGATCAAGAGGTCAATGAAGGGTCTATCAGTGAAGCATACTCATCTCAGTTGTCCACTCAGGAACCAGGGAAATAACCACAGGGTGGGTTCTCAGAGTCAGATCCATTAGATCCACTGTGAGATGGCCTTGAACCAGAACTTTATTGATCACCTGGTCCCTCTAAGCTCCCATTCTAGCAAGAGGGCTATGATGGTATTTGGGATCCCCTGTATTATATCCAGGAGCCCTGATGGCACGGTGGTTAAATGTTCAGCTGCTAACTAAAAGGTCAGCAGTTTGAATCCAGCTGCTCCTTGGAAACCCTATGGGGCAGTTCTACTCTGTTCTATAGGGTTGCTATGAGTTAGAATTGACTCGACAGCAATGGGTTTGGTTTTGGTATTATGTCCAAGGAGCCCTGGTGACTCAGTGGTTAAAGTGCTTGGCTGCTAACCAAAAGGTCAGTGGTTCCAACCCACCAGCTGCTCCACAGGAGAAAAATGTGGCAGTCTGCTTCCGTAAAGATTTATAGCCTTGGAAACCTATGGGACAGTTCTACTCTGTCTTATAGGGTCTCTATGAGTCGGAATCGGCTCAACATCAGTGAGTTTTGGTTTGGATATTATGTCTAGGGCTTCAAACTGCTCCTGGAGATTTTGTTAAATTGTAGCTTCTGATTCAGTATATCTGGGGTGGAAATGCAAATCTTCACAGGGGATCAAACCAGAACAAGTCATTCCTTCACAGTCAGGGCCTGACTTAAGCAAAGGAGACTTCCCAGGGCTGTGAATTTTGTCTCCTTTGTAATTGCACCAACCTTTTGAGCCAATCTTGGGCCTGATTCTCAGCACATTCTGTTCTCTGGACTCAGGAGATGTGGTCTCTCTAAGTGTCGCCATGCGGCAGACCTCCTAGTTTTCCTGGCACCCAACTTGTCATTATCTTCCTTCATTCCAGTCTACCACAGGTGAGAGTTTGGTAACTGTGACCCAGTAGCACATCAGGGGCTATCACCACCCCATTTACCATCAGCAACGGGATCCTGTTGTCATCTGGCTGGTGAGTAATCCAAGTCCAGCATCTCATCCTGAGGGGCTGCTGTCTAGGACCACTTCTGGCACCAACTGTGTTAGTTGGGCTCTCCCAAAAGTAGGCCCTGAGACAAGGGTCACCAGGAATCATGGTAAGGGCATGTGGGCGTGAGGTTGGGAAGGGAAGGAATCTAATAGGGTATGTTAATAGCAGGTTACTGGGCTTAAACCCACTGAGGGGTGACAAAGCTGGAGAATGTATCCACCAACTCCTCATTACCATTGGTTGAGAGTTGCTCCTGGGGAGGTAATTCCCAGCACTTCTTGTGTCCGGGCTTAGCATGCTCCTACGGCTAGGAATGGCCCCCAGGCGAAGACATACAAGGAACCTTCTGCAGTCCATCCTCCAAGCTAAAATAAGGGGTTACAGGTGGAACATCAATAACATCTAGTTACTCAATGAACCTAGGAGACAGAAGAGCAAATGCAATAGACAGTCCATGCACACAGTCAATACTCGTCAAAGGGTAAACTCAAATTAGAAGAAATCATGAAGCCTGCTTGGCCTTTTTAGCCCAGTGCGCTCACCTAGCCAGGCCACCTAAAACCCGTTGCCGTCAAGTCAATTCTGACTCACAGCAACCCTATAGGACAGAGTAGAACTGCCCCCCATAAGGTTTCCAAGGAGTGGCTGGTGGATTCGAACTGCCGACCTTTTGGTTAGCAGCCGAGCTCTTAACGACTGCACCACCAGGGCTTCAGCCAGGCCACAGGTGCCTTTAAATAGTAACAGATCTGAAAAAAAGAAATCCCTGGACTGAGTACCTGGACCAAGCAACTCAAGAACCAGGCCCATTGCAGGTGCTCAATCCAAACATCTGTTAAATTGAATTTCTGCTTCCTGCAGAAGTAATGAATGCATAAGCCATGAAAAACCTTGGGTAGGTGTAAAAAATTAGACACTCTTGTAAATTAATTTCCTAATACTAACGATTCTGCATCTAAATACTTAAACGTCTTTAAAGTTAGACATTAAAAAAACAAAAACAAAAAACTTTAATACAGAATGTAAATTCCTGCCCTGTTAAGCAGTGAGTCATAAGCATAATTTTATTTTTTTTCTGACAGCTCAAAGTTATCCTTACAAATACCAATGATTGTCCTTTACTGTGGTGACCTCAAGGCTGCTGAGGGGTGGAGAACTGTTTGCCCTATATGTGGTTTACAATCAACTATGTTTTTGTCACCCTATAAGTGGTTTACAATCAACTGTGTTTTTTGTCACTGCATCTACGTCTTGGTTTGCTCACGTCATTTCCTCTCAGGCGTCGCGAACACTCTAGTGGTGGTCGGTGTGCCTATCTCTGTCGCTGTGGTATGGGCTTGGAAAATAGAGAAGCTTATTAGAAATATGTGTAGCCTCAGATGAGGGCTTAAGGAACTCCTCTGTTAGTGATGAGCATAAATTTTGCAGCTCCTTGGCAGCTCCGAGAACTTTCTAGATTGTTCTATAACAGAATGCTAATTTTCCATGTTATCAGCTTTGTTTCAGATAACTGGGATCTCCAGGTAAATAATCCTGGATGAGTGAGATATTATGCCTTTTATTTCTCTTGCCTTCTTGCACTGGCTAGGGCCTCTAGTAATGTGCTGAATAGAAGTGGTAATAGAGAGTATCCTTGCCTTGTTCCCAATATTAGCGGAAGCTTTGAATATTTCACCAGTAAGGATAAAGTTTGCAATATTGTCAGATTAAGAAACTCCTTTTCTCTTCCTAGTTTGCTAAGATTTTTTTTATAAAAAATCATAAATGAGTGTTGAATTTTGCCATATGCCTTTTCTGAACTGATTGGAATGATGATATACTTTTTCTTTTTTTTGTTAATGTAGTGAATTGCAATACTTAATTTTCTAATGTTAAACTACTCACAGGCAGATAGGTAGGTAGGTAGGCAGGTAGGTAGATAGATAGCTGCCGTGGAGCTGATTCCAACTCGTGGTGACCTGATGTATGACAGAACAAAACGTTGCCTGGTCCTGCATCATCCTCATGATCAGTGGCAGGTTCAAGTCCACATTGTGGCTATGGTGCCAATCCATCTCACCGAGGGTCTCCCGCATCCTCACTGGCCCTCTACTTCACCAAACATGATGTCCCCCTCCAGTAATTGATCCCTCTTGATGATATGTCCAAATCAAGTGAATCAGACAATGTTCTGTGGTCCCTAAGGTTTTCACTGGCTAATTTTCAGAAGTAGATCACCAGGCCTTTTTTCCTAGTCTTAGTCTGGAAGCTCTGCTAAAACCCGTCCATCATGGGTGACCCTGCTGGCATGTGAAATACCAGTGGCTTAGTTTCTAGCATCACAGAAACACACAAGCTACTACAGTACAACAAACTGCCAGATGGGTAGTGGAAACTATCCCTACAGTCCTGAAATACACCCTACATGGCCATTGTGAAGGATGCTGTGACATGTTTCTCAGGTACCTGTAGGAGAACGGCTCTACTATGGTGCCCTGGCATGGAGGCCCTGCAGGCCAGGCTTGAACTGCAACTAATCCGAGTCTTGGCTGAATGCCCTGTGGTCCTCTGGAGCACGAGAAGTTGGTAAGCTTTGAGGAGTTGCTATAACGCCATCTTCCCTTCCTTCCTATCTCCTCTGGGAGGGTTCTGATGTAGTTCTAATGAGCTCAGAGTAGAGCTGCAGAATAGACAACCACTTTTCTGCAGTCTAGGTTGAGCTCCTCAGCAAAAGGGTGTCCCACAGCTCACGTTGCTGTCACCTTGCCCCTTTTGTTTTAGTGTCATCCTTTTTGCTGTGTGGGACACAGATCGGCACCTTTGGCTTACTCTTCCTCTTGTTGTCTATGTAAGTAATAAACTGTCTGAATCTACAAGTGGCTCCTTGTATCTCTTCCATCTAAATCAGTCAGACCTTGGCCTTGTCTTGGCTGCTGCTGTGTGCTTGGAAATCCTCCTTCAGGAGTAAAGGACTGGGCTGGCAGGTGGCCCTCAGCTGACTGCCCACAGAGGACTCACCAGTGAAGAGAATCTCCTCACCCAAGTTGACACTCCTCTTCGGTGGCTCCATCCAATGCTGGTGGATGCAGAAGTACGAAGGTCTGGCCTTCTCGCCCCAGTGGGGACCAGTGCTGACATGTGTCCTATCTGCAGAACCCCCACAGGGTCAGAAGCCATCCCACCAGGCCTGCCCAAGTGGGCTTTCTTCCCTTCTCTTCCTATATTTATTGATTACCCAATAAGCAAGGTATACACGGGCCCAGCTGTGCCTTCCTACCAATCTGCAGTGCACAATTCCACCTGTCTCCCCCCACATCAAAGATGTGGTGAAACCCAGGTGAAATTGCTCACCACAGATTAGCGAGTAAATACAATTAAGCCCATGGTGTACCTTGCTCAGTGCCAGCTGGTGCATACATATACTTACTGGTTAATCTGCCCCTGCTCCAGAGTAACTAACTAACTAACCAGTTGCCATTGAATCAATTCTAACTCATGGCAACCCCATGTTTATCAGAGTAGAACTGTGCTCCATAAGATTTTCAATGGCTGAAGTAGATCATCAGGCCTTTCTTCCAAGGTTTCTCCAGGTGGACTTGAAACACCAACCTTTTGGTTAGCAGCTGAGTGCATTAACTATTTGCACCACCCAGGGACTCGGATCCCAAGAGTATTTCCTAGTAAATGTCCTGCATACCAATCTCTGTCTCAGAGTCCACTTCCCCAGGGTCCTGACCTGCAAGATGCATGATGGGCTGTTCTTTTTATATCTTGTTTGTTCCTACTAGCTAATATATTATTTGGGGTTTTTGCATCAATATTCATGAGAAAGATTGGTCTGGAATTTTCCTTTCTTGTAAAACATATGTCATTTGAAAACTACCAACAGTCTTTCTGAATCAATAACTGATTAACTCTTTTAAAAAAAATTTGTGTCCAACTAAATATTTGTCCAACTAAATATTTGAAAACTTTTACTATTGTGTCCAACTAAATATTTGAAAACTTCTACTATTGTTTACTCCACTTCGTAAATAATATCAATGATCTCTCATCAGAATTAAGCCCATCTTAAAGAAGAGAACAGGTCGTATGTAAGGAGAAGCACGGGGCCAATCAACAACTACCAGTATGCCCTGGGTGTGGTCCCTGTTAGCCCAGCAATGGTTTCCTTTCATGACTGAGGCTCTGACCTTTGTCCTGGGGGTTGGATGCAGCAAGGGGGACGCCATGGTGCCTGGTGACAATGTGGACTCTGCTAACAATGTCTTCTGTGTGTGCATCCTTGGTGAGACTCCCAACAATCAGCAGCTTCCTGCTTTCTGTTTTGGTTTTCTGTCTTCTGCTTCCTTGTGCTGTACAAGCAGTGGAGACTGAGAAGGAGCGGCCAATGAGACAGGAGGAAACCAAGAAAGAGCACTGTCCTAAAGCCAACTGGGGACTGTAGACCAGGAGGAAGGAATAAAACCTGGATCAGACTCTGCTCAGAGGTCAGGGAAGATGAGATCTGAGAACTGATCATTCAGTTCAGCCATGTGGGGTCATAGGTGACCTTGACAAGAATTTTGCTGGACAGGTGGTGGGAAGGCCTGGTTGAGGAGGCTGTAAGAGGACATGAGAGGAGGGAAAGCTGGAGACAGAGTAAGAATAGACATCACTTTTGATGAGCTTACTATAAAACAAAGAAGCCCTGGTGGCACAATGGTTAAGAGCTTGATTGCTAACTGAAAGGTCTGTGGTATGAACCCACCCAGTGGGTCTATGGGAAAAAGACCTGGCAATCTGCTTCCATAAAGATTACAGCCAAGAAAACTCTATGGCGCAGCTCTACTCTGTCACATGGGGTCACTATGAGTCAAAATCGACTCAGCATCACCTGACAATGACCACTATAAAACAGAGCCAAGAAACAAGACCAAGGCTGGCAAATAAACAGGGCAAAGAAACAGGAAGTGGGGTCAAGAGAAGGGTTGTTGTCTTCTTTTTTAAGATAGGAGAAGAGCGAGCATGTTTTTTGTCTGCCTCCACCACTAGACTGTGTGCTCCATGAGGACTGGGACCTGGGGTTGTCTTGTTTATTATTTGTCATGGATTGAATTGTGTCCCCCCAAAATATGTGTATCTATCATGGATTGAATTATGTCCCCCCAAAAATGTGTGTATCAGTTTGGCTGGGCCATGATTCCCAGTATTGTGTGGTTGTCCTCCATTTCGTGATTATAATTTTATGTTAAAGAGGATTAGGGTGGGATTGTAACATCCTTACTAAGGTCATATCGCTGATCTAATGTAAAGGGAGTTTCCCTGGGGTGTGGCCTGCACCACCTTTTATCTTACAAGAGATCAAAGGAAAGGGAAGCAAGCAGAGAATTGGGGACCTCATACCACCAAGAAAGAAACACCAGGAGCAGAGCGCATCCTTTGGACCTTGGATTCCTGCACACAGAAGCTCCTAGACCAGGGGAAGATTGATGACAAGGACCTTCCCCCAGAACCGACAGAAAGAGAAAGCCTTCCCCTGGAGATGATGCCCTGAATTCGGACTTCTAGCCTACTAGACTGTGAGAGAATAAATTTCTCTTTGTTAAAACCATCAACTTGTGGTATTTCTGTTATAGCAGCACTAGATGACTAAGATATTATTGTACCCTTAGTACCCAGAGTACTGCTCGGCACATAAGTACATTCGAAAACTCTCTCTTAAATAAAGGAATGAATCCATCATGATGAATAAGAAACGCATTCAATGTGCTAAATAGTGATAAGTATCAAGGAGACAGAAGCAGGAATGAGGACATAAAATATTGGGGATGGTAGTGGCATTTTAGAGAGGGCTATCCGTAAGGGAAGGAGCTCTGGTGGCACAAGGATTAAGCACTTGGCTGCTAACCAAAAGGTTGATGGTTTGAACCCACATAGCACCTCCACAGGAGAAAAGACCTGGCAATCTGCTCCCATAAAGATTACAGCCTAGGAAACCCTAAGGGGCAGTTCTACTCTGTCCTATAGGGTCTCTATGAGTCAGAATCAACTCAGCGGCAAAGGGTTTTGTTTTGTTTTGTTTTGCTTAGAGATAGATAGGTCACTCCATATGAAAAAAGTTTTAATCCTCTAGAAAGATAACAATTTAAAGTTTGATTGCCCCTAATAGCTTCAAACTGAATAAGGTAAAAGTTGACACAATTAAAAGAAATAGACAAATCCATAATCATAGTGGAGGATTTTGACACACTTTTCTCAGTGATTGATAGAACAAGCAGACATCAAAGATCAATACACCTTCTTCTCACTTATCGACTGTCTCATTATCCAACATTTCAAATTTACGACAATAGTAAAAAATCTACTATCCAACTATTTTGGACATTAATGACGGACATCTGGCAGTAACGAACACTAAGGTCTGAGAAAAGAGTAAAGCTGACTGTGAAGGTTAAGGTTATGTGTCAACTTGGCTGGGCCAAGATTCTCAGTGGTTTGGCGATTATGTAATGATATTTTAGCAGTTATGTAATGATGTAATTTGGCAGTTACGTAATCATGCAGTCATCCTCCTTTTTGTGATCTGCTGTGGTCATCTTCCATTTTTGCATAATGCCAATTTTCATATAACAACTTCATATTTGAAACCTAACCATGTGGATATGTGAGGACGTGAGTGTAATGATATAGAACATAGGAACAATACAATAGCAAATCTGGCCTTGTTGTTGTCGTTAGGTGTCGTCAAGTCAATTCTGACTCATAGCAACCTCAAGTGACATAGTAGAACTGCCCTGTAGGGTTTCCTAGGCTGTACTCTTTATGGGAGTAGATTGCCAGGTCTTTCTTGCACGGAGCCGCTGGGTGGTTTGAACCACCAATCTTTCTATTAGCAGCCACGCTCTTAATCATTGCACCACCAGGGCTTCATAAATTTGGCCTAAGAGACAAATAAAACACTTCCTCCAACCCACAGAATCCACCTTTTTTAAGCACATACAGAATATTTATGAAAATTGGCCATCCGCTACACCGTGAAGGATGTCTCAACCGAGATCCACAGATCGACTCACGCAAAGTATGTTCTACTGAAAATTCCCAACTGCTATTTTCATAAAATTGACTGTAGCAGTGAAAATACACAAGTTATTGCAACACATAACATGGATTTGTCACACAAACAGGATATTAAACAAAAAAAGTGGAACACAAAAAAGATAGATATTATGACTCCATTGATATATAAAGTTCAAAACCAGGTAGACCCTTTTTCATCATACAGGAAAGCAAAGACACATTTATCATAAAAGTCAGTGTTGTGGTAACCTCGGGGAGGAGGAAGGAAGGGGTTGAAGACCTGGAAAAGATGCTCAAGAGGAGTGAACTTGTATGCTAGAAATATTTTATTTCTTCACCTGGATTACATGAGTACTTGCTTTATAATTATTTGTTACACTATATCCGTATATGCACTTGTCTACCAGTGTGCTATATAGCACAGTAAAAAAAGTACTAAATAAATGAAAACAAAACATGGCAGAGGATGATAAAAAGTAATTTCGAGTAGGTTGCATATTGGGGAATGGAAACAAGAAAGCCAGAAGGGAAGTTCTGGAAGCTTCTATTACAGGGAATAGAGGTAGCAAAACCGTTCCCAAAGGGTTCTTGAGCTCTTTTCAGGCAGTGAAGTACCTTGGCAAGCAGGGCAACGTTTGGGGGCTCTTCATGTTCAAGTTCATGAAAATAAATTTTTGTTGCATACCAGAGAAAATTAAGACCCTTTTCTGCTGATTGCAAATGTATTTTAGAGAAGATACGGAAAAGGTGGGAAAGATCAGGCAGAAGTCTACCATCAACAAGAGAAACTGAAAATGGAAAAGTGTGGTGGGATTCCGTGGGGAGAAGATCTGCAATGGGTGATAAAAAGAGCGGCAGAGCAGTGAGTGGTGGGTGGTAAGGCGTCTCCTCTCCTGGAAAACGTTAGCTTGCGCCAGCCGCCCCGACAACTTTGAAATACTGAACATTTAAAAGATTCCGCAGCCAAGTCCACTTTTCACTGGGACTCGTTTTTGTGTTTTAAAGCCCCGGAGACAATCCCGATGTTCCGCCAGGTTAAAACCTGCACGCCCCTGAGCCTTCAGCGTACCTACAAATCCCGGGGGAGTCTTGTCAACGCGCAGGTTCTGATTCAGCAGATCCAGGGCGGGGCCTGAGACTCTGCCTTCCTCACTCGCTTCCCGGTGACGCCGCTGCTGCTGATCTCCGTTTCCAGTACCGAGGAGCGGAAGAAATCAAATATGATTTGAACTGTTGAGCTTGTGAAATGAAGCATGTGTGGTTTTTGGCATAGCGAGATTCATACAGCCTTTCTGTTATGAAATGAAAGAACAAGCCCCCAAAAGCACCACGGGACATAGTCAAAGTCCTTAGGGGGTGACTAATTGAGACAGCGTGGCCCCAAGTGTACCCTGACCGTTAGAAATATTTGCACAGTGTTCCATCTGTGTTTCTCCCCCAGATTATGCCTTCTTGTTAGTCTTGACGGCTTGTTCCCAGCAAAAATATTTGAGGTGAAGAAATAAATTTAGCCAAGATCAACAAAAAGTACGGAAAGATGAATCGCAGCTCTCTGGGCTCCCCGTTTTCAAAGTGCCTGGCCACCTCTTACTTAACACAGGTGATCAGCTGAGTGGTCGTGGGGAGAAGCCACAATGTTTTCCAAATAAGCTCATTTCTGCATCTGTTCTCTCTGACCTGAAAGATGCCTGTTTTTGTCCATTCCAGTCTTTCTAGACGATGCCCTCTTTCTGTTGTTTACTCAAGTTAGTTATTTCAAATTACATAAGCATCGATTTACAGATAATCCGCTCAGCGGTTTGAAACAGTTGTCCTTTGGAGGTGGGCTTCGGGACAAAAGGACACAGGACATTAAATTTATTTTATTTTAACCTTACTCCAAGTCATAGGAAATCCTGAATATTTACCAGTATGGACTGGCAAACTATAAATTCAAATATTTATTTTAGCTTTTCCCTACACTATGGGGCCCTGGTCGCGCAGTGGTTGAGAGCTACAGCTGTTAACCAAAAGGTTGGCTGTTCAAATCCACCAACCACTCCTTGGAAACCCAATGGAGCAGTTCTACTCTGTCCTATAGAATTGCTATGCATCAGAATCGACTCAACAGCAACGGGTTTGCTTTATTTTATATAAAGCTTGTTTCCAAGCCTTAGACTTCTTTTCCAGTCTCACTTCTTTTGCTTTGAAGGCCACCATTAAAGTCATCTCTGCCCCATTGGTGTTATTCCTATCTCATAGCAGAAGCAGAGCAGGAAATAGAGCCATGGCCTGCAGCTGCTAACCCAGCCCCAGTTCTGTGTGGCCACCTCGTCTTTAGTTCTGGCAAGCAATTCCTCCCCATCCTGGGGCTGTCTGCCTCTTGTTCGATTTTTGCCAGGTATTCTAAATTGCTTACACGTGGTCAGTGAAGAAAGCTGTCATGGATTGAATTGTCCCGCAAAAACTGTGTGTATCAGTTTGGCTGGGCCATGTTTCCCAGCATTGTGTGGTTGTCCTCCATTTTGCGATTGCAATTTTATGTTCAAGAGGATTAGGGTGTGATTGTAACACCCTTACTAAGGCCACATCCAGGATCCAATGTAAAGGGAGTTTCCCTGGGGTGTGGCCTGCACCACCTTTTATCTTAAAAGAGATCAAAGGAAAGGGAGGCAAGCAGAGAGCTGGGGACCTCATACCGCCAAGAAAGCAGTGCCGGGAGCAGAGCGCATCCTTCGGACCCAAGGGTCCCTGCGCGAAGAAGCTCCTAGTCTAGGGGAACATTGATGAGAAGGCTGACAGAGAAAGCCTTCCCCTGGAGCTGATGCCCTGAATTTGGACTTTTAGCCTAATAGACTGTGAGAAAATAAATTTCTCTTTGTTAAAGCCGTCCACTTGTGGTATTTCTGTTAGAGCAGCACTAGATGACTAAGACAAAAGTCAATACTGTTCCCCATTTTGCAGATGAAAAATATAAACTCATAAAGATTATATGCTCATTTTTTTTCAAAAGTTCATCCAATAGTTAATTGCCTAATATACAGTGCTATGGAGCCCTGGTGGCGCAACAAATGGTTAAGCACTCAGCTGCTAAACAAAAGGTTGGCCGTTCCAAACCACCAGGGGCTCCACGAGAGAAAAGACCTGGTGGTCTGCTCCGGTAAAACTTACAGCCTAGAGAACCCTATGGGGCAAATCTACTCTGTTGCATGAGGTCACTATAAGTTGGGATAGACTTGACGGCACCTAACAACAACTTATACGAAGCTGTAAAAAAATATATACCAGCGCTATAATAATAGTTGGAATATGCTACTTTCGATACTGGACGGAACATCTAGAAAGAAGATCAACAAGGAATCAGAGGACCTGAATGACCCTACAAACCAACTAGACTTAACAGGCATGTATAGAACACTCCACCCAGTAACAGCACAATATACATTCCACTCCGGTGCGCGTGGATCATTCTCCAAGACAGACCACATGTTAGGTCACAAAGCAAGTCTTGATAAATTTAAAGAGATTAAAATCATACACAGTATTTTCTCTGACCACAAAGCAGTGAAGCTAGAAATCAATAACAGAAAAAATATATATATACCATATAAAGACTAAATTGAAAACATTCTCCTCAAGTTAGAAGGCAAACTAAGCCAAAATAAATGACACCGCAAGGAAATAGACAAATCCTGAATGCAGGACATTCTGCAATTCAAACAGTTCACCTGGTCTCTTCAGAAAGTTAAGGTCATGAAAACAAAAAGATAGGAAAGCTGTTCTAAGTTAAAAACAACTCTATTCATGCAATGTATGAACTCTGATTAAATCCTAGATAGCTATAAAAGGCATTTGGGGGCAACTCCTTGAAATTGTTACTTTGTGTACTTTCACAAAGGCTAAAGTTCTTCCCTATCTTAACCTCCCTAGAACATTTTAACTCTTATCACTCTTCTTCTAACTTACATGCTATTCTACCTGTCCAAGTCTTAAATTCTACCTTTTTTTTTTTCCTCCCCCAATCCCGCAAATCAAACACTGCTCTGCAGTGGGGTCTATGTCATAATTTAGAGTCTCACCACGATGTTCTGGAGCATCATCATGATGCATCTTAACATGTTAAACTTCCTTTTTTAATAGGATTAAATGGGTTTCATGAATCTGTGGGTGGAAAATGCTTAGTTGTTAGTACTGAAAATATTGCCTCTGTCACATCTCTCTCTGTCTCTCTTCTTCTTCTAGAATTCTGTTGTTGTTGTTAGGTGCCGTCAAGTCGGTTCCGACTCATAGCGACCCTGTTGACAACAGAAGGAAACACTGCCTGGTCCTTGGCCATTCTCATAATCATTGTTATGCTTCAGCTGATCATTGCAGCCACTGTGTCAATCCATCTCGTTGAGAATCTTCCTCTCTTTCACTGACCCTCTACTTTACCAAGCATGATGTCCTTCTCCAGGGACTGGTCCCTCCTGCTAACATGTCCAAAGTTTGTAAGACGAAGTCTCGCCATCCTCATTTCTGAGGAGCATTCTTTTGTCAAATAAAATTCTACCCAGAAAGACAATGCATAAAGACAGACTGCGGTGGAGCTACTCTGGCTGGGCTCCCACCACTGCTTCCCAAGCCTGGACACAATCCCACAGACACATCCTGGGAATTTTGAGACTCTGTGGGCACAGTTTGTGGGCAAGGCCTGTGACGCCCAATATGGTACACCTACCCCTGGGAGTATATACGGTGGTTTGAGGTGGCACCATAGACAGAGATTTTTTTAAATGTTAATATTTATTGATTAACCTTAAAATGCATTAAGAAAAATACTAGCTTTACATTTAGGGTAACAATACAAAGTTTCATTTTTAAATGTATTTAAGTGAAAAAGTAAATTGATTTAAAGAAAAAATAATAGTCCACGTGGTTCACAAATGTGGCAAAAATGCTGGTTTACAAGTATGCAAACATGCCTGGAATATGGGAAGCACTGGCGGGCCGGATTTGGGGATATAGGGCCTTGGACCAGCAGCATCGGCACCACCTGGGAACTTCTTAGAAATGTAGACTCTCAGGGCCCTTCTTGGGCCCACTGAATCAGAATCTGCACTTTGACAAAACCCCCAGGGGATACGTGGGCACGCTGATGTTTAAGGATCCCTACTCTAGGGGTCTTTTTCAACTGTGAGATTCCAGGGTTCTGAGGCCACAAGGTTCACCAGCAGCCAAGAGGATCCTAGGTCTGAAGGAAAAGTGATGGGACAGTTCCCTGTCCTCAGCAACACACACACATCACATATACATACACATATACGCTACACACATACACACATTATCACATACAGGTAGTCCTCGATTTACGACTATTCAAGTTATGACGAACCGCACTTACGATCATCAGGTTTTTGTTTTTTTTTAGTACCTCTTATCGTTAGTAATATGTACTACATATAGTGTTGCAGCATGTAATTGCTGATGTTATCATTCTCAGATGTTCCCTCACAGATGTTCAACGTTATGATTTCCTGTTCAAAACACTACCGTATAGCAAGCTATGAAAACTAAAAAAAGAAAAAAAGAAGTATCCTACTTATGTCAGAACTGACTTACAACAGAGTTGTCAGAACAGAACCCCATCATAAGTCAGGGACTACCTGTACATATACACATGTACACATATCACATCCACACATCCACATATCCACATATACCCATACACTACGCACAGATCACTGGAGCCCTGGTGGCCAGTGGCTAAACGCTCAGCTGCTAACCAAAAGGGCGGCAGTTTGAATCCACCAGCCACTCCTTGGAAACTCTATGGGACAGACCTACTCTGTCCTATGAGGTGGCTATGAGTTGGAATCAACTCCACAGCAACAGGTATACACATATCACATGCACATACACACATATACACACATCAAATATACACACATATCACATACATATGCACACATACATACATCTTATACGCATATATCACATATATACACACATACACATCACACAACACTTCACATACACTACACGCTTACACCGCATACACACACACTGCACACATACACATACAGACACACACACACGTCAGATGCACATACACACCTGGGCTCCTGTGGGGACCCGCTCCTCCACCACCTGAGTTGGGCCAATTGCCCCCAACGTTTCCTCTGCAGAATCGCCTGTGGGGGCCCCCCGCTCCCAGACTCCTCTTTGCACCACGTGCCTCCATGCTCCCCTAGAGAACGTGAGCGGGTGCCTGGGGCAGCAGGGAGGGGAGGACAGTCATGTCCTGAGGTTTTGCCTAGCCGACCCCAGGCACATGGTAGGTGTGCATTAATGCTTTGAATGTGCTGAAGTCATGTTCTGAAACGCAGCCCCTCAGTGTTGCTGACGCTGGAACGATAAGGATGAGTTTAGACTTCAGTGCTCAGATTCTGCAGCCGGTGTCTCATTCATTCAACTTTTATTGAGCTCCACCCTGTGCCTGGCACTGGGGAGGAAAGGATGAATAAGACACGCTGCCAGCCATAGCCCAGGGGGTGCACAGCCTGGCACTCTTCCTCACAACACAACACAGCACTGTAAGCCTTGTTGTTGTTGGGTGCCACCCAGTCAATTTCCACTCATAGCGACCCCCTGTGACAGAGTAGAACTGCCTCTTAGGGTTTTCTTGGCTGTTATCTTTACGGAAGCAGATCGCCAGGTTTTTCTCCAGCTGAGCCATTGGTGGGCTCGAACAAACAACCTTTTGCTTAACAGCCAAGCGCTTAAACATTTGTGCCACTAGGGCTCCTTACAGTAAGCCTTAGACGTTAGATATGTGCACAGGGCTTAGGGACAGGGAAGAGGGAGCAATGCCTTCCGGCTGCGAATGGGGGTGCCAGACTTTCTTTAAAAGGGTAATATTTCATCTGGGTCAAGAAGAACAGGTCGGATTTTCCTGGATCAAGAAAGGTGATGGTGTTCCTGGTGGAGGGAGCTTCCTGGAAGTATAAAAATGCACAGCATTTTCTGGAAGTTGAAAAGTCTGGCTTCTCCTGCTGTTACCGAACCCAGAAAGGTGGGTCCTTGTCCAGCGCGCTTAGACTTGCCAATTATCTGGAGACCAATCTTTGAGAAAGTAAATTTATTGCAATGCGCAGAGCAAGAAGCCAAGAGGAAGTTCCTCAGATCCGGCTCCCTGAGCTATGCGGAAGCAGGTCTTATCTGTGATTTGGGCAGCAAGATGGCAGCCACGCCGGTGTTCTGGGGAAGGAAAATTCTAGAAGGTGGCCAGGAAACAGGAGGTGACTTGGTTCTTTTTGGACCTCTTGCTTCAAAATAGGGTCTGGGTGATGATTTTCCTCCCGATCCGTTCCTCCTGTTGCTGCGTCTCCTGTTGAGGTCCATTAGGGGCCACAGCTGGCCCTTCTACACATGCGGGGTGGGCCAAACCTGTCTTGGACTAGTTTAAGGACTAATGGAAATTTACTGGCATTAGTAAGGTCAGGTTACACCGGAGCCTAGGTGAGCAAGGGTCAAATTCCTCTGGGCCTTATAAGCCAGTCTAAGGAGTTTGGACTTTATCTTGTGGGGAGCAGGGAACCACAGTTAAGTAACAATGGAATCAGCAGGGTGAGCAAATTACTGAAAGTTGTGTGGCCTTCATCACTGGTGAGTTAAGTATCTGGAGTCCTGGAGTGGGCCGTGGCCCACACCCATGCAATTGAGTCAGGGAAGTCCCCTCTTTCAGAAATCAGGTAACTCAGGAATAGCTGGTCTAATATTCTGCTGGGCATTGTGTCCTGATGGGACACGCCAGTGGACAGGAAGGGTCCTTCTATCCCTGCAGGGGAGGCCCCCATGGAGCACTCCGGGTGCGGCTTAGCTCAGCTGAACACTCTGCTGCCCTTGAGCACTGGACCCTGCTGAGAACTGAACGGGCCGCCTTGCCTCTGCCACTCAGAAGTTGCTACCCCGGCTGCAAGCTGCCCTCTGGTGTGCCGGAACTAGCTCCCACAGGTTCCTCAGAGCCAACAGGTTAAGTTTCTGGGATTTTGTGAGCCAGCTGTCAAACACAGACATTATTAAAAATTAAGTTATATAAACTTACAATTAAATAAGTTGGTAAAACCAGAGGTAATATATACTCAAACCTCATCGCTTCTTAATTATCTACTCTATTTTATGACTATCTGCGTTCTTGAGGGGAGTCATGTCTATTGTACCTGTGTGGTGGAAATACTATACAATGGTGTGCTACTCCGTGTCTCTCCCCAACTCCGTATTCAGTCAGCACATTGGTAGCTTCAGGTTGGCCATGGTGGGGGCATTTACACCGAAACCAGTTGCAGTCGAGTTGATTCCAACTCATGGAGACCCCATGTGTGTCAGAGTAGAACTGTGCTCCATATGGTTTTCAATAGCTGATTTTTCAGTAGATGGCCAGGCCTCTGGGTGGACTCAAACCTCCAATCTTTTGGTTAGCAGCCGAGCGCGTTAACAGTTTGCACCACCCAGGGGCTCCATTTACATCATTAAGACACCAAACCCATTGCTGTCCAGTCGATTCCATCTCACAGTGAATTCCACCTCGTAGTGAATTCTGACTTATAGTGACCCTATAGGACAGAGTAGAACTGCTCCATAGGGTGTCCAAGACTGTAAATCTTTACGGAAGTAGACTGCCACATCTTTCTCCCTCAGAGCAGCTGGTGGGTTTGAACTGCCAACCTTTCAGTTAGCAGCCTAGCACTTAACCACTGGGTCACCAGGACTCCTCTTATTTATGTCATAGAAATTGGCAAATGCCACAGATCAGAGCTTTTTCTTCAGAGAGCCGGTTGTTAAACATTTGCCAGCCCAACCCTAGGCTCCACCCTCTGCTCTGCCTGCTCCCTGTGGAAGCCCACCCACCCTTCCCAGGCCTGTCCTCTCCACTCCAGCAGCCCCAGCAGCCTCAGCAGCACAGCCGGTCTTGTCAGACTAGAACCACTGAATGTGTTTCCGGAGGACGTGGTGACCTCACCAGGAGCCCTGAGTGAGTGCCCCATTTGCATGTACTTCGTCCTGTTCTGGGGTAATCTGAGTTGTTCTCTGTTTTGCTGGCAGCCCCACCCAGGGCCTCACACAGTGGAGGCCCACCGGGGCGTCTCACAGCATGATTGGTGGGAGGCAACAGCCTGATCCCTGGGGTGGGCAGTTGAGGGAGGGCCATTGCCCATGTCAAACCACCAAACTCCAAAGGGCCTCGGCTTCCAGGTCACAGACTACTGCACTAGGCATCTCCCTGAGGTGCCCACTTCCTGAAAGTCACGGCATAGCCAGGTACCGTCTAAGGAAAACTCACTTATGAGAACAGGAACAAGTCAAGCAGAAAGCTGAAGGCAGCAATGTGCCTTCTGCCCAAATGGTTTCACAACATTAAAAAGGCTGCCCCTTGTTTGAATCAATGAGACTTACTTCGCCACAAATTTAAATTCTCAGTAAAGTCTACATGACCTTGGAGTTGATAAGGGAGAGATTTCTTAAAGAGGGCCTAAAAAAGGCTAAAAGAGAACGCTAAAATGAAAGATGGATAAATGGGACTTCGCTAACATTAAGAACTTCCGTTCTTCAGAAGACAGACACTACTGGTGGCACAGTGGCGGAGAGCTCGGCTGCCAACCAAAAGGTCAGCAGTTCGAATCCACCCAGCTGCTCCTTAGAAACCCTCTGGGGCAGTTCTACTCTATCCTATGGATCACTAGGAGTCAGAATCGACTGGACGGCAATGAGTCTGGTTTCTTGGCTCATCAGAAGACACTAGCGATAAAAAGGCAATCCACAGACTGACAGAAGACATTCGCAATACAAAAAACTGACAAAGGGCCCGCATCCAGAATATGTAAAGAACTGCACGTCAGTTCTTCGCATATGCTGGCAGTGGCGGTTCAGTGTAGAATTCTCCCCTCCGTGGGTTCGATTCCCAGCCAGTGTACCTCACGTGCAACCAGCACCCATCTGTCAGTGGAGGCTTGCATGTTGCCATTATGCTGAACAGGTTTCAGCAGCGCTTCCAGACTAAGATGGACAAGGAATAAAGGCCTGGCAATCTACTCCCGAAAACTGGCCAGTGGTAACCCTATGGATCACAGTGATCCAATTCCCAACTGATCCTGGGGACGGTGTAGGACCAGGCAGCATTTCGTTCCATCGTGCGTGGAGTCCCATGAGTTGGCAGCTAAGCAACTACAGCAACATATCAGCAGTTTAAGGAAAGCGCAGTTAGAAACTGGCAAAGACTTGAATAGACTCTTCCCGAGAGAGGGTATCCAGATAGCCCAATTACCATTAAAACGTACAAGGCTTATTAGTCATCAGGGAAATTAAAATTAGAAACCACAGTAAACTATCACTACACACCCACAAGACTGGTTAAAATTTAAAAAACAGAATGACAAGTGTTGGTGAGGATATGGAGCAACCGAAACTCTGATGGGAGTGGACAGCTGTGCTACCGCCCTGGAAAACAGTTTGGCAATATTTACCCTATAGCCCAGCAATTTCCAGAAGTGAGTGCATGCATCCACCAGCAGAGATGTACTAGAACGCTCACTACCACTTTATTCCCAATAGCCCCGCACTGGAGACAACATACATGTCCATCGGCGGTAGAATGTAGTCTCTTCACACTGTGGAACACTATACAACAGTGAGAAGGGACGATCTATAACTACAAGCTACAACATGAGTGAATTCCGTGAACAACGTTAAGTGAATGAAGCCAGATACGAAAGAGCACAGACCGTATGATTCCATTTTTATAAAGGTTAACGCAGGCCAAACTATCTCATGGTGATGGAAACCAAGATGGTGGGTTCCTTTGGGGGAGAAAGTGAGAGGGCAGGAAAAACATCATCGGGAATCTGAAGTTTACAAAGTAAATGGTCTCTCCTGCACCGTCGGCTTTCTTCTGCTTTGGGTTTTGGAGATAAGAAAGTATGAGGACAGGTAGTATGTTTGCGGGAGCCTACACCTCCCTTCTACCACCTGTTAATTTGTCATACTGTGGTGGCTGCCATGTTACTGTGATGCTGGAAGCTATGCCACCAGTATTTCAAATACGAGCAGGGTCACCCATGGTGGACAGGTTTCAGAGGAGCTTCCAGACTAAGACAGACTAGGAAGAAAGGCCTGGCGGTCTATATCCAAAAATTAGCCAATGACACAACATAGTTTATAAAGAAAATGTTCTACATTCTACCTTGGTGAGTAGTGTCTGGGGTCTTAAAAGCCTGTGAGCAGCCATCTAAGATACTCCACTGGTCTCACCCCTTCCGGAGCAAGGGAGAATGAAGAGAACAGGATACAAGGGAAAGAGTCGTCCAAAGGACTAATGGACCACAGCCACCACAGCCTCTACCGGACTGAGTCCAGTACAACTAGATGGTGTCTGGCAACCACCACTGACTGCTCTGACAGGGATCACAACAGAGGGTCCCGGACAGAGCTGGAGAAAAATATAGAACAAAATTCTAACTCACAAAAAAGACCAGACTTACTGGTCTGACAGAGACTGGAGAAACCCCGAGAGTATGGCCCCTGGACACCCTTTTAGCTCAGTAATGAAGTCACTCCCAAGGCTCACCCTTCAGCCAAAGATTAGACAGCCCCATAAAACAAAACAAGACTAATGGGGCGCAACAGCCCAGGGACAAGGACAGGAAAGCTGGTAATAGGAAAGCCAGGGTCAAGAAGGGAGAGTGTTGATGTGTCATGGGGTCGTTAACCAATGTCATAAAACAATATGTGTAGTAACTGTTTAACGAGAAACTATTCTGTAAACCTTCATCTAAAGTACAATAAATTTTTTTTTTTAAATTAGCTCATGAAAACCCAATGGATCACAGCAGAATATTGTCTGATACAGTGCTGAAATATGAGCCCCCTAGGTTGGAAGGCACTACACAATAGCTGCAACAAACAAGCATACCAGTGATTCTGAGGATGGTGCAGGACCAGGGAACGTTTCCTTCTGTTATACAAGAGGTCACCATGAGTTAAAGCCAACCCCACCACAACTAACCACACCACCTCCCTCACCACACCCACCTTTCTCCTCTGCAACCTGTCTCAAGTAAGATTTCCACTAGCAACCCTGCTTGTCATTCCTTCTTAATTTTTATTTACATAATTTAACACTTTCATAACTTTTACTATTTGCCAGGCTCTGTTCTAGTGTATCATTTAATAACTCATGCATTCATTTATTCGTTCAGCTCATTGGGCACTTATTTACTGAGTACTTGCTACGTGCCAGGTACTAGGTTAAGATGTCAAGTCTCACGTGAGCCCTTTGAGGGAAGCATGTTTGTTCACACTACAGATGAGGAAACTGAGGCTCAGAGAGGTTAAGTGACTGGCCCAGGGTCACACAGCTGAGCAAGTGGCAGAGCTGGGATTCAGGGCCAAATTCTGCATTACTCCAAAGGACCAGGCTTTGATGAGGCCAGAGACCACCTTCAACCACCTTGCTGAAGGGCTGGTAGAAATAGAAGTGTTCTTAGGCCTAATAAATGAGAATCTCTGGCCCCCAGACGGAGGCATGGGGTGGGGGGTGGAGGGTGGATAGAGGAGGAGCAGTTGCCACCTGTCTCAAGTCCATGCGAGCACCAGAGGAGGTGCGGAGTGACATTCTGGTGCACCACAAATATGAAAGGCGCCTGACTGAGGCAGCCAGACAAGGGGGGTTAAGGCGTTTCTGCTGAGACGTCCTGCTGTCAACGTCTATTCATCTTGAAATTGGGTAGGGGGTGCAACTTATAGATTGCTCCTGGACGCTCCTTACCCTAGCTATGCCCCTGCCCCCAGACTGGCCTGAGAATTAGAATTCCCCCAGTGGCTAGTTTGAAACCTGATTCCTGGCCACCATGGGCTGCAGAGCCACGCAGCGCCTGACTGCTGAACGGAAGAAGGGAAACTACCTGGTCAGCGGCTCCTCGGGCGGCTCTTCTTCTGCGTGCAGGACGGGGGTTCCCTTTTTCAGGTCTCTGGGCAAATGTCATGTCCCCTTCTCTGGGAAGACCTCACCGACCACTCAGCCCACCTGCTCCCCACCCCCCGCCCCCCAACCCCTTTGCTTTGCCTTGTCTTCCTCGCGTCTGGTAGTGAAATTGCCCTTTTTGTAGGTCAAATAGAGTGGAAAATGGGACATTTCATCCCTTCCGACTTAAGCGTTTATTGTGTGTCTCCCTCTGCCAGCATATCAGCGCCAGGAGGGTGCGGGTGTTAGTGTTTTCATAGCCGTGTTCCCAGACGATGCCCGGCACACAGTAGGCACTCAGTAAATGATGGTTAAATGGATGAGGGGACGTGGCCACTCCAAGGAGCTCCGCAGACGACACAAAGGCCCTGACGTTGAGCAGGAGGGGAACCTGTGCGCCACCGGGAACCCCGCGATCCCGGCTGCCTTCCCGGCCGCGACGTCCAGGCGGGGTGGGGCTGGCCGTCATCTATTTGCCCGTCTCGCCCCTCCGACTGGCGCGCAGTTAATAAGATTAGCAATTAAAAAGCAACAAGCGGCGGCGGAGGCGACAGAGGCGCGGGGCCACCCCCAGGCCGAGCCGGGGCGGGACGGTGAGCCTGGCAAGCGCGCACCGACACACTGTGCCGGCGCCCGAGCGCACGGAGCTCCGGAGCCATGGAGAAAACGCGGCCGCTCTGGGCCAACCCGCTGCAGTTCGTGTTCGCCTGCATCTCGTATGCAGTGGGCCTGGGCAACGTGTGGCGCTTCCCTTACCTGTGCCAGATGTACGGCGGAGGTGAGTGTGCGCGCCCCAGCGGCGCGGGCGCGGGCACCAGACCTGGGGCTGCGCCTGTCCGGGCCGGGATGTTGCCGGGCGCTTTCTGGTCTGGATGTCGGTAAGTCCTGACGCGCCCGAAGGTGCGCGGTGGGATCCGTCCCATTTTACAGGCGAGTAAACTGAAGCTCAGAGAGCGTAAGTGATTTGCCCACAGTTACAGAACCAGGTTCCACACCCAGGACATCGCATTTCAGAGCCTGAGCTCTAATCTAAAGTCCTTGTCTGGAGCTCTGTGCAGCCCCCCAACTCCATCCCAGGGGCGGCTGAGACCCCCACCCACACTCTCGTTGGCCAGGCTGCTACTATGTGAGCGTTCAAAGGCGCGGGGATATTGCATCCCCCTTTGCAAGGAAGAGAGATGGAGACGGTCTGACTCCTAGTAAAAGTTTTGATGTAAAAAGTGGGTAGGAAGTTCTCTTGTTCAAGGGAAACAAACCACTTTCCGAAGTGAGTGTTAAATCCCCCACAGCACACTTTGAAACACAGGGTAAAGGGATCTTGAGCTGTTTCTTTAAAATTTGTATAAAAAGTTTGGTTTGAGTTTGGAAACACAAAAGTCAGGAAAGTTAAATCACTCAGTTTCTGCTTTTTACAAATTTTTGCTTGGAGGCGTCACTGCCTACTCAGGAAACAGCCAGCCAGCACCATACACTCCATTCCCTTAAAGTTACAACTGCCACGAACACCTATGTCATGCCAAGAGCCGCAGAAGACCAAGTACCCTTTTGGAAGGCAATGTGGCAATATGGATTCAAGTCTCAGCATTGAAAAAAAATTTCTTCACAGTTGTTCCATTTCTAGAATTCTATCTAAAGAAAATAGATTCAGACAGAAGGTAGAAAATAGGAGGCTAGCTGCTGTCTTTTAATTACAGCACAACACTGGAAACAACCCAAACCCTCAACTGCAGGGGACTGGTTCAATAAATAATAGCACATCCAAGTAATGGTGCTCTTAGCAGCCATTAAAATGGTGTTTCCATAAAATTTTATATGAGTATTTTCTTGTATTATCATCTAGTAAGTGGAGGGAGGAGAAGCTGGATTCAGAGCTGTGTAAAATAGGTGATCTGAACTATGTTTTGAAATGTGCAGAGAAAAAAAAGAATGGAAGAAAATACTCCTACATGTTAACAATAGTTATCCCTGGATGATTTTTGTCTGCTGCCTTGTATTCTGTGTGTGTGTGTGTGTGTGTGTGCATCTTCTATAATCAGCATGGATGATTTTTTTCACTATAAGGGACAATACAGGATGTATTTACAAAGTGTTACCCATTTAAGAATTTCAAGACCAAAAACACTTCTCCCTTCTCCCCTCACCCTTTAGCAACTCAAAAACAACTTGACAACGGTTAATCCACAGCACTGATTTTAAATTCTCTAATTCCTTTTTTTAATTTGAAACGCATAAATACACCATAATTATGTGATGGGTGCATGATGCCATGTGCTCTAACAGCTTCGTAGCTGCCTTTTGAAGGAATTATTTGTCTAAATGAGATCGCCACTTCTTTCTGCTCTCAGCACACCAAGCCATGATATCCTGGGTGCACATTTCCCAAACATCAGGCCAGCTGAGCCGCCTGTCTCATGGTCACTTAAGTACTTGTACTATTATCTGCATGGTCTGCACGTGGACATGAGTGGGGCTGAGTAGTTCTGAAATAGAATATATATCAAGTTGTTGCTCGGGAAACCTCAAGAACTTCAGATCCCAGAAAAAAGAAATCTTGTGCCTGGTACAGAGTTTACTTGGTAGGCTGGTAAGCTGGTTGGCTGGCTGGATGGAGAAAGAGATGAATGGATGGATTGATGGATAGATAGGTGGATGGATGATGAGTAGAGTATGGACTGGTGGGTTCACGGGTGGATGCATGAATTGCTGGGTGAGTGGATGAAAGGATGGATACTGGGAGTGGTGGATCGAGGAAGGGTGGACAGCACCCTCTCAGGCATATGTGTCTGCAGAATAAAAACCAAACACTTCATCCTGGCCCACAAGGCCCTTGACCATCTAACACCTGCCTGTATTTCCACCTCATTTCCTGCTACTCATCTTGCATTTTCTCCCACTTCAACTGTTCCGAACAACTCTCTGTGAACGCCTACTTCTCAATTTCCACATTTTTGCGCAAGACAGTTCCTCCACCCAGGATGCCTTCTTAGCCTGGAGAACTTCCGCTCCAGGCCTCCAAGGCCAGGCCCAATGTCACCTTCTCCCGCCTGTTCTCCCTGCCCCTCCTGCTCCCTATCAGGCCAAATGAGCACTTAGAAGACCTGCACGTGGCTCTGGAGTCCCTCTGCTTCCCCACTAGCCCAATCTCTGTGAAGTGGCCCAGTCAGAGGAGGCACCCAATCTTGGTTGAATGAACGAGCCAGGTCTGTTATGAAAAGCTGCAGAGTGAACAGGGTGGGGATGCCGGTAATTTTCCCAAGCTTTTTCCTGCCCAGTGGGGTCACCTATTAATTAGTGATTTATGTTGTCTGAAATCCAGGCAGTTTACAAACCCATTCTTTACCTGAAGGTAAAAGGGTCAACCAACCACATCATGTATGGTTCCAAAGGGATGTATAATTTCCTTCAAAACAGGGCTGTGACCCGTCACCCCCCAGCAAACAAAGAGTTTATTTATAAATCGCGGAGGCCCGGCTGTGCCAAAATAATTCCCAGAATAAAACGGATTAGGAGCCTGTGCTTCTTTCCAGGGGCTCTGCCCCTGACTGGGGAGGCTTGTTTCCCTCCTGGTCTCCCGGCCAGGCCCAGCACGAGGAATGTTAATCCTGAAGATTACATGCCAGGTACCAAATATCTCAGTGCCTCACTGGCCGCTGGCTCTGGGAGGCAAGAAAAGGCAGATGAAGGAACTTCACAAAGTCTCTTTTGGACAAGTTGACGGGTCTTGGACAGCCATGTGAGAGACTAAGGCAGTGGTGGTTCAGAAAGAAATCAGGATGCAAATGTGCTAAATCCTAACGTGTAAAAAGATAAATACACCAGAGCTTTGTTTTTATATAAACATGGGCTCGAACAGTGGACCAAAGTGGAGAAATGAGAACAGTTGTGTGGCTGGTGGGAACATGGAGGTTTGTCCCTCTTAAATTTTCTGTATAGGATATTTGAAGGATAAAGAGGAGAAATCAGAGGCCACTTGACGATTCGGTGAGAATATGACACTCAGATGGGAAGACAGCTCTTTGGGCCCCTTTTACTCAGCCAACTCAAAATTGCTTAGAGCACTACAGCTCACATTTTCCATCTACCTAAGGATCTTGATAAACTACGGATTGCTGAACCCCACCTCCAGAGATTCTGATTCAGAAGGCTGTGTGAGGGCAAGGTTTTGCATTTCTAAGAAGATCCTGCGGGGGGTGCTGATGCTGCTGAATCTGTGGACCACACTTTGAGAGCTACTGGTTTAGAGGAAGGTCAGGGTAGCTCTTGTGCCTCCCAGGCCATCCAGCTGTTAGAAGTCAGGCAGGGTTACCATTTGTTGCTGTTTTGGTTGTTGTTAGGTGCCATTGAGTTGGTTCCGACTCATAGCGACCTTATGTACAACAGAACAAAACATGGCCCGGTCCTGCGTCCATCCTCACCATCGTTGTTATGCTTGAACCCATTGTTGCAGCCACTGTGTCAAGCATTTAAACACTGGAAATATTTAACAGCTGGCTTTGGGAGAAGGGCCTAATTTGCAGCATTTGCCAATTCCTGTGGTGTAAATACTCCCATCATGGCTGATTTCAGACTACCAACATAATGTCACTGAATGAGGGCTTGGGGAAAGATGTGCACGATTGTCTCTTGTGAGTTGGTCTGAGCCAGCCCCAGCACACCCCTGGACCCAGGTGCTGTGGGGGCTACAGCTCTTCAGTCCAGCACCCAGCCTGAGACTGATCCACATCAGGTTAGTCTATGGAGGGGTGGATGAACAGCACTACCGCTGTTCATTTGTAAAGTGTATATGTGTGCGGGGGGGGGGGGGGG
>NW_004443937.1:24682661-24707152 GCF_000243295.1 Trichechus manatus latirostris | reverse complement strand
GGGGGCGGGTTTCAACCTCTGGCTCATGGTGTTTCTACAGTACTCCTGGAACAGGAACCTGAGTTTCAGAAGTTGTAAAGTATCGAATCCATATTCTTTCCAAAGTAAGCTCAAAAGATACTAGGTTCCCACAACCGGAAAACACTGTGGTCAGAAAGCCCCTTGAGAAGCCACATCTGCTGCTCATCCTAAAGCTTCTACACTGAATTAAGCCTGGAAACAGGAGTGGGCTCCTAGCATGTGCCAGGCATAGTGTGAAGCATTTTCTGCGGGCATTTGGTTTAGTCTTCATAACACTCCTAGGGTGTCCTGTCACCTCCATCTGTAGGTAGGAAACTCAAGTTCAGAGAAGAAAAGGGACTAACTCAAGGTGGCTTCTGGGGGAGCGGCTGGAGCTTGAGCCAATCCTGTGTCCAAGCCAGGACTTTCTGTATCTTGTGTTTAATCTGATAAAGTCAGGACAGGATGTCCCAGCCTTCTCCCCGGACCCCCAAGTCAGAATTACCATGACACAGGGTAATTCCCCACATGGTTCTGATGTGACACTCAACCACGGCTTACCTTGACATTGAAGGGAGGCCTAGCAAGGGACCTGTGTGATTGCGATGTCCACCCATGAGAATCCCTGGTCGCTTCTGGTCCAGCCTCCTTGCCACCTCTGCGCTCCCCTGAGTACACCCCATTCTGTGTGGTGTCCTGCCTCTGCCAGGTAGACCCATGCTCCTCTCCCTAAATTAAAGGTGACCTCTTCCACGCAGCCCTCCCTGACCCCCAGACTAAAACCAGCTGTACCACATAGTGCCCCCTCTTGGTGCAATGCACATCAGGGGCTATGACACCAGAGACAGGGACCCCAACTTATCTTTGGGTGATCTGGGAGGGCCATGTGTATGGAAGGTACAAGGCCAGAAGGATTCCCTGTTTGCTCCCTCCCTCTGTCTTTTCTTTCCCTCCTTTCCTTCCTTCCCTCCCTCCCTTCCTTCCTTCTTCCCTTCCTCCCTCCCTTCCTTCTGTCCTTCTTTCCATTCCTTCCTTCCTTTCCTTTCTTCTTTCCTCCCTCCCTCCCTTCTTTCTTCCCTCCCTCCCTTGCTCCCTTCTTCCCTCCCTCCCTTCCTTCTGTCCTTCTTTCCATTCCTTCCTTCCCTCCCTCCCTTCTTCCTTCCCTCCCTCCCTTCCTTCTTCCCTCCCTCTCTCCTTCCCTCCCTCCCTCCCTTCTTTCGATTCCTTCCTTTCCTTTCTTCCTTCTTGCCTCCCTCCCTCCCTTCCTCCCTTCTTCTTCTTCCTTCCCTCCCTCCCTTCTCCCCTCCATCCCTTCCTCCCTTTCCCTCTCCCTTCCTCCCTCTCTCTCCTCCCCTCCCTCGCTCCCTCCCTCCACACTGCAGCAGGGAACAAGAGCTTACCTGCTAGTGGGAAGACAATAGCCAAGTAGACAAATTAAATTGTAGCAGAATTTCACACAGACCCCTGCTCTGAAGGAAAGGCAAGCAAGGTAAAAAGTTAGAGGGTGACTCTGACATAGGGGCTGTTTTAGCAAGGGCAGCCAGGGAAGGTCACTGTGAGGAGGCCATGTTTGGTGGGGAACCGAGTGAAGGGAGAGTGCATTCCAGGCAGAGGGTGAAGGGCCTGAGCCAGGCTAGCAGGATGGCTGTGAGGCTGCAGTGGAGAGGGGAGACCAAGAGCCCACCGAGGAGGGCAGGAGCCCTTTGCTGCAAAGCCTCATGGCTGAGGAGAGTGTGGAGTTTATTCTAGGTGTAAAGAGAAGCCAAAAGAGGGTTTTGACCAGGTGGGAGGGTAAGGGGGCAGGGAGGTGGAGAGTGACAGGATCTGAGAATAAACCCGGGTGGAAGCAAAAAAGCCCAGCTTGGATGGGAGCGTGCTAGAGGTGTGATGGCTGATGCACGGGAGGGGTGATGAGTACGGATTAACCAGGCTGAGAGCTGGATTTACGCCTTCTGAACAATCCTGTGGCTGTAAACATCTCACCCACACGGATGACACAGAGACTCACAGGCAAGGACAGTCACACGGGGCTGAATATGTGCATCCGTTATCTATTTCAGGAGTGGCGGTGGGGGGGGGGGTGCAAACGATTAATACAGTCAGCTGCTAACCAAAAGGTTGGAGGTTTGAGTTCATCTGGAGACACCTCAGAAGAAAGGCCTGGTGATCTACTTCCAAAAAATCAGCCATTGAAAACCCTGTGGAGCGTACTTCTCTGACACACATGGGGTCACCATGAGTTGGCGGTAATTTGGTGACAACTTTTTTTCGTAAATCTATTTCTGCTTGACAAACTACCCTAAATCTTCGGGACTTAGAAGGAATGATGGAATTAGAAAATCATCATTAGTCAACAACCATAATAATTGTTTCAGACAATAATCGTCGGTGCTTGCTAGAACTAGTGGGCAAAACTATGGCAAGAAATAGGATTGCTGCCTGCTGTCAGAGTAGCTCCCTACAAGATCCTTAATGATTTCAAAAGGGAAAATAGAAACTCTCAGCACAGAAACTAGAAGACACCATCTTACCCAAGTGATCAAAGCTAACATCACCCGAATGTCACAAAGCACATCATGTGCCCCCTGAGACGGACACGAGGTCACTCTGATGGTGTGCCTGCCAAAACCCAGTCTGAGGGACGTTCTGCAAAGTAACTGCCCGATACTCTTCCAAAGTCTTGAGGTCATGAAAGACACAGAAAGACTGAGGAGCTGCCTCGGATAAAAGGAGATTAAAGAGACACAACAGCTGCGTGACTGTGAACTGCCTCTGAGTCCAGAAAAGGGGCATCAGAGGGACAGCTGGTAAAATCTGAATAAGATCTGTAAATTAAATAAGAGTACTGCGTCAGTGTTAATTTCCTGATTTTGCTCAATGTACTGTGAGAGAGTTCCTGCGTGGTACAAACGGTTAACGCGCTCGGCTACTATCGAAAGGTTGGTGGTTCAAGTCCACCCAGAGGCTCCTTGGAAGACAGTCTTGGCGATCTACTTCTGAAAAAATGGTCATTGAAAACCCTACAGAGCACAGTTCTACTCTGACATGCACAAGATCACCAAGAATTAGAATCGACTTGATGGCAACTTTTTTTTTTTTTACTGTAAGAAAATGTCCTAGTTTTTAGGAAATACACGCTGAAGTATTGAGAGGTAAATTAAGTAGTGGCTTAAAACCGCAAAAATGTATTATTTCTTATAACTCTGTGGGTCAGCTGGGCAGTTCCTCCGCTGTGTTCACCTGGACTCACTCATGAGACTGCATGCGCGGAGGGCGGCTGGGCTGGGAGGTCCAAGATGGCCGCCCTCAGATGTCTGGGAGTTGGTGCTGGCAGTTGGCTGGGGCACCTTGGTTCTCCTCCACTTAGCCTCTCATCCTCCCACAGGCTAGACGGGCTTCCTTACATGGTCATCTCAGGACAGCATTCGAAGAGGAAGAAAGCAGAAGCTACAAGCCACTTAAGGCCTAGGCTTTGGAGCTCACTTGGCACCCTTTGTGCCTCGTTCTGTTAGTCAAAGCAAGTCGCAAATCCAGGCTGGAAATTTAAGGAGAGGGGGGAAGCAGAATCCTTCTCTGGGTGGCAGCAGCAGTAAAGCATGTGTGGTCATATCTAATGTACCACAATACACCCATCAGGACATATGGAACAAGCGCACCCTTTGTCAGGACTCTGTCTGTCTCTCCCTGATGCTAGGGTCTCCTCACACAGTGTCAGCATCAGAATTTTTATATAAAAAGGGCGTGGGAGGTAGTTCAGTTGGAAGGAGATGGGTTAGTGGATTGTGTGTGTGTGTGTGTGTTTGGTGAAAGTTTACACAGGAAATTAGGATCTCATTTAACAATGTCTACACATATTGCTCAGTGATATTGGTTAGATTCTTTACAATATATCAGCATTCTCGTTATTTCCATTTTGGTTGTTTTGTTTCCGTTAATCTAGCTTCCCTGTGCCCCCTAGCCTTCTCTTCTCATCTTTGGCCTAGGGTAAATGTTAACCATTTGGTTTCAACTAGATGATTATTTTGAGGAGCACAGTACTCAGGGGTGATATTATTTATTTTATGGGCCAATCTGTCATTTGGCTGAAAGGTGATCTCTGGGAGTGGTTGGAGTTCCAAGTTTAAAGAGTATCTCAGGGCAGTAGTCTTGGGGATTCGTCTAGTCTCTACCATCCAGTAAGTCTGGCTGTTTTATTATTTATTTATTTATTTATTTTAGGAATTTGAGCTTTGTTCTGTATTTTTTCTCCCATTCTATCAGGGACCATCTATTGGGTCCCTGGTCAGAGCAGTCAGTAGTGGTAGCTGGGTACCATCTAGTTCTTCTGGTCTCAATGTAGGTGATGTCATTGTTTGTGTAGACTTGTTGGTTCTGTAAACTAGTTTCTTCTTTGAGTCTTTGGTTTCATTTTTCCTTTTTAGCTCGGGACAAGTAGAGACCAACAGTTGTATCTTAGATGGCCACTCGCAAGTTTTTAAGATCCCAGACACTACTCACCAAACTAGGATGTAGGACATTAGTGGACTTGTTTTTTAACTGATTGCAAAACAGCGTTTTCTTTTACTGAGCTGTATTTGTTGTTGTTGTTAGGTTCCGTCGAGTTGGTTCTGACTCATAATGATCCCGTGCACAACAGAACAAAACACTGCTGGGTCCTGCGCCATCCTCACAATCATTGCTATGTTTGAGCCCATTGTTGCAGCCACTGTGTCAATCCACTTGTTGAGGGTCTTCCTCTTTTTTGCTGACCCTCTACTTTAGCAAGCATGATGTCCTTCTCTAGGAACTGGTCCCTCCTTATAGCATGTCCAAAGTAAGCAAGATGAAGTCTCACTATCTTCGCTTCTAAGGAGCATTCTGGCTGTACTTCTTCCAAGACAGATTTGTTCATTCTTCTGGCAGTCCATAATACATTCAGTATTCTTTGCTAGCACCATAATTCAAATGCATTAATTCTTCTGTATGTATTTACATACAGTAAAGTTCACCTTTTTTCCTGTTCAGTTCTATGAGTTTTGACAAATGCATACCATTATGTTACCACCACCACAATCAAAATCTCTCTTGCCCCTTGTAGTCAGCCCCTCCCCACTCCCAATCCCCTGGTAACCACGGGGCAACTCGTCCCTATAATTTTGCCCTTTCCAGAATGTCATATAGATGGAATCATGCAGTATGTAGCCTTTTGCGTCTGGCATCTTGCACTTCGCATAATGCCTTTGAGATTCATCCATGTTGTAAGTATCAGTACTTTGTTCGTTTTTATTGGCTAAGTAGTATTTCATTGTATGGATGTACCACAGTTTGTCTATTCACCCACTGAAGGACAATTGGGTTGTTTCCAGTTTGGGGCAACTATGTATAGAGCTGCTGTAGACATGCATACCTAGGTTTTGGTGTGAACGTAAATTTTCATTGCTCTAGGATAAAATACGTGGGAGTATAATTGCTGGGTCCTATGATAAGTGTATGCTTAGCTTTATAAGAAACTTCCAAACTGTCTTCCAAAGTGACTGTACCATTTTACATTCTCACCGGCAATGTATGGGGGTTCCTCCGCATCCTCATCAGCACTCGGTATTATCAGCATTTTTTATTTTAGTCATTCTGATAGATGTGTAAGGAGACCTGGTGGTGCAAATGGTTAAGCACTCAGATGCTAACCGAAATGTTGGCAGTTCAAACCCACCTAGCCATTCTGCAGGAGAAAGAGCTGGCGATCTGCTCCTGTAAAGATTACAGCCCAGAAAACCCTTTGGAGCAGTTCCACTCTGTCACATGGGGTTGCTATGAGTTGGAATCGACTCCACAGCACCCAACAACAACAATAGATGTGTAGTGGTATCTCATTGTGGTTTGCATTTGTATTTCCCTAATAACCATTGATACTGGAGCATCTTTTCTTGTGCTTATTTGCCATTCATATTATCTTCTTTGGTGAAATGTCTGTTCAAATCTTTTGCACATTTTTTGGATATATTCTTTGCTTTCTTTTTATTGAATTTTGAAAGTCTTTTACATACTCTAGAAGCAAAGTCTTTGTCAAATATGTGTTTTGCCAATATTTCCTTTGTCTTTTTATTCTCTTAATAATCTTTCACAAAGCAGAATTTTTAATGAAGTTCAATGTATCAATATTTTCTTCTATGGATGGTGCTTTTAATTTTGAATCTAAGAAACTTTTGGCAAACCCCAGATCATAAATATTTTCTTTTATGTTTTCTTTTAGAAGTTTTATAGTTTTGAATTATACATTTAGGTCGGTGATCCATTTAATTCTATGTATATGTATATATATAACGTTAGGTATGAGCTGAGGTTCACATTTTTTCATAGGGATGTTAAATTTGTTGAAAAGATAATTGAAGAGCAAATTCACCTGGATTGTGTGCTTATTTGGATGACTAGGGGTGGGGTTGGTTGGGGGTGTGTGATGGAAATTATTGATGGGCAGGGCTAAAGTCCCCCCGTGCTGCCACCTGGGCACGAGGCCCTAGGATTTCCACTCTGCTCTGGGCAGTGGGCAGTCAGGCAGGCCTGGTCAATGAGACAAGCCTTCCGTGGACCTTGCCAACCCTAGTGTGGTTATTATTTAACACCTTGGGTGGAAATGAGATTACCTTATAACTACCGAGGGCTTCAATGTTGATCAAGGCAGGTTGTGCCAGCACAACTTTACTGTCATATGTTTCATGGGTAGGAGCCCCTGATGGTCTCTTGGACTTCTTTGATATTGAGAGGAACGTGGTAAAGTGCTGAAACAAGGAGCACAGCCTTGCAGAGTCTTCAAAGCAGAATCCAGAAATGAGAAAGCAGGATTTTGTTCTAGGCCAACACATGAGCTAGGAAGGACGAAGCTGGGAGGATGAAGCCCCACTCACCAAGGGCGCACAAGAGACCAGTCAATCAATCAAAACGTTGTGCAAGTTAAAACACCATTCAGCTAGACTTCTTCACATCTCACAGAGATTTACAAGGAATAATTTCTCTCCGTGTTGTGGCCACGGGGACTTTGCTTGGTCTTTGTCCCAGCAATCCTACTTCTGGGATTTCTATCCCAAAGAAATAACCAACCAAGTGGACCAAGTTTTGTCCTAGAAGTTTGTTTCTGATGGCAGAAAACTGAAAACGGTCTAAGTATCTGTCTTAGTTACCTAGTGCTACTATAACAGAAATACCACAAGTGGATGGCTTTAACAAAGAGAGGTTTATTCTCTCACAGTCTAGTAGGCTAGAAGTCTGAATTCAGGGCATCAGTTCCAGGGGAAGGCTTTCTCTCTGTGTTGGCTCTGGGGGAAGGTCCTCGTCATCAGCCTTTCCTTGGTCTAGGAGCTTCTCAGCGCGGGAACCTCGGGTCCAAAGGACGTGCTCTGCTCCTAGTGCTGCTTTCTTGGTGGTATAAGGCCCTCTGTCTCTCTGCTCGCTTCTCTCTTTTATCTCAAAAGAGATTGACTTAAGACACAACCTAATCTTGTAGATTGAGTCCTACCTCATCAACATAACTGCCTCTAATCCTGCCTCATTAACATCAAAGAGGCAGGATTTACAACATATAGGAAAATCACATCCGTTGGCAAAATGATGGACAATCACACAATACTGGGAATCGTGGACTAGCCAAGTGGATGCACATTTTTGGGGGACACGATTCAACCCATAACAGTGTCCGAGGATTGATTAAATGAATTCTGGGTTCATTTTCATAGTGGAATGCTATCCAGCCATTTAAAGGGTGATGCAAAGGTACATTGTGTGGTGAGGGAGAATGTTTATGAGATACAGCTGGGTGAGAAAAGTGGGTTATAGGACAGCATGTATGCACAGTGGAAGCACTTTAAAAATATTATATATATTTATGTGAGCATATATATTTCATTGTTGACCTTAACACCCACAGAGCCAATTCCTTCTGTAAAAAATAAATAACAGTTGCAGTAAAATCAGCTCCAACTCATGGTGACCCCATGGGTGTCAGAGTAGAACTGTGCTCCATAGGGTTTTTAAAATGGCTGATTTTTCAGAAGTAGATCGCCAGGTCTTTCTTCCAAGGCATCTCCAGATGGTCTCCAGCCTCCAACCTTTTGGTTAGCAGCCAAGCGCATTAACTATTTGCACCACCGAGGGATTCCCAATTCCTTCTGCAACCTGTCCTTAATCCCTGAAGCTGTAGTGTCAGGGTTTTATTTTAATCAGAAGTCCTGCCCTCTTCTCCCACTGGACGTTTTTTCAGGTCTACTGCCAAGGAGCGGGGAGCTGAGGGGGGAGAGCTAAGAGGCTGGTAGGAGAAGGAGGGGGAGGACCCACAGGAGAAGCAGTAGGTTGGCCATCAGCTAGGGGCCAATGCGGGTGGGTGGCCTTGCCACAGGCTGCTTGCCTCTGTCCAGCTGTCTGGCAGTAGTGATTGTTTCCATAGCTCAGTTCATACTCCCTGACTCCCCACCATCACCAGGGCCACTTGTCTGCACATGACCCCTTGGGAATGAGTGGGTTTGAAATTTTTATTAGTTACGGTATACTTTATTAAAATGGAACTTTAGGCTGAAGGCCACTATATAAAACAGATGCAAATAGAGGTGATCTGTAAAAGGAGTTGGGAGCTGGCGTCCTGTCCACTGGAGACCCCTTTGCTTCCCCACATATACACACCAAGTCCCTGACTCATCTCTGAAGACATCAGGCCTAGAGGTATATTCTGTGGCTCTGGACAATTAGGAGGCAGCTGGAATTCGTCTGCTCAGATGATCCCTCAAGGGCAGGGAGCAGGGATGTTAACCTCCCATCCTACACCCAGCTCAGGGCCTGGCCCTACGTGCTTATAAAATGCTCCTCTAATAGACCACCTCCTCATGGAGCAGCATGAAGGCTATACAAAAAGTCCAAGGGAAGTGTATGGAGGTGGACAGCTGGATGGACAGATGCCAGGGTGATAGTCTAAATATTTGACAACTTGATGGTCCTGGCTCTGATCAGCCATTGGTTGCTGAAATATAGGATGGAATGGGGGTTCCTGGAAGAGGGGCTTGGGACAGTGGTGACTTACTACCCAGGATGGAAGTATTTAAATATTTTAACAAGAGGCCTGGCTCAGTATCATTCATGGATGGGTGGATGGACCAATAGACTGACGGATGGATGGATGGATGGAAAGTTAAGTGGATGAATGAATGGTAGACAGATGGATAAGAGGAAAGACAGAAGGATGGATATGTGTGATGATGGAAAACCATGCAAGCAGAAGGATTGAGTGGAAAGGTGGGAGGATGGATGGGTAGAAAGGTAGATGGATGAATGGACAAGGGGAAAGCCGGAAGAATGGAAGGGAGGAAGGATGGAAGGATGTTTGCATAGAGAATGGGAGGGTGGCAGAGTAAAGCCCTTCAGTGATGACATGGCTCTCGACTCTGGACATCCACAGGTAGCTTCCTGGTCCCCTACATCATCATGCTCATTGTGGAGGGAATGCCGCTCCTGTACCTGGAACTGGCGGTGGGGCAGCGCATGCGGCAGGGCAGCATTGGTGCCTGGAGGACCATCAGCCCCTACCTCAGTGGTGTCGGTACGTGGGGCCCTCTCCAGTCCTCTCCCACCGGGGGACCCCAGTACTCTATCTTGGACAGCACAGGGATGTGGGTGGGAATCCATTGGAAAAGCTGCTGGAACAAAGGGCAGCAGGGGGCCCAAGAGAGAATGCATGACTGGGGTGGACACAGGGCCCAGGAGGGCAGAATGTGGGCTGAGAGGGGCTGGCTCTCTGTGCCCACTGGGCAGTGAGGGAGGGGGGATGGTCACCCCCCGGGGAACTGACACCATATCACTTCTCTCCTCTGGGCCTCAGTTTCCTCATCTGTAAAAGGCAAATAGCTACCCAGCGAAGGAGCTGTAACTCAGAGCCGACCATTGTGGAAATTTACATAACTGCTCCCTGCTTACTGTCAACAACATCTCTCTTTTAGTGAGCACTTACTATGTGCCAGGCGTGCGCTTATATAATATATACGTGCACGAGTTCATTTAAACTACACAGCCCCGCTGTGAGGTTGTGGGGGCGCCACTAACACCTCCAGTCTATGGAAGCTCGGATAGCAAGAGGGTGCAGCTTCATAGCCTGCCTCTCCTGAGTTACTGCACCAGTGTCCCTGGGGACCTCCGGGAGATGGTTAACCTGCCTTGAACAGCCCTCATGGTCCGGGGCTGCCTCTGCCAACAGGAAGAACTTTGACCAGCAATGGCCACACTCTCTTCTGCTCACCCCTCCCACTCCTAGAAAGGGAGGCAAGCAGGAAAGCAAATGACATTTCAGGAACAAGGAGGCATAAACTTGTACACAACCTAGTCTCAGCCGCAGAAGAAACGTGTCCTCCCACATGGCCTCATGTATCATCTCCAAACTCTAACTGCCGCCTCATCTTCAATGACTATGAATGCTAAACATGGAGGTGTGTGGTTTTACAATCTGCCTGGGTAATCCATCACAGGGGGCTTCTCAGAGGCAGCATTTGCTATGCAGTAGGAAAGATGCCAGGAGTTGGAGCCAGCGAGTGGGGTGCTGGTCAATGTTTAACAACCAGCTCTCTGGGGTGCAGGGGGAAGGGGGAGAAAAAAAAGACCTGGCTTGTAGCATTTGCTGATTCCTGTGGTGTAAATACTCCTGCCATAGCCAATTCCAGAATACTAATGAGATGTCCCAAAGTGTGGGATTGCGATAGGGCACACATTGGCTCTGGAGGGTGGGTGTGGGTGGGTATGGGCCGCCCGCATACACTGGCTGCCAACCCTCTCTCGGCCCCAGCCCCACCCTGGGTTCCATGCAGTCTGACCAGAGGTCAGGGAAGTCCCTGCCCCCTTCACTTCTGACATACCCACACACACCCCGGCTCCATGCCACCACTGGGCAGGGTTTGGCCCAAGTAGCTCTACTTCAGGTGAACCAAGAAGGGAGCAACTGTAAGATCTGGCATCAGGCAGCACTTGGCAGTGACAAAGTGCTTCTCACACTAGGCAGAATCCTAGTTCTGCCACTTACTACTTGGGTGGTCTCGGGCAGGTTAATGGCTCTGTGCCTCAGTTTTCTCCTCTGTAAAATGGGGAGAATAATGCCCACTTGATAACATTGTTATGAGGACCAAAGGCATGTAAACTACGTAGGACAGTACCTGGCACTTGGTTCAAAAAGTCATCAGCCTCATGTTGCAGATGAGGGCAAAGAGGTTGGGGAAAGAGAAATAACCCTTACAAGGTACTCACAGGTGCCTGGTCGTGCTTAAGACTCACAAAAACCTGGTTAAGTTTCTGACAGATTTTGCAGATCAGAAAGCCAGGGCGGTCCCTGCAGGCATGTCCTGGGAGCGTCCACTGGACGGGGCCATGCCACCTCGTGCAGACAGCGATGGGGAGGGGCAGTCCTCAGGGCTGTCCTTCTGCTTCCTCACAGGCATCGCTAGTGTGGTGGTCTCCTTCTTCCTCTCCATGTACTACAACGTCATCAATGCCTGGTCCTTCTGGTACCTCTTCCACTCCTTCCAGGTGAGCGGGAGCAGAAGCAAGGAGAGGAGAGCAGGGCTGCTTGCTGGGGCTGGGCAGGGAGGGGCTGCCCACCTGGGGAAGGCAGTGGAGGCTGAGGGGGACAGTGTGAGGGGAAGATAGGAAGTGGTGAGGATGGGGGAAGCCAGTCACCCTAAACCGAGCAGAGAGCTTCTGGCTCTGGGATCCATGGGCCCCCTGGGATTGTAAGCCAGACTGTGCATGTATGAGTGTGTGAACATTTCCAGGGAGCAGGTCCATGTCTTCCGTCAGGTTCTCTCTGAAGGATATGACCCCCAGAATCTTAAGAACCACTGCATAGTGGGCTGAGGGAAAACCTGTGAAAAGTGCTGACGGGATGGGAGTTCACCAACCAGCAAGATAGTAACCACCTTCCTCCTCTTCCTCTTCTTCTTTTCCCTTCCCCTCCTGCTCTCCGTCCTGCCACTGTCACTTATCTTTCCAGGTTTCTGACTCTGTCTCCAGGCTGAGTCCCTCCTTTTTCCTGCAGACCGCAAAGTTCTCCTAGGAGAACTTCAATCCCATGAGGGAGATGTTATTATTCTCATTTTAAAGATGAGGAAGCTGAAATGCAGAGTCCAGTAATGTGGTCAAAGTGAGCACGTTTTGAGTGGCAGAGGTGGGATTTGCACTCAGGCCTATCAGACGCCCAAGCCCTTTCTCATTCCAAAGACAACAGGGGTTTCCAAGTTTATCTCCTACTGGTTTCTTCTCCAGCTGATTGGTAGAGGCTGCTAGTACTGTGATGAGGAGGATTCTGAGGGAGCTGAGTTTGGGATAAATGTGAAAGAAGCTGTAGACAATTTGAGGATTGGCAGTATCTGCCACAGGCTTGGGGTAGTGGCTATCTGCACCCAGGCCCATATTTGCCATTCCTACTTGAGTGTGCTAAGCCCCACCAAGCAGAGCTCCCAGGTCGGGCGTGGTGTTGAGGACAGTCTTACTGCATGTGGCTTCTAGAACCCTCCAGCCCGTGGTAGGAGAGAGGAGGACTGCACAGCCACGTGGACTGAGAGAACTGGAATCCCAGTGTTTCCATTATCTGCTGTGTAACGAACCACCCTCAAACCTACTGGCTTCAAATAACGACCGTTTTGTTGCTCCCAGTTCTGTGGGTCAGGAATTTGGGCAGGGCTCAGTGGGGAAGGCTCATCTCTGCTGCATGTGGTGTCAGCTGGGGCAGCGGCTCAGTTGGGGCTAAAGGTCCAAGAGGGCCTTCCTCACCTGACTGGGATTTGGTGCCGGCTGCCAGCTGGGCGCCTTGGCTCTCCCCGTCATAGCCTCTCTCCACGTGATCTATCATCATTCAGGGATTGAGCCAAAAGGTCTGTACATGACAGTTGGTTTCTAAGAGGGCGGAGCAGACAGCTACAAAGCTCTTCAGGCCTAGGCTGAGAAGTTACACAGCGTTATGTCCACTGCATTCTACGTTCAAAATGAGTCCCAAGCAGCCCAGACCAAGGAGCAGTGGATGCCTATGCTGGATGGGAGGAACTGCACAGACATATGGGGATGGGACAAATGGTTGGCGGCCATCTTTGTAAACACTCTGTCTCACCCAGGAACTCCAGGCCAATGCTAGAAACTAGTTCTCACCTTCCAGTGGGCAAGGGTGGCTCTGGAGCCAGAGGCTCCACCGGCACAGGTCCAAGCACCGTCCTCAGGTACGCAGGCCTGGGCTCCAGCAGCTCACTGGTGGAGCAGCCGTGACCCATCAGGTAGTGCTGCTGGGCCTCAGCTCTGTGTTCTGTCAAAGAGAGGGACTGAACCCAACAGAGTGGTCAGACTTGTTGTTTTAGTAGACTTTTTTCTGTCTAATGAAATCTGAGCTTACAGAACCCCACCCCCATCCCCCCCAAAAAAACAAACCCATGGCCATCGAAACAATTCCAACTCATAGTGACCCTACAAGGACAGAGTAGAACTGCTGCATAGGGTTTCCAAGGAGCAGCTGGTGGATTCGAACTGCTGACCTTTTGGTTAACAGCCGTAGTTCTTAACCATTGTACCACCAGGGCTCCTCACAGAATCCAGATACATACAAATCTGACCAATGTGAGGCTGGTCCTGGCAGAACAGGCGTGGGAACCCCCAGCCCCCTAGCCAGATTTACTTTTCCCTCCCCCTTCCCCAGTTCAGTACCTCAGTTTAGCACTTGGCCTTGAGTCATGTTCATTGGACATGCCCCATTTAGACTCCTTTGTTCATAAGTCACAGAGAACCCAGTTCCGACTGGCTTAGGCAGAAGAGGGTCTTTCTGCCTCTGCTCTTGAACGTCCAGGACTCTAACTGCTTCACATATAGCTTGTCTCAAGCTCAGAGGAAGTCACTAGTACCAGTTTCTTTCTGTCTCATGCTGGCAAGATGACCACAGGGATGCTGAGCCTCATCCCTTTCAGCTTCCAAACCCAGTGTTCATCATTGGGAATGTCTGTCTCCACCACCAGTTAGTGAGGCCAGGACCCGAGTCATTCACCCCAGGATTTGCCAGGGACTTGTGGAGATAAACAAAGACCACCCCCATGAGAACAAGCAGAGGTTATTTATTCAGAGCTTGCTATAACAAGAGAGTCGGCTACCATCACTTGTGATTGGCTGAGACTCAAAGGCAGGCAGGAGAAGGGGAGAGCTTTAGAGAGGAAAAAAGAGAAGGCCTCAGGTGTGCCCTGACTGGACGCTGTTCGCACATGGAAGCTGGAGGCAGGATGACTAGAAGCAGGGCATCCTATACGATTGGTTTGGGGAGCATATTTGGCTTTCTCTGGTCCTGAGTCGGGAGCGGGGACAAAAAATAGGGAAGCTGGTAGTCACTGACCAAGTCCTGACCATTCTGGGCCAATTGCTGCAGAGGTTGTGGCTTGGCTTCCTGGACTGGTTGGTTCAGAAGTTGTGGGTCAGAGTTCTATGGTCATAGATGGTTGGACCATAGTCCATTTGTATACTGTCTCTCAGCCCCTACAGCTGAGTTCAGTAGTCCTCAAATGAACATGTGTGGGATTGCAATGAATGTAGAGTCCCCTCTTCCAACACCCTCCACCCCACCTCTCTCCTATTACCAAGCCTAAGCTGTACCCTGACAAACTCTTCAATTCTCTGTCCACCTTCAGATGCCTTGGCCATCTGCCCTTTGGGGACCAGGGTCCTTCTCTGCCAGAGGTTCTTATCAGGGTTACCTCCTTGTCACTCTTACCCCTGACCTTTGGCCTCAGCTGTCATCTTCTCTGTGTAATGCTTGTTTTGATCCCAAAGGATCCCCTGCCATGGTCTGTCTGCCCACTGAACAGCAACCACACAGACTATGACGAGGAATGTGAGAAGGCCTCCTCCACGCAGTACTTCTGGTACAGGAAAACGCTCAATATCTCACCATCCATCGAGGAGACTGGGGTTGTGCAGTGGCAGCCAGCGCTGTGCCTCATCCTGGCCTGGCTCGTGGTGTATCTGTGCATCCTGAGGGGCACTGAGTCAACCGGCAAGGTGGGCAGCAAAGCAGTAAGGGCCCCTGCTCCAACCTAGCCCCGGGGAATGCCAAGAGGTTATCCTGGCCCAGCCCAGGGAAATGCCTAGAGGTTGTCCTGGTCCAGCCTTGGACAGTGCCTAGAGGTTGTCCTGGTCCAGCCTTGGACAGTGCCTAGAGGTTGTCCTGGTCCAGCCTTGGACAGTGCCTAGAGGTTGTCCTGGTCCAGCCCTGGGCAAAGCCTAGAGGTTGCCCTCTGCAGTTGGGGGCAGAAGCTGTGCTGGGGTGAACTGGGCAGCATTTTGTTCCATGGTGCATGGGGCCACCATGAGTCAGGGGCCATCTCAACATCAGCTAACAACAACAATCCTGACAAAGACTACATGCGTTCCCTGGCCCTTCTTTTGGAATCTCCTTTGTTTTTCCTCCAAGAATGTTGTAGATTGGTCAGAAGTGAGTTCTCCCAATAGGCTTGATCGCATGTCCAGCAAGCGCGCCAGCTTCCCTGATGAGGGAGAAGTGAGCTACCCTGGTGGTAACTCCAGAGAGCCTTCTGGAAAACTGGCTTATCTGGAAGGGAGGAGGATTCTACAGCTTGTTCATCTAGGGAAGGGGGGATTCCAGGGTTTACCCTAAGCGTCCTCTGTGCCCACTGGTTATGCAGGTTGGTTGCCCCCCCACCCCCAGTTCTCCCTTGAGTTCATTCCGATCATTGGCCAGATGCCCAATTTTTCCACTGACCTATCTCCATCTTCCATCTGGTTTATTGTAATCGCAGGTGGATTTATTACTCTTCCCCAGTTATGATGACCTCAGCTAAGAAACCATGATAAAAGACACACCCTCCTTCTCCTGCTGTTCTCAGGGTGAAAGGGCACAGAACGTGACTCTGATCACCTTGAAAATTCATGGGAAGACAGTACCACACCTTGATGGGAATAGAGGACCGAGTGCAGTTCACAAACTAGTTCTTTGTTTTACAGAAGAGACTCTGGTACATATAAGAGTTGATTTATGGAAAAAATTACAACCCTGGATGGTTGGTTGAATATATGCACTTAAAGATCTCTACCTGAAGGCTTTGTTAAAGTTAGAACTACCCAGAATATGAGACACTACTGCTAAAGTTACCATGAAAACCAAAGATGAAATGTCATTGAACTTGTGATGCCTATCAGTAGGAAAAGAGGATCTGGCTGACAAAAAATTCCATTTATGTGCAATTTTAAAGTCTATTGAAGTAAGGCCTTTCATGAGGGTTGCCATAAAATCAGATCACTCAATTTCCTGTGGTATTTATAACAGGGACCTTGGTCCCTACACTGCCATCACTACTTCCCCTTTATGAGCACTCGTGGACAAGCTCCTGCCAGGCCCTAGTCATGGGGAGAGCTGGCCTTCCTCCATACCTCTGATTTTTTTTTTCTTTTAGAGGCAATATGGATCTTTTTTTCTTAATTGTATTTTAGATGAAGGTTTACAGCACAAACTAGCTTCTCATTAAACAATTAGTACACATATTGTTTTGTAACATTGGTTGCCAACCCCACGATATGTTAACACTCTCCCCTTCTCGACCTTGGGTTCCCTATTACCAGCTTTCCTGTCCCCTCCTGCCTTCTCATCCTTGCCCCTGGGCTGGTGGGCCCATATAGTCTCATTTTGTTTTATGAGCCTGTCTAATCTTTTACTAAAGGATGAACCTCAGGAGTGACTTTATTACTGAGCTGAAAGCGTGTCTGGGGGCCATACTCTTGGGGTTTTTCCAGTCTCTGTCAGACCAGTAAGTCTGGTTTGCTTTTTTTTTTTTTGTGAGTTAGAATTTTGTTCTACATTTTTCTCCATCTCTGTCCGGGACTCTCTATTGTGATCCCTGTCAGAGCACCCAGTGGTGGTAGCCAGGCACCATCTAGATGTGCTGGACTCAGTGTGGTGGAGGCTGTAGTACTCGTGGTCCATTAGTCATTTGGACTAATCTTTTCCCTTGTGTCTTTGGTTTTCTTCATTCTCCCTTGCTCCAGATGGGGTAGGACCAGTGGAGTATCTTAGATGGCCACTCACAAGCTTTAAGACCCCAGACGCTACTCATCAAAGTAGAATGTAGAACATTTTCTTCATAAACTATGTTATGCCATTTGAGCTAGATGTTCCCTGAGACCATGGTCCCCACAGCCCTCAGCCCAGTAATTTGGTCTCTCAGGGAGTTTGGATGTGTCTATGGAGCTTCCCATGACCTTGCATTATACAAGTTGTGCTGGCTCCCCCAATATAAAGACAATATAAATCTTGTAAGTGACTGTGTATCCTGCTTTGCTTAGGCCACTAGGAAGCTCAGAGCTGAATTTGGTTCACCTGTAAAAACTGGGGAGAACTTCACATACACAGTGTATAGCTGCCTTTTTCTATGAGCTCATCTTACGGGATTGTCCATGTTTTCCTTTTACGCTGATTTCTTTATCTAATACATATACCCATTGCCATGGAGTCTATTCCGACTCACAGCACCCCTATAGACAGCATAGAACTGCCCCGTAAGGCTTCCAAGGCTGTAATCTTTACAAGAACAGACTGCCACATCTATCTTCTGCAGAGTGGCTGTTGGGTTTGAACCTTTTGGTTAGCAGCCAAGCACTTTAACCACTGCACCACCAAGGCTCCTTTTCTTTATCTGGCAATTTAGAAGTATTAATATGATTGATATATTTTTGTGGGCTGCCTCCAATCTTTTTGGAAGTAAGATCAGGTTAAAGGGAGGGTGGGGGACAGAGACAACCATACTGTTGTTAGCTAGTGCTGCTGTAACACAAATACCACAGTGAGTGGCTTTAAAGAAAAGAAATTTATTTTTTCACAGTTTTGGGGGCTAAGAGTCCAAATCAAGGTCTCAGCCTTGTTGATTCCTTTCTTGTCTGTAGCCCCGGGTATTCCTTGGCATTCCTTGGCTTGTAGACAATCCTTACATGGCATCTGTCTTCCCCCTTTGTGTGTATCTATGTCTATTCTGGTCTTTTTATAGTTCAGAAGTGATTAGGTTTAGGATCCACCCTACTCTGATATGATCTCATTAACATAACAGAAGAGAAACCCTATTTTCAAACAGAATCACATCCACAGGTACAAGAGCCAAGATTTCAGCACATATTTGAAGGGGAGGAAGGATATAATTTAATCCATAACAAATACATTTTTCTCTCTTCTCCACTGAATAAGAGATTGCCTGATGGTTACAAATGTGGGCAACCACATCCCATCACCCCATTTGCCCATCCCATCACCCCATTTGCCCATCCCAAACTCAGAACCTGAGTCTGACCAAGAATCTCAATGCCATTTCCAGAGACACGGTGGTGGTTTACGGGGACAGCAGACTGTCCTGGGAAAAGGGGGGGCTCTGTGGCTACCACACCTCCAAGAGACTGACTGCCCTCTGGTGCCCACAGGTAGTGTATTTCACTGCATTGCTGCCATACTGCGTGCTCATCATCTACCTGGTGAGGGGCCTCACGCTCCATGGAGCCACCAATGGCCTGGCGTACATGTTCACTCCCAAGGTACGGGCTGGAGAGACGGACCCTGAGGGCACCCTCACCCATCTTGCCGTGTTCAAGGATGGGTGGAAAGGGGGCAAGACATAGGGTGGCCAGAAGCTGTAGTATACCCAGGGAGGTCGGTGTGAGCCCACCAGATTGTGGTGAGGGGTATAGGTTACCTGTGAGCACTGGATCACCTACTCAGCCAAGCAGCAATACCCCCCCACCCCCACCCCCCCAAAAAAAACATTGTTGTCAAGTCAGTTCCAACTCATGGCAACCTCATGTGTGACAGAGCAGAACTCCTGCATAGGGTTTTCTTGGCTATAATCTTTACAAAAGCAGACCTCCAGGCCTTTCTTCCATGGTACCACTGGGTGGGTTTGAACCACCAACCTTTAGGTTAGTAGCTAAGAGCAAACCATTTACGCCACCCCAGGACCTCTTAGCAGTCCCCAGGCCCTCTTAATTCTGGTGCGTTAAGTCTTTAGTCTGTCCTCCCCCCATCTCCACCCTCCCCTAGCTGATTGCTACCCAAGCCTCCTGCCCCAAGTCTTCCCCTAAACCCACTGTCTTAGTTACCCAGTGCTGCCATAACAAAATAACACAAAATGGGTGGCTTTGCAGAACAGAATTCTATTTTCTCACAGTTCTCCAAGTCCAAATTCAGGGCGTAGGCAGGACCATGATCTCTGTCTGTCTGTCCCAGGGGAAGATCCTTCCTAGCCTCTTCCAACTTCTGGTAGCCCCAGGCGTTTCTTGACATTCCTTGGCTTGTGGATATGTCTTCTCAGAATATCTTCCTCCTGTGTGACTCTCTTTCCATGACTGTTCTCTCTTTTTATAAGACATCTGCAAAGAAAAACCTATTTTCCCAAACAAGGCCACGTTCACAGGTACCAAACAAAAAAACCCATTGCCATTAAGTCGATTCTGACTCATAGTGACCCTATATGACAGAGTAGAACGGCCCTGTAGGGTTCCCAAGGAGCAACTGGTGGATTTGAACTGCTGACTTTTTTAGTGAGCAGCCATAGCTTGTAACCACTGCACCACCAGGGCTCCCTTCACAGGTACAGGGGTTAGGATTTCAACGTATCTTTTTGGGGAACACAGTTCAACCCTTAACACCCAGCTTCCAGACTGTCAACTAAGTTGTTTACCATAAACATCACTCCCCTGCTCACAACGCATCCATACCACCCCGTTCCCTACAGGGGCGAATCCACACTCCAGCAGGGTGTTCCATGGTCTGTCCCCAGCCCACCCTCTCTCCAAGCACCCCACAGTCAGTGTTCCTCATGGCGGGGGCACTATTGACTTTTGGGGCAGGACAAATTCTTCATTTAGCAAGTCTAACACTGGAATCAAAATGCAGCACCCCCAAAAATGTTCCCTGCATTTCCAAACATCCCCTAATACCAGCGCTGTGCTTCAAACCCAGGCCTAGGCTTCCAGACTACGCCATCTCCATCTCTGGGTGCCCAGACCCACACAGTGCCTGAGTCACAGATCAGGGGCTCAACATGTTGTTAAATGATTTTATCCTACTATTTTCATCTGAGCACTTCCTGTTTGTAAGCTACTGTGGAGGATATGAGGGACGCCCGTATGTTTATCTGCCAGGGAATGGATGAGACTTAGGTCCCAGGGCTCAGTGGCATCACTAGGGTTGGTGTCACCCAGTGCAGTAACTCATGGTGTCACTCCCCACCATGGACCACCTTCCTTACCAGACCATACAGAATCCTTAGTAATGTTTTTTGTACTAATGTTACTCACAAATCATAATTCCTGTATATCGCTCCTTCTTTTCCTTTTACTACTTCATTCTCAAAAAAGTTATCTATATAGTTTCACAAATACTAATTACCACAGTATTCAAGCTAAAACAGCAGAAAATTTGACAAAATCAGCAACTATAAAAACACTGGCAGCAACAAAAACAACAGTGAGTGCTTGTAGTGGGTGCGGACGAAACCACGTGATTTGAAGCATCATTGTAATTGGGTAATAATGACAGCTCTGACCGGAGCACGTTAGAAGGTTCAAAGAGTAGATTAGCGTAGAGTTTTAGCCTTGTAGATATATTGATACATGTAAGCTGGGTTTACAAAAAAATGTTCTTGTTGTTATAACTAACTATAAGGACATTTTTATAAAAAATAATACATTACTGCACAAAAATTTTATAGACATTTTGGTGTCACCCCGTTTGATGGCATCACTTGGTGTAGTCCGCACCTCCCACATCCGCCTAGTGACACCACTGAGGGGCTAGGAGAGATGGGCCCCAGCCCCAGGCCTGCTTGTGACTGGTGTGAGCCTATAGGCAAGTTCCTTCCCCTCTCTGGGCCTCCCTCCCTTGCTGGTCCAAGAGTTTGAGATTCTCACCCAGGGTTCATCAGCCCTGTACCCTGCTGACCCTCTAGCTGGAGCAGCTGGCCAACCCCAAGGCCTGGATCAATGCAGCCACCCAGATCTTCTTCTCGCTCGGCCTGGGGTTCGGCAGCCTGATCGCCTTTGCCAGCTACAACGAACCCTCCAACAACTGCCAGAGGCACGCCATCATTGTGTCCATCATCAACAGCTCCACCTCCATATTCTCCAGCCTCGTCACCTTCTCCATCTATGGCTTCAAGGCCACCTTGAACTACGAGAACTGCTTAAAAAAGTAAGCCTGGGCAGCCCCACTGAATCCCGGCCTTAAGTGGGGAGGCAGGTCCCCAAAGCGCTGAGCTGAAGGGGCAGCTGGGAAGAGGTGGACGCCAAGAAATCAAGAGCACCAGCTTTGGAGTCCTCAGTCCAGGGTTCAGATTTGTACCACCACCACCCCCAAGTAGCTGAGGGGCCTTGGGCAAGCTAATGTCTGCCTTGCAGAGATGAGGGGAGGGCTCAGCTCATTCAAAGCACTTAGCACAATTGGGCATTCAACAAACTTGAGTTTCTTCTGCCTCATCTCTCCCACCTCAAAAGTCCCATCTCTCTCACCTCGAAAGTAACTGAGAGATCTCTAGTTGAGCCATACAGATTACAGAATTTACCTTTTGCGGTCCTTTACCAAATATACAAGAAACGCTATCCAGAAGCTATGCTGTCATTAGCAACAAGTGACTACCTATAAACTTAAATTTAAATTAATTTAAATCAGGTAAAACTGAAAATCCAGCTCCTCAGTCACACTAGCCACGTTGCAACTGCTCAATCACCACATATGGCTAGTGGCTACCATATTGGACAGAGCAAATATAGAACATGTCCGTCATCACAGCAAGTTCTGTTGGATGGCGCTGGCCCAGAGGTAAAGATAGCCTAGCTGTGTGAGTTCGGTTCTATTGTCGTTGCTGATCTTATCTGAAGCTTCCTCAGAGTCGTTCAGAATCACCCTGCCCTTTTAAAAGGGTCACCAGTCAACAGATTCCCTTTGTTGGAGGGGAGAGGAGTGTGACGTGACCTCACTTAATGAGAAAAGAAGAGGCTAAGGGAATGGGCGGCCCCACTCAGAGCCCCAGGCTTCTGAAAGAGTTTGGAGACATGGCCTTTCTAGCCAGCGAAGGCCAATCTTATGGTCTCCTCCACAGGGTGATTCTTCTGCTGACCGATTCTTTTGACCTTGAAGATGGCTTTTTGACAGCCAGCAACCTGGAGCAAGTGAAGACCTACCTAGTGTCTGCCTACCCGAGTAAATACAGTGAGGTGTTCCCACAAATTAAAAACTGCAGCTTGGAATCGGAGCTAAACACAGTAAGTGCCCTGTGGAAACACAGCACATCACAGCTTCATAACAAATCTAATTCCTTTGAAGGCTGCCAATAAGAAAGTCGTGGGGGTGGGGTGGGGAGGAGAGTGTGGAGCTTGGGGGAAACGTGCTGTCCAAGAAAATCAAGGAAAACTGAATGATTTCCCCTGTCCATTCTTAGAGAAGAGATTTCCCCCTGTCCATTCTACTCTGGTGCTAAATAGGAATCCTAGGTATTATAAAGTTCCTTTGGGTTCTCCTTGTCCTTTCTTCCTTTTCCTTTTCTCTTTTTAAGTTTAAGAAATGCAGGAAAGTACAAACGACAATATAACAAGCACCCATATATCCACCACTCAGAATAAACAATTATAAACACCTTGTCATTTGGAGTTCAGATTTTTTAATATATATAAAAGAAAAAGAAAAAAACAAAAAACACTTATGGGGACAAAGCTGAAGTCCCCTTTGTTACCCACCCCAAGCTATTCTCTATTCACCAGAGGCAAGAGTTTTCATTTTAACGTTTTTATTACCCATAAACACTAAATGAACAAATCTGTTGAGACAAGTCCATTCCAACCCTGGTGACTCCATGTGTTACAGAACGGAACTGCTCCATAGGGCTTTCTTGGCTGTAAAATTGCCAGGCTTTTCTTCTACAGCACCACTGGGTAGGTTTGAACCACCAACCTTTAGGTTAGTAGTCAAGCGCAAACCTCTTACAGCATCCAGGGACACATATATGTATCCCTGAATAATAGTTATGTTGTGTTGGTATTTTTTAAATGGACATAAGTGGTCCTGAAAGTTACTTTGCTCATTCAACGTTTTATTTTTGAGATCTGCCCATAGGAATACGTATGGAATCTCATTCATTCATTTCAAGTGCTTCCTCTTATTCCATCGCATACATATACTGCAATGTATTTATCCATTCCCTTCCTAATAGATATTTAGCTTGTTTTCAGATTTTTGCTACTAAGAATACCTTTCTTTGTATTTTATAAAATTATCTTTGCTATGCTGGGACCTTTATTTTTTTCACCTGAACTTTAGGATCAGTTTGATAAGTTCTATTGGAAAACATCCCTTTGGGAATTTTTATTGAAATTGTGTAGATTTTATAGTTTAATTTGGGGAGATATAATATCTTTTTTTTTTTTAATTTTATTTTTTCTTCTTTTTTTTCTTATTGTACTTCAGGCAAAGGTCCACAGAACAAATAGTTTCTCATGAAACAGGAGTACACACACTGTTCCATGACATTGGTCAGCAATCCCCACGACACATCAACCCTCTCCGCTCTTGACCTTCCATCCTTTTCTTTTTTTTTGGTGAAAATACACACGGCCAAAGATACACCATCTCAAAAACTTCCACATGCACAGTCCAGTGACATCGACTATGCCCCTCCAATCGTGCTGCTACTCTCACTGCAGATGAATGTCCACAGAACAAAACAGTTTCCCACCAGTCAGCACACATGTTGCCCCATGACAATGGTCAACAACCTCACAACACATCAGCACTATCCCCACTCAGCCCTGGGTTCGCCACCACCAGCTCCCCTATCCCCCGCTGCCTTCCAGTCCCTGTCCCTGGACGGCTGTGCCTCAGCAGTCCCATTTGGTTTTATGGAGCTGTCCACTCCCCGGCTGAAAAGTGAACCCTGGAAGCGACCCCACCACTGAGCTAAAAAGATGTCTGGGGGTCACACTCTCAGGGTTTCTCCAGTCTCCTTTAGGTCAGTAAATCTGGTTTTTTTTTGGGGGGGGGAGTTAGAATTTTGTTCTACATCCTTCTCCAGCTCTGTCTGGACAACCCTCTGTTGTGATCCCAGTCAGAGCAGTCAGTGGTGGTAGCTGGGCACCATCTAGCTGCACTGGACTCAGTCTGGTGGAGGCCCTGGCAGCTGTGGTCCATTAGTCCTTCGGACTAATCTTTTCCTTGTATCCTGTTCTCTTCATTCTCCCTTGCTCCTGAAGGGATGAGACCAGTGGAGTATCTTAATGGCTGCCCACAGGCTTTTAAGACCCCAGACACTACTCACCAAGGTAGAACGTAGAACATTGTCTTTACAAACTCTGCTATGCCAATTGAGCTAGATGTTCCCCGAGACCATGGTCCCACAGCCCTCCGCCCAGCAATTCAGTCCCTCAGGGAGTTTGGATGTGTCTATGGAGCTTCCATGACCTTTCCTTGTACAAGTTGTGCTGGCTTCCCC
>NW_004443937.1:24609815-24678235 GCF_000243295.1 Trichechus manatus latirostris | reverse complement strand
AATAATCTGAGCTTAGTCTTATTGTTTCTCCTCTGTATGTGACTTCTTGTTTTTCACGAGCTGCTCTCAGCATTCTTTGTTTGTCTTTGGTTTGGAGAGTGTGATTATGATATGCCTTGGTGATTTTCTTTTGGGGTCTATCCTATATGGGGTTCGTTGAGCTTCTTGGATGGCTAGCTTTTCATCTTTCATAATATTGGGGAAGTTTTCTGTCAACCGGTCTTCAATGATCCTCTCTGTGTTTTCTGTTTTCTCCCCTTGTTCTGGAACTCCAATCACTCACAAATTTTTGCTTTTGATTGTATCCCACATAACTCTCAGTGTCTCTTCATTTTTCTTTGTTCTTTTTTCTGAGTTTTCCTCAAACAGAGTTGTATGCAAGTGTTTGTCTTCAATTAGCTGATCCTGTCTTCCACCTTTTCAAATCTTCTCCTCAGCCCTTCTATGACACTGTCCATTTCTTAAATCTTGTTGTTTATCTTTTGGATTTATAATTGTTGTTTTTGTATAGTTTCTAGTTGTGAATTTATTTTGGCATTTCGTTCCTGCATTGTTTTCCTAAATTCTTCCAATTTTTTGTCTGTGTTTTCCATGAATTTGTCTGCCTTTCCATGAATTTTTTTATTTTTTCCTCATTTTTATCTGCTTTTTGCTTCAACTATTGGATAATTCTGAGTATTAGAGGTTTGAATTCCCTATCAGGTACTTCTAGTACCTTTTCTTCCACTGGAAAGTCACCTTGTGTTTTATTTTGGAAGCCTACTGGAACCATCCTGTCCCGTTTTTGTAAATGTTTTGATATTGTCTGCTGTCTTTGGGGCATTCAGTAGTTACTTTTCTCATTTGTTGATTGTAGATTTGTTTGTTTCATCATTTTTTTAAAATTTGGCTATTGCTGAGCAGGCGGGCTGTGTGTTCTTTGTTGCTTTCTCGTCTGTGAGCACGATACTTTTCACCTCCTTCTCCAATTGGCAGGGTCAGTCGCTCAGATATGGTACAGCAAAGCAGGTCTAGCTGAAGAGGAGTTACTGGTACAGGTTGTTTGTAGCACTTACTACAGGCACCAGGGTGGGTCAGTAATCAGTGCAGGGCAGGTTCCGGGAGACTGTGCCTATGCAGCTTGGTGGTGTGATGTTTAGTGCACAGTGCAAATAGGCAGGATGGAGGGGGGAGATTGTTATGTGTGGAGCTAAGATGCATATGGGAGAGAGGAGAGAGGAACAGGAGCCAAAAACATACAAACAAAAAAGAGTGCTAGGGGAGCTTGCTGTTGGAGTGGAGAGATGAGAGACTAAGAAATGGAGAAGAACAAAAAAAAGAAAAGAATGAATAAATAAAAATCAGAAAGGAAAAAGAACAGCAAAGCTCCCAGGGATCCCACCAGTGCGGCTATGAGGTCTGGGGAAGTTGTTCTCAGGTGTTGCAGTACAGCCTGGCTATAAGGCATAGAGGTATTCAGCGCCAGGTATTCAGGGAACAGAAAGAGAAGGACGGTATAGAGATATGAGAAACTGAGTAATGAAGAAAGACAAAAAGGGAAAAAGAGGGAAAGAAAACAAAACAGATTTAAAAAAAAAAGAACAAGAAAGCCCCCCCAAAAAAACAGAAAAAAAAGTTCCACGAAAAAAGAAATGCTCTCAGGGATCCCTCTGCGCTTCTGCACAAGCTGAAGGGGGAGGTTCCAAGCCATGCAGCACCGCCCGGCCAGAACGGGCTCCCAACTCAAGAAAAGGAAAAGAAAACAAACAAACAATTCAAAACAAACAAACAAAAGCCCCGGGATCCCACCAGTGTGTCAGCCCAGACCTGGAAGCAGTTCCACACTCGAACCGAGCTCCGCAGCCCCTCAGGAAGAAGCAAATATGGTTCACGGAGCCTGTTATTTGAGTGAAAGGAGGGGGAGGTGGTGAAAGGTAAGGAAGAAATCAAAAGAAGCAGAAAAAAGCAACACCAGCAGCCAACAAATGGCACTCAGAGTGCCAGCCAGTGTGGGCGGGTGGAATCCAAGCAGCCAGTGCTTCCTGGACAAGAGACTGTGGCCGTGGGAAGCAGAGGAGGCCGAGTGAGGGTGAAGAAGGGTGGGGGGTGGGAAAGTGTATATCGAAAATTACAGGTTGTTTCATCTCCTGCTGGAAGCTCCCTGAAGCTGTTTTCTCATACCCCCATTTGCTGGTCTCCAATAGGAGTCCAAGATGGCAGATCCACACTGCATTAGCTGATAGGGGACCTCTGCATGAATCTCTCCTCGCTCTCTATTCTCTGTCAGTTTTCTCACTCCTTTTGGTGCTTAGCTGAGTTGTTTATCTCTTCATTTGATGTTTTAGGGTTTCAGGATTGCTGTTTTCTCTGTTTGGCCTTAGTTTTACAGCTCTTTGCTGTGGAGGGATGGCGTGGTGCTTCTGCCTAGAGTGCCATTTTTCCAGAAGTATGAGAAGTAATATCTTTTTGAATGTAACTTTTGATTCAGGAACATGCTTTATCTCCGCATCTACTCAGATCTTCTTTCATTCTTCAATTAGTTTTCTCCATGAATTTTTGTCACATCTTTTATTAGATTTATGTCTAGGCACCTTTTTGTTTTGTTGCTATTGTGAATGAGGCCTTTATTTCTATTTCTAGCACTGTTTGTTTCTGTTGCAGAAGAAAACTAAGGGTTTTTGTATCAATATACAAAGATGCCTAGCATCTTTGATGAATTCTCTTATTATTTCTCATGTTTGTCTGTAGAGTTGCCTCAATTTTCTGTGTAAACAATTATATCTGTAGATAATAGCAATTTTGCATTTTTCTTTCCAATCCTTATATCTAATTCCTTTTTGTTATCTTATTGCATTGGCTAGCACTTCCAGCACAATGGAAGTGGAGGTGATAGTGAGCATATCTGCTTAATTTTTGTTATTAATGGAAATACTCCCAGAGAATACTTCTAGAGAATGTGTCTGAAGAATAATTCTCAAGAATAGAGGACAGTGCCAGCCCATGGCTCTTTCCACCCATGGTTCTGGTTGCCAGCAACTTCCTTGGAGTTTTTTGTTTTGTTTTGTTGGGGGGTGGGGGGAGGTTGTACTCTTTTTCACGGATGGAGTCATTCTAGGTCATTTCATGGGTGAGGCCCCCCTTTGTATCTCCTGGCTTTATGTAGGTTGTTCAGCCCTAGCTCTTTTCTTTATCCAGCCACCAGCCTGTGACATCAGATCCTTAGCCCCTAACCCTCAGCCTCAAGGCCTAGATCCAGTTCAGATGACCCATCAGCCCCCTTGGCTTCAGCTCCTGTTTAGAGATCTCACTGCAAGTTTCCCCTTTGTTTTTGGCACTTGGGGGTTTCTCTCACTTCATTTTGACCTTGACTGTATGTGCAAGAATTACATGATTATTGATTTATTTAGATTTTTTTTCTGTCATTTTTTTTTTAATTCCACTTTATTCTCTACTGGTTTGAAATTTTTATAGTCTCAAAGTCTATAGTTAAACAATATCTCAAATTCTCTTCCAAAAAATACAAGAACTTAAGAATAATTTAATATTATCCCTCCTATTTTAAATGCCACTTTTTCCAGTTCTGTCTTTTTTAACCCATAAATTGGACACCATTATTATTTTATACAGACAGTGTTTGTATTTACCTATATGTTTGTCATTTTATTTGTTCACCATTCCTTTTTACATCCCAGCTGGCTTCTGTCTCCACTCCCCCTTAAGATACATTCTTTATGAATTCTTTTAGAACAGGTTTCTTGGTGATAAGTTTTCTCAGGTTTTGTTTGTATATAAAAGTCTGTATTTAATGCCCATTTTTTAAAGTGTTTTCCCCTGAGTAGAAAATTGTAGAGTGACAGTTATTGTCTCTTAACACTTTGAAGTTATTTGTCTTGTGTATCTGGCTCCCATCGTTGCTGTTGTAATGTTAGTCTTTCATTTCTTTGTAGTGACCAGTTCTTTCGCTCATAATTTTCGTCTTTGGCTTCAGCAATCTAGGAATGAATGCATTTTTATTTATCCTGTTTTGGTAATGTTAGGTTTATTGTGTCTATGGATTCATGTTTTTGATCAATTTTGGAAAAATTCATTGCCATTATCTATTAATTATTGTCTCTCCTATTTTTTTTCCTTCTAGAACCCCGGTAAGACCAATATTAGACCTTCTCATCCTGTCCTATATGTCTCTTAACCTTTCTTTCATTTTCCCATCTTGTTTTTGTTTGTTTATTTCATTATGGATTGATTCCTGGGGTGTCTTCCAGTTCATTAATTCTCTCTTCAGCTGCATCTAATCTTGTATTTAACCACTAATTGAGCCTTTTAATTCAATAATTATATATATTTTTTATTTTTAGACAATATTTTTTAAAATTTACTTGTTCATTCCAATACTTTCTTGTTATATGTTTATCTTTGTATTTTATTTGTTGTTTTTTTAAATACTTCATACATAGCTGTTTTAGTGGTGCTGTGGGCAGGAGAATGAGACCAGTCTGCCCTAGTGATAGGTGTATTTTTGCTGACACTGGATAGAATTGCAAGCTCATGATAATAATAAAAAGAAGATCAATTTTTGGTAGGTTTTATTTCATTTTATATGTTCTCTGTAGGTCATGCATCCCCCCACCCTTTATTGTTTGCACCTAGGGTAGACTATTTCCACTGTCCCCATCGGTATGCCATTGAGCTAGCCTATATTATGTATATGGCAATCCACCTTTGGGGAAAAGTGTTCCAAATCTATTATGTCTTATTTCAGCTGACTCATAGTTACTTGTCTTCTTGTGGGTTTATAAATCTGTTTCTGAGTTCATTGTTTGATCTTAATCTCTGGGAGTCCTAAACTGCGGAAGCTTTCTCCCAGAGAGACTTTGCTTCTGCTTCTGCTCATAGCCAGGAGGCACCCCCAAACGATGATTCCTTTCGACTACCTCAGGGGATTTGTCTTTAAACAGGAGTTCCCCACCTCACTACTGTTCCACAGTTTAATATTCTTGCAACATTACCACAGGAATACGGCCACAAGTAACACTGCCCCTCCTGGTTGCCTACTGGCCAAGTCAGCTCCCCATAGTCCTGGCTTCTCCTGCTTTGGCCCCACCATCCCACCTCAGCTCCCAGCCACCAAGGTCTTAGAATACATAGTCAGTCATGATATTGGAAGCAGGAATTTATCGAAACACTGTTTTATTATATTTTATTCAGAATTTACATGAGTTGGGGTGGGAGAGAGGGACTCAGCATTCCAAATTGACTGAAAGTCCTCTGCATACTCTGCAAATACTAACTCCTGACAGCTCACGTTTCTATTCAGCCCAGCTGAGCCTGAGGGGGCTGGCCTGCAGATGGAAGATGGAACCTCAAAATGTGGTTTCTCATGGCCACAGAAATGAGAATCCAGTTCCAAGGTCCCCAAAGTTGCTCGTCATCGAGTGTGTTTAAGCAGAGTTTAAGTCCCTTACTTGTGTGTAACTGGTGTCTTCTCCCCATGGACAGGCAGTCCAGGGGACTGGCCTGTCTTTCATCGTCTACACTGAGGCCATTAAAAACATGGAGGTGTCCCAGCTGTGGTCGGTGCTCTACTTCTTCATGCTGTTGATGCTGGGCATTGGGAGTATGCTAGGGAACACGGCAGCCATCCTCACCCCTCTGACTGACAGCAAGGTCATCTCCAGCTACCTGCCCAAGGAGGCTATCTCAGGTCGGTAGGTCAGTCATGCGGTGGGGGCGGCCAGAGAGGGTTGGGATGGGGTGGAGGGCAAGTGGATGGATGAGTTTCCTCAGGAGCCTTGTGCTTGCTGAGGTGGCCAGAGGTCTTCAACAACCTCATAGCCTTCTTGCCATGGTCTTTTCCTCATCTTGGGCAATCTGGGGACCTGGGGGATGTGATTGACCCCATGCATTTGGTTCTCCACATCATGGGGAAGTAAAATGACGGCCTCAACCTTGGGCAAAGACCAAACACCCCACCGTAGCACTCAAAGCTTTCCTGGTTAGAAGAGAACTTGTTTTTGTTTGTGTTTGTTTAATTAAGGTAAAGCAATTATAAAGTGCATATTTCTTAAAGGCTCAATTAATTTTGCATATGAAACTACCCAAGTAACACCAAGTAGGTCAAGATACAGAACATTTCCCACACCCCAGCAAGCTCCTTCACTCCCCTTTCCAGTCAATATGCCCCCACAGAGGAAACTTCTATTCTGACTTCTACCATCTTAGTTTTTCCTGTTCTTGAACTTCATATAAATGAAATCATACACTATGCATTCTTTGTGTCTGTTCTCTTCACTCAAAATCCATCTGTGGTATTCATCCATGTTGTTGCAAGTAGCAATAGCCTGTCCCTTTTCTTGCCTGTGTACTAATCCATTATGAGATCACATGCCACAATTTACCATGTACCCCACCCTCTGCCTTTGATGATACCATTCTTCCATATCCAGAAGCCTCCTCCCAGACTGAACCAAACCCAGCTCCCACCCCTTCACCCTTGAAGTCCTGACCACCCCAGCTTGAGCAGCCCACCCTTCGTCAGAGCCCTCTAGCACTTAGCATCCCTCCTTGGACCTGGTCTCCATAGCTGATATTGTTGTATCATTATCCCCCCAGACAGTGCGTAACTCCTTCTCCTTAGGTATCCTTCTTAGTCCCTTCCTTCTCAAGGAGGTAGTATGCTGGTGGTATTTGGTGTGGCAGTGGAAAGGGCAGGTGGGACCTTTAGAGTCAAACACTTCATGCGGTGTCCAAAGGAGTCAGCTTCAAGGCAACTGGGAAAAGAACTCAGGTTCTGGAAGCAAAAAGGCCTGTGTCTGAATCCTGACTCTGCCACTTACCTGAGGTGGGGCCTTGGGCACAAGTTACTTAACATCTCTGAGCCTCAGCTTCCCCATCTGTGAAAAGAGGTATCTGATATCTGTCCCTGAAGCTCCAGGACTCAGAGTGTGCCAGGTGCCTAGTGCGTAGTAGGAGCTGGGCAGACGTTAGTTTCTTCCCCTCCCCACCCCACTCCCTTCTGGTGGATACAAGTCCTCTCTAGGAAGTCCTGACAGGGGTGCCCCACAGCTTAACTCTCCTCCCTCAATTTACCTCCCATGAGCACAGGGACTGAGCAGTCAGGATAGATATCATCACCAGACCCAGCAGCCTGAACGAGATTCCCAAGTAGCAATGCCCACAACTTTTCTTTTCCGTTGAGCTCAATGTCCCTCCATGAATCAGCACCAGTGACACTGACTGACACTCCTTGGGACACCTTTGCCCTCCCCTCACCACACACACACACACACACACACACACACCTCACACACACATTCCGAGAGGCAAAACCATGATAGCTCTTCCAACCCATATAGATGAACCGGTCGGCCAACATACCCCTGGTGGTCTATGGCTCCTGCTGCCCCATAGAAAATTGGATAAGCAGGCTGGAGCTGGATGGTCTGCCTGCAGCTGTCCACCACAGGGCCTGGCAGGGCAAAGGTGTCTGGGGCAGGTGAGCAGGTGGTCTTGTGGCCCACAGGTCTGGTGTGCCTCGTCAACTGCGCTATCGGCATGGTGTTCACCATGGAGTCTGGGAACTACTGGTTTGACATATTCAATGACTACGCGGCCACCCTATCCCTGCTGCTCATTGTCCTGGTGGAGACGGTCGCCGTGTGTTACGTGTATGGGCTGAGGAGGTGAGGCAGCCCCATCTCCCCGGCCAAATGTTGGGGGAAAACCTAATCCACAAAGGCCATGCCCCACAAGGAAAATAACCATTTCCTAATGTGCACTTCACACTGTCTTCTTTAAACTTGACATTGCTTTTGAAAGAGTCCCTGGGGGATGCAGATAATGTGCTCAGCTACTAACCAAAAGATTAGCATTGAGTCCATTCAGAGGTGTTTCGGAAGAAAGGCCTGGTGATCTACTTCCAAAAAATCAGCGACTGAAAACCCTACGGAGCACAGTTGTACTCTGACCCACATGGGGTCGCCACGAGATGAATCAACTCCATGGCAACTGGTTGGTTGTTTTTGAAAGTTTTTTACTTGCCCAGATTCTACCTAATTTTCTGCCTCACTTCTACCCTCAGTTTGCCTTCAACCAATGTCCTCTATTTCCCACATTTTTACTTTTTATTATGGGATGTTCGACGGTAGGTGCTGCCAGACCCCAACAGTTTACCGGAGCAGGGAAGCATGCCTCCAGGCACTAGATACTCTGTTCCTCAGCCAACATCAGCATTTTTCAAGAATCCTGACCAAAATCCAGCTGATAACTTACGCCCTAGAAAATCTGACAAATTCAGAATGTCATCAGTTCTCCATCCCCGTGCCCAGCGCAGCGGGAATGTTTGAAATATCCCCCTGGGTGATGGAATGTGCAGCTGGGGCTGAGAGCTGCTGGCCTGGAGCAGCTTTCAAACTGGAGCTGCATCAGAACCACCTGGGGACTTGTTAAAAAACAGACCCCTGGGCCCCACCCCTGGAGGTTCTGATTCTGGAGGTCTGGGGCAGGCTCCAGGTGATGTCGATGCTGTGGGTCTGGGGACCACACTTTGAGGACCACTAGTGGCCGTTAACTGAAAAGTTGGTGGTTTGAACCCATCCAGCGGCTCTGCGGGAGAAAGACTTGGTGATCTGCTTCCATAAAGATTGTTGTTGTTCTGTGCCATCAGTTCGATTCCGACCCACAGCGACGCTACAGGACAGAGTAGAACTGCCCCATGGGGTTTCCAAGGAGCGCCTGGTGGATTCAAACTGCCAACCTTTTGGTTAGCAGCCGAGCTCTTAACTACTTCACCACCAGGGCTCCCCATAAAGATTACAACCTAGGAAATCCTATGGGGCAGTTCTACTCTGTCACATGGGATCAGTGTGATTCAGAATCGACTCGACAGCACCTAACAACAACAGTCGCCTTGCTCTGCTGAGTGGGTCCCCAGACCAGCAGCAGCCCCACCAAGGAGCTTGTTAGAAATGCAGAATCTCAGGCCCCACCGCAGGCCCACTGAATGAGAACCTGCCTTCTAGCACTGAAACAAGGGTTGTGTCAAGTTGTCTTCCTTTCCCAATCTCTTCTGACCCCCAAAACTGGTTTGGTGAGGAGGGCAGGCGGACACTGTAGGAGACAGGCAGCCCCCTGAGCAGCGTCTCCACCGTGTCCCAGGGAGCACTGCGTCCCACGCCAATGCTGAGGGATTTCCATGTTCAAATAATTTTAGGACATTGCAAGTCATACAGAGTCAGACAGATTTCTTTGTGTAGAACCCTCAGAGCGCTGAAGAGCCCTGTGAATCTCAAAGAAGGGGGCTATGGTTTGCAGCATTTCCAAAACTTATTTGATCAAGGAATGCTTATTTACCCCCCCAGCTATTAACATCTCGAGGACACTAGTGTTCATATGAACTGTCCCCATTTGCCCGGGACTGAGGGGTTGTCCAGGACATGGGACTTTCTGTGCTAAAATAGGGAAAATCTCAGATAAACTGAGACAAGTTTGTCTCCTAGGGAATGCTAGTCTAGAGGGAGAAAGAGGCTAGTCACTGGAGGGAGTGGGTGTTTCGGGGTAAAGAGAAACGGTTAGAGACGGATAGGAACTGGGGGCCACTGCAGAGATGGTAAGTGGTAAGTGATGGAGACCGAGGGAGAAACAAGAGGGGCCCTGGAAATTTTGTAAGCAGCCTACTCAGGCCTGAGCGCAGTGTCCTTCTATGTGCTTAGCGCGCAGCGCCATCTAGTGGCTTCTTATTGATAGTGTCCTGCTGCCTCACTGCAGCCCGCTCGTCCCACCTGCTTCTGTGCAAGAAAGTGGGGGTCGTGGTGGTGGTAAAGGGACAAGAGAACCCCCAACATCTTTGACCTGTGCAGTTTTGAAAGTCCCAACTGTTCATGTTATATACATGAGTATTCACGGCCTAGAATCAGGCTAGGTCAGCAACAGCACGGGGGCAGGTAATGATTTCTAAACAAAGTCTTATACAGACACTCAGGACATCAAACAGATACAAGGGAAGCAGGTGGCTGTGGCTGCAGCTGGTGACAGCCGCACGCCGCCCCACTTAGCCCCTCTTGCATGGCTGCCCCTCTCGCTGTGGGCATCAGTTTTAAAGGCCCTGGGCAGGAAGCAGGAGACCCACCCAGGTTCTAGGCTAGTTCCGTCCTCTCTAGCTGGGTGCCCTCGGACAAGTCACATCACAGTCCGGGCTGCGGTCCCACCCACCCTTCCTGTGCAGTGGGGGCTGGTCAGAGTTCCCCAGAGTGCTGAAAATATTTCTCATACTTCTTTGTATGTGTTAGAAAAATACATGATTAGCCTATCAAATTCACAATGAAACAGATGCTGTTGCTAAATTTAGGGAAAAGAGTCAGTTTAAAGAAAGGAAAAAAGAGGTAGCCTGTGGCCATGGTAGAAATCAGGATGGTGGACTGGGTGAGAGTTTGAAGTACTGCTCAGCTTGTCTCTAGATCAGCTCCTGCAGGCTGAAGTCCTTTTCTTCCAAGGTTTGGCTTTCCCTCTGCCCCGCTGTCTTAGTTATCTACTGCTGCTGTAACACAAATACCACAAATGAGTGGCTTTAAAGAACAGAAATTTATTTTCTTAAAGTCTAAATCAGGGTATCAGCCATGTTGATTCCTTCTGTGGACACTCTTCCACCTTCTGGTGACTCTGGCAATGCTTGGCATTCCTTTGCTTGTAGACAGGTCCTCACATGGTGTCTGTCTTATACCCCGTGGGTCTCTGTTTCTATTCTGATCTATTCTAATCACTCAGAAGTGATTAGGTTTAGAACCCCTCCTACTCTGGTATGACTTCATTAACATAACAAAAGAAAACACTTATTCCCAAACAGGGTCACAAACCTGCTCTGGTTTCAAGGGACAAAAGAGATTCTGCCCTGGGGACATTTCTAATGGGCAGTAGCGTCACTGTTGGCAAGGGGTAGCAGGGCGAGGTAGGGCAAAGCCGCCCTGTTGTTGAGACCTGGCTTGACGAACATCTTCCTTGTTCTCTGTTCCCACCGTTCCTGGGAATTGCCCTTCTGGTCTGCACCAAGCAGCCTTCATCAGGAGGCTGACACCTGGAAGATGTCTTCTGATGTCCCTGTATCTGTGGTGTGGTTGCTTTGCTGCTCCTCTGTGGTGGTCTTGGCCCTCCTCCCCTGCTCACACCCAATTCTACTCTCCCCAGAAGGTGCTAGAGAGGGCCCAGTGGTCCTACACAAGCATCAGTGGTGTGCAGAACAGAATCTTCTAGACCTGTAGGGGTGTGCAAGCTAGATCCCCCTTCACCTCCAGAAACATGGATAATCAGATTTTCTCTTCCCCGTTTTCAAATAGATTTGAAAGTGACCTTCAGTCCATGACTGGCTGCAGTCTGAGCTGGTACTGGAAGGTTATGTGGGCCGGCGTGAGCCCGCTGCTCATCATCAGCCTCTTCATCTTCTTCCTGAGCGACTATATCCTCATGGGGACCCTGCAGTACCAAGCCTGGGACGCCTCTAAGGTATCTTCCCTGCCCTGTGGGGCTAGGCTGAACCCCCAGGGTTGTTCACAAACACCGGTCTTTAATTTTCTGAAACCAAGGAAATACTTCCTGCCAATGGTTTGACTAGGTTATTTGCCCCAACGTGGAAACATCACTGAGGCATCTAAGAACACATAGCCCTGGAGAGCAGAGATGGACTTTGAATTTCCAAACACATGCCACAGTGAGAGTTAGTGTCCTCGCCAAAGCTCCTCTGTGGATGTTTTCCTGGAAACTGAGGAACAATCTCCCTGTAAAGGTGCTATTTCCTGCCCATTTCCTTGGCCAGCAGGCCCTCTGACATCTTTCTGCCTTAGGCTCCTTAACCCATTGCTGTCGAGTTAATTCCAACTCATAGCAGCCCTGTAGGACAGAGTAGAACTGCCCCATAGTGTATCCAAGGCTGTAATCTTTACAGAAGCAGACTGCCACATCTTTCTCCTCAGGAGCAGCTGGTGGGTTCAAACCACCAACTTTCAGTTAGCAGTGGAGCACTTAACCACTGCACCACCAGGGCACCTTTATAGTTAGTTTTAGGTTGAAAATAGCACCAGGTGATAATGATGTTGATCAGTTTGGGGGCACCCTCTACATTGAGGTGCCCTGGACGGTGGCCTCTAGGAGTCCCCAGGTAATGCAAACGGATATGCACTTGACTTCTAACTAAATGGAAAAGTTGGCAGTTCAAACCCACCCAGCAGTCCCTCAGAAGAAAGGCCTGGTGATCTTCTTCTGAAAGGTTACATCCTTGAAAACCCTATGGAGCACAGTTCTACTCTGACACACGTGGGGTTGCTATGAGTTGGAATCAATACAATGGTAGCTGGTTTGGTTTTTGGTTTTTTGGATTGGTAGCCTCAAACATAAGGCCCTAGATTATTCATGGTTACTATTTATTGGTTGGAGCCCTGGTGGCAATAGCTCCAAACAATAGCTCTACAGGTTGAAGCAGTTTCTATTATTCCGACTCTATGGAAAAGGAAAAGATGAGGGGAGTCAGACAGCCCACCTAGCGTACTTGCTAGTGACCTGCAGAGCCGGGGGTGGCCCCAGGTGCACGGACTCCCAGCCCCACAGCTCTCTGCCCACCCCACAGTGCCTCTCCACAACACTGGGGAGCCTGAGGCCTGGAGGGAGCCGGGCTTTCAGAAGGTTCGCTTGGGGAGGTTCTGTCTGCTGACCCTGAGTTCTCTTTCAGGGCCAGCTTGTGACCAAGGACTACCCCACGTACGTGCTGGTTTTCATTGGGCTGCTTGTGGCCTCCTCCATCATGTTTATACCCCTGGTGGCCCTGGGAACTTTCATCATGCGCTGCCTCAATCGGGGGAACACAGCCCCCGTGGTCTGAGAACTGGACTCCCCAGAGACCACGGTCAGCCACCTACTATCACAGCTTCTAATTACGGGGGAACTGCCTTGTCTGCTTTTTAAAATTTTCAAGCCACAAGTCCTCAGTCCATCAACTTCCTGAGTCTTTAAAGAAGATTAGGAACAGGAGGAAGAAGACCCCCTTCAGAGCACCCACACATCGCGGCGAAGCGGCCCTTTCCCCCTCTGCCTTCCCTCTGAGGTCGAACCATGCTGCCTCCTTGTCATCAGGGAAGGCCGGTTTGTCAAGCCAGGCTCGGAGGTTATTGCTTTCTTGATTCTAGGAAAGTTCTAGAATTAAGGCACACTGGGAGTTGAAATTTGACTATAATTTTTATGGAATCAAATCTAAGCATTTGTTGTTGTTGTTGAAAAGACCCCAAAATATTAGAGGGCGATCGTTTTTACATCCGTTTGAGGAATTAAGTGCCCGAGAGGACATATTTGAATGTCACTGGTGTGAAATTCTGTTTTAGTCATGGTGAATATACAATTTCTGTGCTCTCCCTCCACCCATTGAATACTATTAAGATTGACTGGCCATAAAGAAATGCGGCCCCGAACGGGGGTCACCTTTCTCTAATCTGAGGTCTCTCCCAGGCATCCAGGGCCAGGCCTCTCTACCAAAAACCACCCCACCTACAATCTGCAGGCCCAGTCTGCCTTCAGTGTGGTCACATGAGGTCCACTGAGTCAATTCTGGCTCGTAGCGACCATAGGACAGAGTAGAACTGCCCCATAGGGTTTCCTAGGAGCGGCTGGTGGATTTGAACTGCCGACCTTTTGGTTGCAGCTGAGTTCTTAACCACTGCGCCACCAGGGCTCCTAGGGTGTCTTAGTGCTTGGATTGGAACAGGGGCCAGAAGCCACTGTGAGGATGAAGGTGAATCTACTTTCCCATTGATTTAGTGCTTATTTGAACATGATGGCCAACTCTTCATAGGAAACACCATAGACATCACCTGTAATCAAGTTTATTTATCTGTACATGAGAAAGATTTCTAAAATGTATATAATTCAAAGAGAGCATCTTGTCACTGAACACCATCTGATTTATGACATAACGTCAATCCATGAGAATTTGTCCCTTGTCTTTTTTAACTGCAGTAAAGTAGGTCAAGGTTACCCCTTAAATGAGAGAGCCCCTTCCAGCTCTAATATTCTGTGCGTCATTGTGATCATGGAATATTCTGGGACGTTTCTTTGAGCATTTGAGACGTTGAACCGGAGATGTCTTTTTTTTTTTTTTTTAACTTTTTTTTCATGCTACAAATTCCCCAACAACAAAAATAAGCATTAGAAAGGGCTTCTGCTATCTTAAAAGCTGCCATTTTTCACTTCCAGCTTCCCCTGATGTCATTAGAAAAAGATGGCTTGCATTTAAAATGTAGGAACCAGCATTTCTTTATCCCAAGTCTTCAGTCCTCTGATTTCTCATCAGATGGTTCTTTAGTGTCAGAAAACCTCAGCTGTCAGGTTTGAAGAGTGGACATACTCAGTGGCAAATACACAGCACAGAGTCTGTTTCTGAATCTTCGGGGATCAGTCTGTCCTCTCTGCCATGGATCGTGGTCACTGTCTTACAACGTGGGGCCACACCCTCCCTGAGGTCAGTCCTCAGTGAAGGTGGTTAGGCCCCGAACACCAGGTATCCTTAGGGGTGGAAAGATGCCTGTTGTCCTAAATTGTTCCTTTCATCAGTTACTCTACTGCAGTGTCTCTCTACCTGGAGTGCCCGTTAGAGCCACCTGGGATCACTGAACACCTGATGCCCAGGCCTTGCCCCCGAATCAGTTGATCAGGCTCTCTGGGGGTGAGACCTAGGCCTCAATAATTTTTAAAATCCCCTAGGTGATTCTGACGTGCAGCCAGATTTGAGAACCAGTGCCCCAATTAAAAGAAAGGAAAATGTGTGGTGTATATAGGAATATTTACATCAAAAATGACTTTTAATAGTTTTTAAGCATTTTTGAGCATTTCCAATTGCACAGAAAAGTCATTTCTGCAGAATAATCTTTGCTCACCATGGCTGGATAGAAGTACCACTATTATTGAATAATGTGCTCCAGATGAAAATGGTTTTAACAGTAGCCATCATGTTATGGCCAGATGTGGGCTCTAGAAAGCTTTGTATTTATGCTGGAAACTTAAAGACCCTTGGCTTAGCTCTAAGAACTGAAGTAGAGCAATAGTTGTTTGTTTTTAAACAACCATCATCATAAATAAAACCCTAAACAAGCGTGTTATTTTTATTTTTTGTCATTTACCGGTTACAGTTTTAAGAACTTTCTCTTAAGCCAGTATTTCCTCTCTTTACGTAAACATACATGCTAATTTTGACGAAAAGTGGAAAATAAAGAAGAAAGGGAGGATGCGTTTCCCTCGTGGAACTAGAGGAACCACACCAGCCCAGGGTATGGAAACCATCATACCAGAGAGCCCACAGGGATGAGATTCGCAAGGTTAGATTCCATAACAAAAATTAGAAGAAAAAAAACTTTTCTAATTTGCTGGATTTAAGACAGAAGTATAGGAGGGGCCCTGGTAGTGCAGTGGTTAAGCACTGGGCTGCTAACCGAAAGGTGGGCAATTCGAACCTAACATCAGCTTCCTGGGAGAAAGATGTGGCAATCTGCTTCTGTAAAGATTACAGCCTTGCTGAATCTAGGACACAGGACTGTAGTAGCCAGATACCAACCTAGGAAATGAACTCTTAAGGACTATGCAAAACCGAAAGAATTACAACAGGGAACCAGAGAGGTTAATCTGTAAATGACAACAGCATCAGAACAATAAAAAAGGGAATAAACGGTGTAGGTATAGAACCTTCTAATGGAGAGGAAGGCAAGGCAATACCAAGTAATAATAGACTGGTTCAAATCTAGGAAGATAAGGGTAAATTTCAAGGTTAACCACAAAGAAAGTTAACAAACCTACTCATCAATATAAAGAAGAAAAACATAAAGTCTCAGTAAAAACAAAACCTACAAAAGCAGAAGAAATGGAAAAAAAATCCACAAAACAAAAGGAACTCAGCACAGGAAAGCAAGAGGAACAAAGAAAATGTTAGCACCACAAAAAAAAGGACTACAAAATGCAATCCCACTCCTAGGAATATATCCTAAAGAAATAAGAGCCGTCACAGGAATAGACATATGCACACCCATATTCACTGCAGCACTATTCACAATAGCAAAAAGATGGAAACAACCTAGATGCCCATCAACAGATGAATGGATAAACAAACTATGATACATACACACAATGGAGTATTATGCAAAGATAAAGAACGATGAATCTGTGAAGCATCTCATAACATGGAGGAAACTGGAGGACATTATGCTGAGTGAAATAAGTCCATCACAAAAGAACAAATATTGTATGAGACCTCTACCGTAAAAACTCATGTAAAAGTTTACACACAAAAAGAAACAATCTTTGTTGGTTACGAGGGATGGGAGGGGTGGGGAGGGGGGAACTAAACAGACAATAGATAAAGGGTACCTTTGGTGAACGGTAAGACAGTACACAATACTGGGGAAGCCAGCACAACTTGTACAAGGAAAGGTTATGGAAGCTCCGTAGACACTTCCAAAATCCCTGAGGGACTGAATTGCTGGGCGGAGGGCTGTGGGACCATGGTCTTGGGGAACATCTAGCTCAATTGGCATAAAACAGTTTATAAAGACAATGGTCTACATTCTACCTTGGTGAGTAGTGTCTGGGGTCTTAAAAGCCTGTGGGCAGCCATTAAGATACTCCACTGGTTTCATCCCTTCAGGAGCAAGGGAGAATGAAGAGAACAGGATACAAGGAAAAGATTAGTCCAAAGGACTAATGGACCATAGCTACCATGGCCTCCACCAAACTGAGTCCAGTACAGCTAGATGGTGCCCGGCTACCACCAGTGATTGCTCTGATGGGGATCACAATAGAGGGTCCTGGACAGAGCTGGAAAAGATGTAGAGAATTCTAACTCATAAATAAAGACCAGATTTACTGGCTTGGCAGACTGAAGAAACCCTAAGAGTATGGCCCCTGGACACCCTCTTAGCTCAGTGGTGAAGTCACTCCCGATGTTCACAGTTCAGCCAGGGAATGGCCAGCCTCATAAAATAAAACAGGACTAATGAGGCACAGCAGTCCAGGGTCAAGGACTAGAAGGCAGGAGCAGACAGGAAAGCTGGTGATAGGGAACCCAAGGTTGAGGAGGGACAGTGTTGACATGTCGTGGGGTTGTTAACCATTGTCATAGGGCAATATGTGTACTGTTTAATGAGAAACTATTTGTTCTGCAGACCTTCATCTAAGGTACAAAAAAAAAAAAATTATCTATGTGAGATCAAATTAACAACAGCAACTCAAAAGGTTTGATGGGAAGCCTAGGGGGCAGTGAGTTGAAGATAATAGTGATGGAATAATTTGGAAAAGGCTAGTGAGAATAGCAGCACAACAGGAAGAATGTAATCAATGTCACTGAATTGTATGTACATGCAGAAATTTTTGAAATGGTGTAACTTTGGCTATGTATATTTTCACCAAAAAAAAATGGTCCTCCAAGGTCAAGATTACAGCCTTGGAAACCCTATGGGCAGTTCTACTCTGTCCTACAGGGTCGCTATGAGTCAGAGTCAACTAGACGGTTTTAAGACAGAATATGAGCTCCTATGAATTGCTGCAGGATTGTTCTAACCCTCTAAGAGTGTCCTGGGCACTCTGCCCATCTCTCCGCATCTCTTCGGCTGGGGCCACGTGTACCCACAATAGGTTTGGATGTCACCTTAGAACCCCACCTAAGGGAAAAGAGTGTGTAAACAATGGCACTGGACTTTTTTTTATATGAGTTACTTTACATGGAAAAACAAATTTATGGCTATTGCCACTTTACAGATAGAAATGCTGGGGCAGAGAATTAACTAACTCACCCATGATTTTCCACCCTGTTATCAGTCAGGGAGAGAAGAAAAAAAAAAAAAAAAAAACCGGATTTGTACAGCCCATCTACAAATACGAAATTCTTGACTAGAATTTAAAAAAATTTTTTTTTATTGTACTTTAGATGAAGGTTTACAGAATAGTTTCTCATTAAACAGTACACATACTGTTTTATGACATTGGTTAACAACCCCATGACATGTCAACACTGCCCCTTCTTGACCTTGGGTTCCCTATTACCAGCTTTCCTGTCCTCTCCTGTCTTCTAGTCCTTGTCCCTGGGCTGTTGTGCTCCATTAGTCTCATTTTGTTTTATGGGGCTGTCTAATCTTTGGCTGAAGGGTGAACCTGAGGAGTGACTTCATTACTGAGCTAAAAGGGTGTCTGGGGGCCGTACTCTCGGGGTTTCTCCAGTCTCTGTCAGGCCAGTACATCTGTTGACCAGAATTTCTTGACGAGTCTTTTATATGTGAATCATTTTTCCCTCTATTGCCCACCTGCACAGTATCAGCCTTTTTGGAAGTCACCCAAGTTGTATATTATAAACCAGTCCCTGGGTAGGCACTGGGAATAATAATGAGCAGGACAGATATGGCCCCTGGCTTTTGTGGCAGTTATATTTTGGAAGGGGAGAGAGAAAATAATAGATAACAGATAAATGACATGATTACAGACTGATCATTTCTAAGAAGGAAATAAATAGGCCAATGTGATGGCATAAAAAGGACACTACTTCGTTTAGTCAAGGAGGTGCTTTGTGAACTGATATTTGAAGAATGAACTGTTGTTGTTAGGTGCTGTCTAGCCGGTTCCTACTCATAGCAACCCCATCTACAACAGAAGGAAACACTGCCCGGTCCTGGGCCATCCTCACAATCGTTGCTATATTTGAGCCCATTGTTGCAGCCACTGTGTCAATCCATCTCATCGAGGGTCTTCCTCGCTTTCACTGACCCTCTACTTTACCAAGCATGATGTCCTTCTCCAGGGACTGGTCCCTCCTGATAACATGTCCAAAGTACGTGAGATGAAGTCTCACATCCTTGCTTCTAAGGAGCGTTCTGACTGTACTTCTTCCAGGACAGACTTGCTCATTCATCTGGCAGTCCATGGTGTATTCAGTATTCTTTGCCAACACCATAATTCAAACGCATCAATTCTTCTTAGGTCTTCCTTATTGATCGTCCAGCTTTCGCATGCATACAGGGCAACTGAAACTATCACAGCTTGGTCAGGCACACCTTAGTCCTCAGAGTGACATCTTTGCTTTTCAACACTAAAGAGGTCCTTTGCAGATTTCCCCAATGCAATACATCATTTAATTTCTTTCTCAGTGCACTAGTCATTGGAATTCCTGGAGGTCTATCCAGGCAGGGTTGATGGCAAGAGCAAAGGCCTGAGGTGGGAAAGAAAAGAAAGGAAGTCTGTGGTTGGAATGGGGAGAAGGGTGACTGGAGGTGAGCTTGGAAGAATGTGCAGGGACCAGGTCACACAAGGCCTTATAGGCCATAGCAAGGAGCTTGGGTTCTGAGAGTTTAATGTGTTTAATGATGTGATTTACACTTGAAAGATCACAGGCTCCTGTGGAGAATGGACTGGGGAGGGGCGAAGGAGGGGAAGCTGGAAAAACCACTCCAGGAACTACTTTAGTAAGTCCATGGGAAGAGATGGACTTGGAGATGGATATGGAGAGAAAGTGTGAGTTGTATTTTGGAGGGAGAGTTGCTGAAACTTGATGGATTGGATGCATGATGGGAGGAATGAGAGGAATGGAAGTTCCTGACCTACTGGGTGACTGCTGATGGCATTTTCTGAGATAGGGAAGGCTAGGGATGGAACCAATCTGGGGAGTGTACATCATGAGCTCTGTTTGACCATGTTAGGTTTGAGATGTCTGAAACGAGGTGGAAATAACAGTCAGCATTGTGAGAAATAATTAACTGGAACAAGGGAGAAGTCGAGACCAGATGTCAGTGGGGGGACTGGAGCAGTGAATAAAGCTGAACAAAATCCAGGAGAAGGTGTGGTTCCAGAAGTTCAGAGAAAAGCATCTTGAATTCTCCTAAATATGACTCACAGCCTGCACTTTCTACTTTAATGCCAGAGTCTACATTTGAACCTAACACTAACAGGAGCTTAATTTAGGACATAAAATGTAACACGATACCTTAATGGATACTTTAGCCTTGTACAGCTAGAATAATAAATGGACAATAGACATCACTGAAGATGGTGAATGTAGAAAGATGAATACCCAGGCCTTTGGCAAAAACAAATTCACGTTCAGAATAATCTATAGAAGGAAGTGCTAAGAACCAACAGACCATATAACCAGTTCGCCTGGTACCAGGGCATTGATTGTAATAATTAAAGCTGGCACAGCTCCTAATTGGTCCCTCCCAGTGAAATCACATTCCTGGAGCCTCTGCATATGGGTGTCCAGCACAGAGGAATGAGGCCGGAGGCTGGGAAGGACGAGAGCTGGATGTCAAGGAAGAGCGCCCCACCTGCAGACCCACCTGGGCCTATCAGCAGGTGTGTGTGGATACATGTGCCTGGATCTTAGGGAAGCACTGTGCAGATGAGAACCATAGACTTTACAGTTAAGATACCATCAGGTTCAACACTCAACTGAGGTGCAAACAGAGCAGGGCCCACGTCTTTCAGCTTTGAGGTTAAAGTGCTCACCCCCATGCTTCTTGTTGTGTGGCCCAAAATGTATTCCAGAGAAGACTGGTCCTATAAGATGCTCTATGAATAAAAGGTTCCGTAGGCCAAAAAGTTTGGGTGCTGCTGCATTGCATACACCCCCTCTAGGAGAGTCGTTTTTTAAAGCCTGACAACTCCCACAGTTACACAACCCTTTACCTTTGTTTAGTCCTGTCTTTCCAAACCTTTCTCACCACAGATCCCTGTTTTCAAAAAACAACTATGGATACACAGGAGAACTCAATTTACTATAAAACACACTCAGGCAAATGCGCTACATCAGGCTCTTTGTCTAACAGACTGAGATGGGAGCCCAAGCTCATGGCAGAGCCAGGCCTTCCTGTAAGATGTGGCTTTGTGAGTGTCTTAGACATCTAGTGCTGCCATAACAGAAATACCACAAGTGGATGGTTTTAACGAAGAGAAGTTTATTTCCTCACAGTCAAAGCAGGCTAAACGTCCAAATTCAGGGTGTCAGCTCCAGGGGAAGGCTTTCTCTGTCGGCCTTCTCATCAGTGTTCCCTCGGACTAGGAGCTTCTCGGCGCAGGGACCCCTGTCCAAAGGACGCGCTCTGCTCCTGGCCCTGCTTTCTTGATTGTATGAGGTCCCCCTGTCTCACTGCTCACTTCTGTCTTTTATATCTCAAGAGAATGCCTCAGGACACAATCCAGTCTTGTAGATCAGGTCCTGCCTTACTAACACAACTGCCACCCATCCTCCCTCATTAACATCATAGAGGCAGGTTTACAACATACAGGAAAATCACACAGTACCAGGAATCATGGCCTAGCCAAGTTGATATTTTTGGGGGGACAAAATTCAAACCATGACAGTGAGGAATAGCTCTCAGCAGTGAAAATAAGCCAGTAGGACAGAACAAAAGTCCCCAAACAGGTCCACAAATACAGGGGAACCTGGTAGATGACAGTGGTGATACAGCAGATCAGGAGGGAAGGGATTCAATAAAGTTCTCGGCAGCCAGTTAACCCCATGGGTAAAGGTAACAATGCGACTCTATGTCAGACTATACCACACACTGCAACATACACCGCAAACCCCCCCACCCCACCCCGGGAGGAGGGGTCCCCTGCGCCAATCACTTCAGGTTTGGCCATGTGACTTGCTTTGGCCAATGGAACGTGAGAAGAGACTGTGTCACTTTGAAGTGGATATTTCTTCTCTCTGCCAAGACAACGGGCAATAGGCCATCACCTGTGGTCTCAGAATAAACATGTCACATAGCAGAGATGCAGGCAACCTTTCAAGGACACACAGAGAAGTGAACCCTTGATATTTGTGTCACTAAGATTTGGGGATGACTTGCTTCCACATAATCAATGATACTTGCTTTGTGCTTTGCTTTATGCTTTAACGGATGATACTTTAGTCTTGTACAGCTAGATAGTAAATGGGCTTGACTGATACAGACCCTTCCCTCAGTCCACACCCCAAAGTCAATATTGGATGGAATAAACCTGTAAGGGAAAAAGCAAAACTGGCTGAAACAATATCCCTTAGAGTTGAGCGATGTGATCTGACACGGGCACAAAAGGTGCTAATCATTTAGGAAATATTGGTAAATTCAACACCATTGAAATCATATAGTTCTTTCATCAAAAGTCACCACAAAGAAAATGAAAAGACAAGCCACAAGCTGGGAGAAAATATTTGTAGTACATCTAACCAACAAAGAATTAGTCTTCAGAATATGATGAATTTCAACAAATCCATAAGGACAAACAATCTGCCAGAGACAGGCAAGACCTCAACAGGCACAGAACCAGAAACCAGATGGAGAGGACTGTGAGAAGATGCTCAGCCTCACTGGTGATTAAGACAGTCATCAAATGCAAATTAAGACCAGAATGAGATACCATTTTATATTACACCTACTGAATCAAAAAATTAGGAAGTCTGACAATACCAAGCATTGGTGGTAACGTGGAACTGGTAGGAATTTAAATGGGCACAACAAACCTAGAAAACAATTTCATGTTATCATGTATATTTCAGGCTCACAGTTCCACTACTGGGTAACACCATGGAGAACACGTTGAAGAACACTCATAGCAGTACCGCGTATAATAGCAAACAAGCAGAAATAAAATCTGGAGATGATCTGGTCTCTCCGTTAGAATCTTCCAGAAGGGGCTTCCACAGCCCCCAGGGGCTCTGACACTGCCTCCTTGAGAGCCCCTATTTTATGTTCTACTATTAGACTCCTCTCCACTGCCTTGATGGCCCCTGTCGGCCACTAAATAAAGATGTCCAGGAGTTTGACACTCACCTCTATTCTGTGTAAAAACTGGATGCCTATGTTCTAGTGTTCTAGAAAATTGTTTCATGTTACCTTATTAAGAACCTACAACTCTGAGGTATGAATAACTATCTCCTTTTTACAAATAAGGAAAACTGTTTCAAGGAGTTCCTCAGTGGTTCTCTTCACTGGGGTGAGAGCTGGGAAACGTGTGTGTCAGGCATCACCTCAGACTTGATCAAGGTCTGGGGGCAAGGCTCGTGAATACAAACATGTAGTCCCAATCAAGAACTATGAGTCACCTCAAGATGTGATAGATTTGCCCAAGATGAGACAGTTAATACACTGTAAAGCCAGGATTCCAACTCAGTCTTCAGATTTCAAGTTCCATTCCACGCCTCTCATATGCCAAGCAATAGCCACCAACTCCAGGAAGCCTTCCCTGATACCTCAGTCAGAAATAATCACTTCTCTGAATTCTCACAGAAAACTGTCAACACATTTTCTTTTTACACTTCCAATACACTATTTACTTCTGACAAAGCTAAAAAAATCAAATTTACCTTCTGTTATCTTCTCTATAGCATCTATGTTGTTAAATATTTAAATATTATTTAAATAAGAAACTGTGCTAAAGAAAAATATTTAATTGTACAGTAAACATTTGGGAACAGTTCATTTTGCTGCAGGGAAAAGTAGGATCAATTTGCTGCTGAATGAAATATAGTCGACCCTCTACTAACTCACTGAGATAAAGACTTAAGCATACAGTGTATGGGAGACAAAGGGTGTTATAATACAACCAAAAATTCTGTGGAACATATATATTTGAGGACCTTGGGACACAGGAGATAAGGGAAGAAGAGAAGCAGTAGTAAGAGCCTCCAACATCATGGGTGAGGCCAGAATAAACTCCTCCACCTTCAGGGAAATCCATGTCTGAAAAGTCAAGTGGGGACACCCTGCTTGCAGGCTTGCCCTATCCCAGCAAGTCACTGAGAAAAAAAGTGGCAGAGACAGCTGATTGCCTGCCCAATATCCATTCTCCTCCTCCTAACAGAGCCCTATACTGATAATGTGCCCAAGTTTAAAAAAAAAAAAAAAAAAAATCCCAGCTTCCCTTGAACATAGGGGTGAATCAGTGAGATATAAGAATTTGTCTTTATGATGGTTTGATCAGCCAGCAGGTAATTTTTGCTCTCCCCTATTGTCTTCCTGTGTGGATGCTGGATATTATGGCTGGAGCTCCAGCAGCTATCTTGAACCAAGAGGATGGAAGCCATATTGTAGGGATGACAGAGCAGAAAAAGAGAAGCAGCCTGGAACATGGATGACATTTCGGAGCCTCCATACCAGTCTTGCAGGTACGCACCATCCTAGTCTATCTCAGGACATTTAGACAAGCTGAAGGAAAATAAAAAAACTAATTTAAGCTACTTCTCTGAATAACACCCCCCAGATTTCTTTTTTTCCTCTTATTTGGGCTTTGGATTTGCCAAATTTAGCCAACCTAATCCTGACACAAGAAGTAAATCCTATTGCATCAAGACTGACACTCTGAATTCACTGACTCTGGGAACACTCCCCCCACCCCCAACCTACTCTGGCCCCAATGAATCCTGGAAAGGACAAAACCTTTCACTTTGTAACTACAGATAAAAGACTTAGAGCACAAATGGATGACTAAGATAATACAATGACTAAACCTCATCCACACTGAAGTGTAATCGGTCCATCAGCAAGCATAGGTCATTTTTTTCCCATGGAAAGAAAGGCGTTAGAAAAATGCCAGGCACAGAATGACAATAAGAGGGAAGGACAGAGGTCATGGGGGTAGAAGGGAGAATTACTGAAAACCCCTTTCCAAGAGGACTCTGGGTCAGCTACCTTTGTGGGCGCGTGTAGGGAAACACCACCAGGGACAAGCATGACGCAGTCCAAGGGGTTCTGTAAGGCCACAAGGGGACATACACGTGTAGTACCCAGATACCATTTCCAAGGGCTTCACCTCACTTCCCACGGGTACGGAGGCCTTCTCGGCTGCCAAGGTGTATTCACAGCTGCATTTCCCTCAGGCTCACCAACACTTCCCACGGCCTAGAGAGAACATTTTCTAGAAAGCAGTATTTTCCCCACTTGTCAGTTAAGACCTATATTATTCTGAAAAACAAATTATAGTGAAGGAGGGGCGGATACCTTTTTATAGACATTATACTTTACTATGTATTTCTCTGGTTTTATCTATAACTAAAAAAAATTATTATAAGGATTTAAATAATTAAGTGATTATAAATGTCAAGTAGGATTTCAAAGGCTATTTTCCTGCTTACTTATACTAATTTTTCTATAATGATCATGCATTACTTTGCATAATTTTTAAAACTCTAAGATAAAAAAGAACATCAACACCTTTCGAGATAAAGTATGAACAACGCCAGCAGTAGTTAGAAAAGAATATGACATTTTATTTTCACTTACAGAGGTACAGTACATGAATTTAGAGACAAAATCACTGCAGGGTTCTGAAGTATTGACACCCTAAGACTTAACACACCAACATTAGTCCATTCACCGCAAAGCAGCCACATCAGCACTTCAGGCTTGGTCTTCGATGTTGTTGTTGAGATAAGTTCTTAACGTGAAATGCCCAGTAGCATCTGAATAATGTATTACAATAGACACGAACTACGTTTCAATATTCTAGGTATCTTTGGAACAAATTACACTTATTTACATATTAAGAACAGGTAGCTCTACTTTCTTACCTATTGTGAGTTTTAATGACTGATTTTAAGCTACAGAGGCTTTTCCAGCTAGTATTTCCTCAGGAGTTTCTAAAAACAACTCGTATTAATGTTTATAAAAAATAATGTTGAAAAAAGGCAATGCTGAAATAAAAGTGCTTTTAGAAATATTTAAGGACAACATAAGGTATTACTATTGGAAAACACTGTACATATTTTCGAGCCCAACAATGAAAACATTGCAGCAGCGTTTAAATGAGTTGTTTTAAAATAATGGCAATTACACTACCTTACAGACTTTTCTAATATTGAAACCTCATAATTACAATCTGAATATATAATCCATCTTACAATTAGAACTATGCACAGCTTCTAAAACATATTTTCAGGTTTATTTTCGCATGTAAATTACAGTTTAAGTTGGTCCTTGATTAGGGGAACTGTAACTACCTGGAAGCACTAAATTTGAGACAGACTTACTGAATGCCAACAAAAACCTTTACAGAGTGAAAAGCATCAACAGTACCATGCGTGGAAAAGACGCTGCTGCCCTACGTGCAACATCCCCTCCAGCACAAGACCCTCTTAGAGGCCTGCATGTTTCGGCGAGTGGCCCCCGAAGAAAAAGGAACATGCAGCAGGAAGTGGCTGACCAGCCAGGGGTATTTACCACACTGCAGCAATCCTTGAAACAGAGGAGGCTTTGGACCTTTAGCATAAGAGACTTTACATTCTTTGATTTCATTTACACCTTTTAAAAAACATAAAGTATACCTGAACTTTGTCCTCACACTTAAAACTGCTGGTCTGACTGCAGCAGTTCAAGCTGAATGAGCTCAGGAGGCAACACAACTGAAACTTCTCAGGAACACCCGGCCTCGTTCTTCCCTTCCTACCACGAAGTCACAGGCCACTTCGTCAAACTACCTGCCGTATGTAAAAGACTTAGGTTTTATAAACATAGTAGAGTTAGCTTATTATTAAACTTTTAAGAAAAGTCCAAAGATGTAGGGAAAAGTATGCTTGCTAACAGCGACTGCTTCTACAATGACAATACCAAAACCCAGCTAGAAAAATAATTTTACTGTTTTAAATAATGAAAGAAGCTAGATTTTTGTTTTATATATTACTTATTCTGCCAACAGTTGATTAGACTGACAATGAATAGATTTCTTCCACTTCTGGTGAGCTGAATTCAAGTTACATTTTAATTACAGAATACCTCCAAATGATAAATATAGCCACCCCAATAGTAGAGAGATCATCAAGGCAGGACCACCAGATGAGTTCTAAGTCGTCACCCCTGCAGACAGCACAGATGTGTTTTGGAGAAAGGCTTTAAAAAGACCTCAGGCGATGTGGTGTGGAAAGCGGGTCAGTAAAGACTCCAGTTCTGCATGACGGAATCTTCCAAACCAAGCCGCTTTCCACAAACACAAATTCAGTCTATCTTTTCTTTCTGGACCAATCTGGGAGCATCAACAAAATCTTTGCCATTGTAAAGGATAATAAAAAATGTTCCAATGCTTGCAACTGCCCAGAAGAGCACATAGGCCAGTGTTTCTGTCCATGTGTCACCTGTTGAGATTAAAAAAGAGTTGATAAAGTCTCTGACACCAGATCGAGCTTTCAGCTATCAAGCACATCTTGACAATATTAAAGCTTAGCACATCCACAGGAAAATAAAAGAATCTCTTAATCAAGGTTTAAACCAGTGCTCTCAACTCTGCTCCCACCATAACCCCTAGAGGGCTTGTTAAAGCACAGATGCTGGGCCCCACCCTAGAGTTTCTGCTCAGGTTGGAGGGGCCCAAGAATCTGCATTTCTAACAAGTTCCCAGGTGATGCTGATGATGCTGGTCCAGAGGCCACACTATGAGAACCAATGGGCTAAAGGATTTCATATTATATCACACAAATAATTACCACTTTCAGAATACAGACTTTAGTATTACAAGAAACTATTAAAAGTCACAGTTCTATTCACTAATATTAGCTACTATCAAAATACCTACACAAAAATACATTTACAAATACACATGCTTCAGAAAACACATAGTCAAATATAGAAAACAAAACCCAATACCATACTTAGTAATGTATTTAAACACAACTCTGCTGATAGGCATTTTTCAAAGTCTAGGATTCAGGAAGGTTAGCAGCAGGCTAGCAGGAAAAGGTCTATTTTATTTCCTTGACTAGAGCCCGGTATCGCTTCTCTTCTGCACCGGCACTGCCTCATCTGCAGACGGGGAAGCACCTGAGGCCAACAGGCAGTAAGGGCACCATGGGAAGAAAGCCAGGTGTTTAGACTTGCCTAACAAGCTATCAGCGATCACTCTGCAACTGCTTTTCCATTTTCTTAAAAACCACACTCTGAACCAAACCGAACCCCCTGCTGACAACCCTATAGGACAGCCATTTCCAAGGCTGTAATCTTTACGGAAGCAGACTGCCACATCTTTCTCCAGTGGAGTGGCTGGTGGGTTCGAACCGCCTACATTTCAGTGCGCAGCTGAGCGCTTAACCACTGCACTACCAGAGCTCCTTAAAAACCACCATAACCAAAAAAAAGCCCAGACCCGTTACCATCAAGTTGACTCCAATTCATAGCGACCCTACAGGACAGAGCAGAACTGCCCCATAGGGTTTCCAAGGAGCAGCTGGTGGATTCTAACTGCCAACCTTTTAGCTAGCAGTGAACACTTAACCACAATACGGGGTGAGAATCAGACATTATCACACCCAAGCAGCTCAAAGGTCATTATTTCACAACAATTAACTGATAAGAGATGTTACTATCCAAAGATTAACTATCAGCATCCAATCTCTTTTTACTCAAAAACACATCTGAATTTTCATAACAGCTCATTTTCACAACTCTAAGTTTAAGACTCTTCTTGGGCAAAAAGAAGGAAGGCAGTTCCTCATCTGCAACTGTCATATTCAAACCTTTCTCATCACCCCCACTTCTGACCTGGGTTCCCAGTTCCTCAGCTTCCTAGAAAATCTGATCCCCTCAGCCTCCTCACTCATCGCCCTGTCCCTTGCCTGCCTGCTCACACTGCCCCATTCTTTGAAGCTCTTCACCACATAGGGGATGAACATTAGCTATTACTATTGTTAACGGCTTGTTTGTTTTTACAGCTCCCCTCTCCAGTTTCAGATCCTTAAGGGCAAGTTCCATGTCTTCTTACCCTCTGGCCTCAGCACTGATGCAGCTCCCCCGCAGACAGCGGGCACTGAATAAATGTGTACTGAATGAACAAGCCTGGACAGCTGGCCCTAGCCTCATTACGCTAAAAAGGAATGAATCAACTTCTCCCCGCTGTGTGCTTTCCTCGTCAGCTCAGGTTCTTTGTTGAATGTATACTTAATCCATTAAAAGTTAATGATAAGTAATGTTTTAATCTATTAATGACATTTATTTGTCCAACAATAAGTGTTTAATTAGATAAACTATACAGCCATAAATGGGATAGTATGTAGTCCTTAAAAATGTAGAAGACTATGTAGTTACATGGAAAATGTTTATATTGCTCAGTGAAAAAAGATTACAAAAAAGTATGTATAATATATCTCACTTTTGAAAAAACCCACACACTCATAAAGATTAAAATAAGATTGTTAAGAATAGTTAGCTTATCCCTGAAAATTGGGATGGTGAATAATCTTTTCTTTTTTTACCTAACTGTATTTTCTATAATTACTATGTTATTTTGGTAACAAGAAAAAAGTGTTCTCAAAATCTTAAGTAAAAAGAAATACCATTTATTAAAATACTGGCTTTATATTTTACCTCCTGTCACTTCTAAGAAGCCCTGGTGGCTCAGTGGTTTAGAGTTACAGCTGCTAACCAAAAAGTCAGCAGTATGAATCCACCAGCAGCTCCTTGGAAACGCTATGGGGCCGTTCTACTCTGTCCTGTGGGGTCACTGTGAGCCAGAATCGACTTGACGGCAATGGGTTTGGGTTTTCTGGTCACTTCTAAGGACCAATCTCATCTGCTCACTTCACTCACTAAATTTAATAGGGAAACATCAAGTGTTGAATGAACTAAAAAACTCAAGATGCTATACAAGAATGTTCAACATTGTAACTAAGAAATAAATGTAAGAATGTGAAATAAGAGCAGACTTACCAGCCATAAGCAAACAGATAATGCACATTGAAAAGGCAACAACCATGATGACAGGCAACTGGAAAAGAAAATGGAAAAAGAGAAACCACTGCTTAAGAATGCTAATCAATGGTTGCAAAATCAGCTGCGCGTGCTTTGCTTGAAAAAGAATACAATTTTCTGCAATCTAACATAAACAATATCTTGGCCACAACAGTGGGCTCAAACATAGCAACGACTGTGAGGATGGCACAGGACTAGGCAGCGTTTCATTCTGTTATACATAAGAGGTCACTAACGAGTCAGAGCCAACTTGATGGCACTCAGCAACAACTTTTTCAACAAAATGCCATTATTTAGGGGCTCACTCATGACTGCCGAAGTCTTCCGATGGTTTAAGTTACAAGATCTGAGAAAGCATGCCTTTGCTCCAAACCAAGAAGTGCTCAGTGGAAGGGGGTTGCCCAGGTGAGAACCCAGACACTAGGGCTCTCCTTCCATTCCAGGCACTTCCCTTGCTAAGTCTAGGGAACAGAGGAGTCAATAGGGAAAGAAGGGTGAAAAGCATACTTTGTCTCACGTTACAAGTTTGCCTCCGGCAATACCTGAACTTACGGTGACTGAAGACTTCCTGAAATGAGAAATTTTCCACATTCCCTATGCTTACGTGCCTTACACAAAAAGGGCGTGAGCGAGTGGGAAAAGAAAACAAATGCCCCAAAGTTATTTTACTCCTCTCCACACTCTTCCCTTTGGGGAAACCTAAGTATTTATATTCCATTTAGAACAACAGAAAATGTTTTAAGTCAATGGGAGTTGGCACCATCTGTGGTGCCGTCTTCAGACACAATGCTTTTTCAACATCTTGAAAAACATGAAGGTTTCTTACAGCCAGGAATTTCCAATCCTTTGGAACACTTAAAGGACTATGAGACTCTAATTCATCCACTGAATAGTTGCCAAGAAATAAGTCTATGGAATCCTAGAACAGAAAGAAGGAAATTCTATTATTATAGTACTGAGGAATAATGCAAAGGTACAACCACCTAATGACCAAAAAGGCATACGATACTATACAAACTTACTTGTCTAAATCCATCAGAAAAGTTGTTCCTGTAATACCGTACCAGTGAGTTCCAGCCATCCATTATAAGCCCCAACTGAGTTCTCTTTCCAGTTCTGGTTGAAAGAGGTTAATTTCTGAGTTATGAATTTACACATTAAATTCTCACAGTTTTCTGGCCAGTAAATAGGTGGTATAGGGATAACTGAGTTACAGAGATTTAAAAAAATGACCCTTGTAAATTTAAACAAAAACTTCACAAAAGAAATCTCTGGCATATCCAAGAAATACATATTCTCTTTCTAAAATACGAGCAAAGTAGGACACAAACGGGACACTCAGTTCCAGCTGCAAAGACAAGAAACAGAAGGAGAAGCACAGAGCCCAGATTAAGTGGTGTGAGACAGCAGGCAAAGAAAAACCGGAAATCTGATTTTGCTCCCCGGAATCTACATAACAGATAAAGACCCATCTGCATTTATGACAAGTTCACAACAGCCTAGCTCCTCACTACCCACAGTGTGGTATGAAAGCAACATCAGCATCACCTGGGTGCTTTCCAGGCTTGCACAACCTCAGGCCCTGTCCCAGACCTGCTGAAATCAGGCTCTACATTTCAACAAGACCCCCTGTGACTCAGGGGCACAGGGAGGTTCCAGAAGCACTGAAGAGCCTAGTTCTCAACCCTCAGCGTGCAGCGCCGGGGCATCACCCCTAAGCAGTCCTGACGCGACTGGTCGGAAGTGAGGCCCAGGTGCTGGTGTTTTGCTGCTGTTGTGTGAAAGCCGCTCAAGTGATTCTAATCTGCACCAGGCCCGTGAAGCACTGCTCTGGAATGCAATTCTAAAAGCATGACTTGCCTGGTGAAGTCAGTCTTCAAGGCACCAGTTCCCGCGTACTGTTTGGCACAAGCATTTGCGTTGTCTGCCCAGCCTGTGAAAAAAGATTTTAAAAAAAGTTGATAATGATTAAAAGGACAACCAGAGTCCTAAATCCAAAATGTTACTTTAAGTTACAAAATTTAAGTACCTTACCTCTATTAAAGAAATTACCTACCATTTTTGTAAATCTTCTCAAATTCATCTTGTTCTTCAAGCTTTTGTCCCACATGCAAAACTCCTAGTCTCTGGAATAAGAACCATACCCACACTTATGTGTAACAGATTTCCACAGAAAGAAAAAGCAGACAGTCCACAAATCATAAGCACATGGTCCCTGGCTGCTGGCTGCAGGCCTGAGATGCACTCTTTGCATACAGGGGTCCCAGTTCGCATAGCCCTCTCCTGACCAGGGCAAGCACCAAGCCTCTCCTGAGGGCTCCTCTCCCCAGCAGCCCCCCAATCTCCCTTGAGCCCAACCACCACAGGACTGTTCGTTCTCAAGAGGGGCAGAAGGGAAAGGAAAAGGGAGAGAGTGAAAGCTGCTGCAGGGTCTCACCACCGCTTCCTCCTTCCCTCCTGTGCCCAACCTTCCACTGCCTCTGTCCCTGCTGCCCTCCTCCTCCACGCAACTCACTATCCCCAGGTTTCCTCACCCCAGGGTCATCCCCAGGCGCACCTCCATCCCAGGGACCCCTTGACAATCTGACAGATGTTTATATCTAACTCTCCACAAACTGCACATACACACAGCCCTTGTATATAATCGCAGGGGGTTGTGGGTCCCCTGAAGCTCCTCGATGGATACCCTTCAGGGTTCACCAACCACAGATCAGGAAACCCTGCCTTAGCCTTTGTCTCAGACCCTCAACTCGCAGAACTACCATCGTCACTGCTCTCCACAGACAACATCTCAGTTTCTCTAACTCAGGACGGTTCCTCACTCCCACCCTCAGATACAGCACAGGAGCCACCTCCATGGCTTCTAGCTGGGAAGGCACTCTGCCCTCACTGGAGGGAGACAGGCACAACTGCAGGGTCCCACACTAGCTGGCCATGCTGCCAGGGGGGTTCCTGCCCCCACACTCTCTGGAGGCTGCTTAGGTTTTTGACCACTACATCTAACACATAAGATAATTAAATACAGATTCTAGAACCTAGTTAAGTGGGTTTTTCTTAGTCAGCTTTGGAATCAAACCATTTGTAACATTGTTTCTATTGAAATACATACTCTGTAAGTATACTCAACAGATAAACAAGGACCTAGTTAGTATAATACCCAAAATGGAGACCACTCAAACAGGGAAATCACTCTGTGGTATAAGAACATGTTTTACTTTAGTGTTCAAGAACAATTCACTGTAAATGAGTACTTTACCATAATTTCCTCCTGGGGATCATGAAACTGTCATAAACAAAGATGAAAGCTTACTAATTACCTAGGCAGGAAACCATTTGGGATACATTTTGTTTGCCATTCACAACAAACGCCAGTGTGATTTGAAAATTTGGGCTCTACATTATTTTTAACTCCAAATACAAACAAAAGAAAATATTTCTACCTATTTTTCTCAATAGCACAATCCTAGTGGTGAAGCTAAGCTATGACAAAAACTTTTAACCTGGGAGTTAATAGCTGTTCCCAGCAATAACAGAGATACAAATAAAGACCACCTTGAGGTACTACTTTGTACTACTACAATAGAGAAAAAAATGTTTTAAATAAAAATGTCTAACATTGGCAAGAGTTCAATGAAATGGATTCATTTACTCACTGCTGGTGTCAACGTAAACTAGTATTACCCTATTGGAAAGTAATTTTTTTTTTTTTTTTTTAATTTAACACAATAGTTCTACTTCTGGGAATTAACCCAAAGGAGAGAATTCAACTTAATAATAACAAACACAGATATATTCTCTACAGTATTACTTATAAGCCAAAAAGGCAGTGACCTAAATAGCTTGGTAAATTATAGTATAACAATGAAGCCATTAAAAACTATGACTATGCATAATGCTAGGGGAAAATGACAAAATTAAAAATTGTGCATTTATATACTGACCATGGTTATACAAAATGTGTATACCCAAGGATGGCAATACACGAAAGCAAAAAGAGCTGGGTTAGGGTGGAAGCAATATGCGTGTTTTTTGTTACTGGTTTTTAAAGATGAAGTTTCTTTAATTTTGTTGCTATATTGTCTTTAATGAAAGAAAAAAAAAGAACTTGTACCTGAAGTTGGGCCTGAAGTGAACGGCGAGCTAACAAGCTCTGGATGACATTGGTCCTATCTAGACAATCCATGCAATTGCTGCGGAACACGCCTTCCTGGTTGGTCACCACCTTGCCAGCAGAGTCCACTAGAAAATAACTAAAACATATTTGTATAAACACTCTCATACCAAAGTCAGTCACATCTACTAAGGACATACCTCTTACAACTGGACATTATTCTCAGTGACATTATTAGAACCTGTAAACTAAAAGATCAGACAGCAATGTGTGGTCCAGGTATATTTGATTACCATAGACCAAACAGAGTTTGAATGTCTGAGGCAAGACAGCCCACCATCCAAAAAACGACTGTAACATTAGAGGTCGTTTCACAAAGAAATGTGAAGAAGCAGAGCTGGGAGTACTGTAAAGGTTTCTCTGGGCATCAATCATGTTTCCCTAAGGCCAGAAGAGGGTTTCCTTCAACACAATTACTCCAACCAGGTACCTACATATCAGCATTCGCAAAGCGTGGTCCCCTGTCTATCTGTACTATCTGCAGCACAATCCCCTGGGTTGCCTGTTAAAGATGAAGATCTTTGGCCTTGAGATCAACTGAATCAGAATCTCTGAAGCAAGAGTTGGATACTGTGCATCAAACACACTTTTTAATCCTCTTTAAAAATGGGTAATATATGTGAAAATAGTATAAAACTTGTAAAGTAGGGTATTATATGAAAAATCAGTTTCCCTTCCTCCCCTTAACCACCCAGATGTCTGCACGGCAGCCAACCATGATTACCAGTTTCTGTGAAGTCTTCTTTTTTTAACAAGTTCCTCAGATAATTCTCTGAACTTGAAAATTTGATGACACACAACGTAGTGGTTAAGAGCATGGACTCCAGCAGCAAAGAATCTGTTTGCTAGCCTTAGCTCCGCGGGCATCTTACTCTCTGGGTAACTTTAAATAATCACCCTCTCAGAGCCATGGAGGTGACAGCTCCACGGGGCTGTCCTACAGTGTGAATGAGATAATGTACGATGCACATAAAGTGCTTCACAGAGTGCACGGGACAAAGTATACCTAATACCAAGTAATAGTGATTTTATCGAAATTATTCTCAAGAATCCAAAAGGAGGAGGAAATACAGATTGACCAAGGGCTAAATGAACAAGTGAAGTGAACTAATAAAAATCATGACCTTGAGACTGGGGCCTAGAAGATGTTTAGACTAAAAATCTACATCAGGTTCATTTAGAACTGGTGTGCACACATGTGTGCGTGTGGTGGCACTGCACTAGCATTTATAAAATACCACCTCTTCTAAAGTCTACAGTAAGTCTATGAGGTAGGCACTATCTCCACTTTACGAATGGAGAAACCATGGCTTGAAGTTAAGTAACTTGCCCCTAGTCACATGGCTAATAAGAAGCAAACTGGGATTTCAAACTGAGATGGGTCGGACCCCAAAGTCCAGATTCTTTCCACTGCCCCAGAAACTCTTGGGGAAAAAAGTCCAGAGGGGTCATCTGAAAGTCACTGGTGAAAGCTCTGTTGCCCCTGTGGGGCAGAGTGAATGGCGATGGACAGATTTTGGTGTCAATTTTACCTTCTTTCTTACACCCTTGTGTGGCAATAATTCATGGGTGACCCCAAGAACCACCCTCTGACAATGTGCCTGGCCCGGCCAGTGTTTTCTCTTAATAGCCCAATAAGCCATCTCCCTTCACTAGCTGTGTTCACGACAAAACTTCACAGAAAAAAAGCAGATTTAAGTAATGGCAGATAATAACTTCAGATGTATAAAAATATATATTAAAAAACTAGGCAAATGTCTGTTGGAGATGTTTTGCTATATTACTGTGTAACAAGATAGAAAAGGTACATTTGGGTTGCCAGGTTTAGAACTGTCACACAGAGGCAGGGCAAAATGACAGAACGGTTTAAAGAGTCCTTCTTCCAGCTTTAAATAAGACTGGCATACACATAGAGCACAGCAAACCTGGGAACCAATACAGCCTTCTGGAAAACAATGTGGTAAACACGTATGGCAAGTACCAGAAAGATATTCAGACCCGTTGATCCATTAATCCTACTCTCAAGAATTTCAGAAAAGTAATTTAACAGAAGTCAAAGAGATATACCCAGAGTGACCCACTGCAGCACCATCTTTTGTGGGAGGAGAAGAAACGGAAGCAAACCAGATGCTCAATGTGAGCAAGAACATTTAACTGAGACTGTGTGACACAATGGAAAACGGGGGAGCCATTAAACACCGTCATTACAAACAGTCTGAGCTAATGGGGAAAAAAACGCCTGTGGAGAATGTCTGGTGGAAACTGACTGTAAAAAAGTAGTAAACTGATTTCAATTATGTAAAAAGTTATAAATGTGTGGAAGGTAATTCATAAAAACATGAGAACACGGGCTTAGATAATTTTTAAGAATTTAAAAACGTTTTTAAATCATCAAATCCCATCTTTCCAATAAAAAAAAATAGTATCGACGAGCCCTTGTCAACCCAGTGAACTATATTTGTAAGTCGGCCAGATAAAGCATAATAATAAATATGATTGATATAAACACACACCTCTTCCCCCACCTCCACAGGGAAATAATATAGCTTACCTGAATTCATCTTGCATTTCTGCTACCTTATCCAATAAAATACTTAGTCGATCCCATCTCATATTTTTACATTCCTTATGGAAATCAAAGGCAATATATCTATCAAGAGAAAAAAATACTCAGAAACTGACCAGATTATTCCTTTCCCTTCTAGCAATAACACTTTCATAAGCTGATTCTCCTCCGACACCAGAGTGTATAATATTTCCTGGGCTGGGTTTACCACTACACATACATATACACACATACACTCCAGCTCCTCATTCTCACACCTACGGAAGAAAGAAATATATATACATACGTCCACACACATATATAAATACACACACGTATCTTCACACGTTCTGCTAGGGGCCCTCAGGTAGGAAGAAGGGAGAAGCCTAGAAAAATGCTAGAAAAGTAGGTTCAGGTACAGTAATTAGGTACATACTGGAAAGAGGCCTTGCCTGAATACCTATCATGTATTTATTTTCTACAGCCTATGTGAAAAGAACAGGGTTCCTTTTTGTTTTTCTCAAATCAATTAAAATGGTCAAGTAATTCAGTCCAAGGAGGATTAGTCTGAGTGTCCACCATGTACTACGGGTTGTGAGAAGTACAGAGGCAGGATACTCCCCCTCTGATTAGTGACTAGCCATCCTAACAAAAAATTCACTTTCCTTTACCAATATCTAAACTTCATACATATGCGTGGTAGACAGAATTTTCACATCAATTTGTAATAAGCTGTTTAAAGTTATCTAATGTGGGAGACCCAGGTTCAATTCCCAGCCAATGTACCCATGTGCACCCACTACCCATCTATCAGTGAAAGCTTGTCTGTTGCTGTGATGCTGAACAGGTTTCAGCAAAGCTTCCAGACTAAGAAGGACTATGAAGAAAGGCCTGGCAATCTACTTCCAAAGACCAACCACAAAGACCCTATGGATTCACAATGATCCAATTCACAACCAATCATGGGGATGAAGCAGAACGGGGCAGCACTGTGTCGCGTTGTGCATGGGATTGCCATGAGTAGAGGGCCGACTCAATGGCAGCCGACAACATTTAACAGGCACAGTTATAAAAGTTAGAAGATATTTGACAGTGAAAGTGTCCTACCACGAGGCGAATAAAGTTGCCCCTCAAGAGGGGAAGAAATTAGTAATCGAATCCTGAAAGTCAAGGGAAAAAGGGCGAGTGCAGAGAACCTGAACACCATGGATGTGGGAGAATTCCCATAGTCTGCTTCTGCCCAACTCCCTGCTCGGGATCACGATAAGTCATAAAACAGGAGGACTGCTCTGCTCTCACCCACACAGCAAAGATTTAGATGAGGTGCCTGTTCTCCTGGGACTCTCTTGGGTCCAACAGATTGAAGGGGTGTCAATCAGTATGTGGGCTTCTGAGCATAAGAGAGGGGCTCCTTCTAACTCCATGATTATCTCAGGTGAGGATGATATCCTCATATACCCACCCCTCACTTACTGACACAGTTAGGTTCCAAAGACCAGGTCGTTACGTGAAAATCAGGGTTATGCTAAAATGGGGGATTTTTTTTTTTTTTTTCTGTTTTCAGACCATCCACTTGTCTGATTTTTTTATTTAGAAAAAATATGATCATAGAAATAATACTAGCTAAGATTTACTGCGACGAATCCAGTTATGGATGATTCCTCTGTGGAGAAGGAGGCCTAAAGGAGACAAAGCTGGATAAAGTCAGGCTGTGTGACTGAAAAGCCCACAGCTTAACCAATTCACCTTCGTCCTGTGTTGGGGGCCTCCACTCCCACCCCTGCAAGCCCTTTGTTCACAGTTCCGGGGCCTGTTCTGACCTCCAGGCCTGGCGAGTCACTGAGGCTTGGGGCTTCCCATGAGGGTGCTGGGAGCCTGGCCGTGCACCCAGACCCACAAAGGCAAGGCTTCAGGCCCAGTTCAGTTCACTTTGGGATGTCATTAAACTCGCATGCATTTCTTGCAAACACCCTCTCCAGTGCCTCTTGCTTTCCTCCCTTCCTACCCCACAGCAATTTTGAGCTGCAGGGCCTCAGGCCGCACAGGAGCTGGGAACCCAGGCGCCCCGCTGGCTTGGTGCTGCCTGTGCGTCTGGCCTCCATTCACCAGCAGGAGGGAGCAGAGGGCCAGGGCAGTGCAGCTCAGCTTCCCAGAGGTCACCCGGAAACCCTCCTTGAGGGAAAGGATGCTCTGCAGCCGCTACCACCATGCTTGCCGTCTCATTAATGCACAAAATAGTTGGATAGTAGATTTTTTACTGCTGTTATAAACGCAAAATGTCGGATAATGGGATAGCCGATAAGTAAGTAGGTATAGTACAAAATAGAGATTAGCCAACTGAAACGCTAACAACTTTGGGAAGACTGGAGGTGGGGGCAGGCATTTTCAAAGGCAACTCCAATGGAATCAGCAGTGTGACAGTTATTTTCAGAGTGCTCTGACCACAAGTGATAGCTCTAGATTTGTTTAAAGAATTTAAGAAGCTCACTAACATCCAACTGCATTTGGATTCTTAAGCTTGTATCCTTGTTCTAAAATCACATTTATATCTCCTAAGAACGAGCTCTAAGCTTCCACTGTTCCAGGAAGAAACCCTTAGAGACATTATCACCTTGCACATCTCACTTTTTCACCCAGTTTCCAAGAGACTAACTTTCCAATGCTAATGCTCCCCATCACTTCTCACAAGTACAACCATATGACTTTTCTCTTTCTGGCCCTTTGCTAATCCAGCAGCTTAATTAACCTGCTATGGTAACAACTGGTTGAAAAACTAAAAAGTGGCTTGGTCCAACAGACAGACTACAAAAAAATCTACCATTTGATTTCAGACTTGAACCAACAGGCTGATATTTTTCCTCCTGCCAGCATATATATTTATCAAGTAAAAAATATTCAAATATGTGTTTTTCTGATGCTCCTCTGTCTGATGGTCTTTAGAGCCCACAGAAGGTAACTAGTAACAGCTTTGGGGTGCTCACTCTTTAGCAGTAGGCGCCCTTTAATTTCCCTGAAACACTGAGTGTACAGCCTTGGGACTCCTCAATTTCCCAAAGTTAGCTACTGCTAGAAACTGCGAATTCCTCAAGACAACTCTGGTGCAAGGTATGCCCACAGAAACCCTCTGGGACCGAGTCCTAAGCGGGGTTATAAACAGGAGCCAGCAGATGAACTTTTCCAGTACAGATATGCTGGGCTCCAACCCGAAAGATCCCAAATTTACATTTCTAAGGGATAGTCTAAGTTCTTCACAGGTTTCTGAGGTACACCTGATGAGGAATTTCTTCTCTGAGTCAGCCAAAGTGTGTTTGGGCAGGTTCCACTGTGAGAAGGTGGAAATGTAGATGCAGTGAAAGTGTGATGAAGTTGCTAGAGTTTTTAAGCTGGACACAAAAGACTTAAACTCTTCCCCAAAGTTTCATTACATTATTCTGTTTTGGGATATGTTTGAAATTTTCCATTAGGTTAAAACAACTTCTCCCCCAAAAGAACACAGTATCATTTCTTAAGATAGGAAGTATTCCCTCAATTGCCTGTGACCACTTCCTACCACAGTTTACGTCACCCTCATGGCTGTTTCCTGACACAGAAAGCTCCAAATGGGCTGACTCATTATCACCTTGCACCTTTCCACAGGGTAACTGTGGATGTTTTAGGATTCCCACCTTTTGATCGGCTACCCAGAATTTTCACCTGTTACCAGGTGACTGCTCATAAGAGGGGCAAAGCTGCTGCTCCAGGTGAGACCACTGTGCAGCAACTGAGCTGCCCCAGCTCCCATGGCAGAGGGGAACACAGAGACCACACCAATCACAAGCACTGGCAATCTGTGATCCAATGGCCATAGTGCCACAAAGCTTCGATAATGAGATTTTGATCAGGGGCTAAACTTTTTACCAAACTTAGATGCAAACGTGAATGTTATTAAGTTATTTTGCAACATGAAATTATGCCAGAGAAAATTTCAAGTCAACCAAATCATGCCTTGATTTATTATTGAAAAGAAATGCAAGGTGAAATATATTACACGTAGTGAGATCTATGTACTCGTGTATGTATGTGAGCGTACATCTTTGTATGTGTAGAGAAAACAATCTGAAAGGACCTGCAACTGATTTCAAGTGAAGTACCTGATCATTTCACTTCCCAAGGAAGACACCATTGTTGCAAATGTCTGTTCAAGTGGCTTCTCTGAGCCCTTCTGGTTAACCTGGAAGAAATTTTAAACACTCATAGCTTTCTTTCAAGTTTATTTAAAAGAAGATTTAAAAGGGGATTCTGACAGTATTGTTTTTAAGAAACATGTAAGAAACGTACCAGATTGAGTATAACTTGCTTTCCATAAATAATTACTTGTGAATCAAAATGCCTTTGGAAACCGTCCATCTAGGAGGGAAAAAAAAAAGTTATAAACTTTACTAGATTACATTACAGGAATCTTTATAAGATTTTTTAAAGTACCTCCTTAAATGTCCTATCTCTGTATTCAAGGAATAAGGGTGGGATGGAGATCATGTCTTCTAAATACTTTGTAGTAAATAGTAATTGTAAATCATTTTACTCTGAGCTGCAATACTACTATTTTAACTCTGAATACAATCTTGAATAGAACACACCAAATACTCTAAAGAGTGTGAAGTTGAAAATCTTACTGAGGTCTCTAAAATCTAATATGCCAAGCCATTAAGTCCCAGTTTGCTTTTCCACATCTGACATGCCATTTATGCAGCCTTTTGGTTTAGAGGTTCACTGTGTGCCAGAACCAAGAAAAAGGCCTCAAATATGCTGAATTCTGACATGTGGGGAACAAATATGTGTTCCATATGCAAACTATAATGCCATTAATTTTCTATTTTTAGCCAAGGAAGAAAACGTGGAAGATACGTACATGATTTGCTACTTTGTTGATCTGTGGCAGTGGTTTGTACTTGAGGTTTGGTCTTTGGGACCAGAAAACTGGTACTGATCCTCGCGTCTAAAAGGGAAGAGAGAAACATGAAATGAAAAAAACATACACGCTTGTTTTTCTCAGCTTACTTAGCATCAGGGTACATACATCGATTTTGCAAAGCAAAAAAATAACACAACTTAGCAACTCTGAAAGTTCACGCGTGCACCCGCTCCTCAAGTTAGTATTTTGTGGGAATACATTTGGAAAGGATTTTCTCTCCTTCTAATTTTATGTACAGGGTGCTTGTGTAGGAGACATCTGTTTCCCCCTAAATTCTAAAATAAACCAATTTCTTCATCAGTAAAAATCAAACAAGCTATATTCTATAATTTGGCATTATGAAAAACTTAGAAAATTGTTTTATTCATTCTCAAATGAATATGTTTATTGAACATGTTTAGCCACTACTGCTCAGGAGCAGCAAGTGATCCAGAGCTCTAAAAGAGACAACCAAAAAGTGGTGCTGGCTCACAACGAAGTACGAGGCAGGGCAAGTCGGCTGTAAGCCAGCGGCGTGGCCCTCCTTCATCACCCTGAATAAATCTAAAGGGTTAAGCAGATAGGTGGCTCTGTTTCCATACCCTTGCACCCCCAACCCTCTCCTTTTGGGATTTAATTTAAGGGCAGCAAATGTCAGCAAGTGAGTGCCAGAGTCATGGAATATTCTTGTTCTGGGCGAACTTTTTTCCACACTGTAGATAAAGATAAAACTTAAAAAAAAAAAAAAAGGTGGGGGAAGGAATTTCAACAACATGCCAGAAAATGATAATCCAAGCAGAAAAGGTCACTGGCCAGCTGCCCAACTTTGCCTACCAGACACAATAACTTGCCTGCACAAAGGAAGCCCTACTCCCATTGTAGTGCACGATCTGTTCTGTTTCTACAAAGTTAGCTGCGTGGCCTTCAGAATCAATTCCTAAATTGAAGAAAAAAATAGTGAACTCTATTTATTACATAGGAAACATAACAGAACCTCACTGGTTCAGGTTAACTTGGAGAGAATTGTCAGTTCAAACTAGCGGAAAAGTACTTACAAAAATAAATTTTAAACAACTGCACAGTACATGATCACAAAACTAATACAAGCCCACTCATTTAAACAGGCTTAGAGAGGAAGACCAAGGACTGATTAATAAACAGATGAAGCTGACTGCTATTTAACACATCAATTGTTTATACACACACAATTCCTCTAAAACAGCATTTCTCAAACTTGAGACATCTTCTAAAGAAAAATAAATTCTCAAGGACCTGAGAACATGTCCATAGATCCCAGTCTGAAAAATACTATTTTGAAAGTCAAAACCTTCCATTTAAGTGATCATACTTAGTAATAACACATTAAATGCAAATGTGGGCCATTATGTAAATAGTATTCATGTATTATAATGTAAATAAATGATCGGGCAGATGCTTACATTGATTTTAATTATTAAAATGAAATATAAAAATTATATATGATTCTAAAACTTTTGTGACATCTAGAACTTCTAAAACTTCTATAACCACATGAAACCTCATCTGAAAAGCACTGAATTGTTTAGAATCGTGATACCAGCTGGTCCCTTCAAACGTGTGAAGCGGTCTTCTATGACCTTGTCTACATGATCTGTTTTCACTAAGAAAGAGCCTGCTTACATAATAAGCAAAAGCAACTTTCAGGCTAGTCCTTGACCCAAACAAATTACCAAATTATCAGAAAGAAGTCAATGGAGTTTTAACTGTCCCAAATACTTCTTAACATCCTTTTGGATATTTTTCTCAAGCATAACATCTTGAGGTGTCCATGTGGTACAGTTTCTGTTAGTATATTATGGTGGGAAAGTACAAGAAGAGAACAAAATTATTGTGCCAAATCAGCAGTAAAATGATTTCTCGATGCTTTCTAAGATTACTTTCAGAAGCATGGACTACGCATGTTTCCCTCCACAATTCCCATTAAGGAATAACATGTAGTTATTTAAAAGTGAGAGATTTATAAAAAGATTCCCACAATATATTGTTAAGTCAAAAAAACCAAGGTGCAAAAAAATGTACACAGTAGACAATCACTGTGTACACAGAAGGAGAAGAACACACGCCTGCATCAGCGTGAAAATTACCTGGAAGGATAAATGAAAAACAAACAACTAACCAGCTGGTAGGGGGTGAGGATCAAGCAGATGGGGTAAAAATTAGATTTTTTTTATTGCGTATCTTTTAAAACTTTTTGGTATGTGAACTATGTGAATATGTTATCTATTCAAAAAATTAAATTAAAAAATATGTTTCCATCCAAGAAAGTCTAGTTACCAGGGAGTAGGTAACTCTAATTCTGGTTCTCTGATCTTGGCCAGGTCACTCAATCAGTGTCTTTCTTCCTCAGCTATACCATCTATAATGAGGGAGATTAACCAAATAACCTCCACAATTTCCTAGCCCAAAGCTTGTGTGATTTATTTAATAGCACACAGAGTTTTATTGTGATATGTTCTGGTAAAAGGTAAAAATAGAAAGGGTTGGAGTAACTCCTTTTTATTATGAAAGTAACTTAATAAAGATTTTAAAAGCTTGGTTTGAGCAAATTAGCATACTGGTGGTACAAAACCTAGAGAATAAAAGTTCAAAATGTAAATACTTATAAAGTTCAACGTGTAGCTTAATGCGTGCAAGAACAATACAAGAAAATACTTTCTGATATCGAGTTTGGATTATTGGAAACTACATTAAATTCAGCTGTGCTTTCAGACATTCAGCAAACAATGTGACCCGTGCCTCTCAGCAGGGAGGAGCAGCCTATGGTGTCACACCGCCACCTGCAGCGTAAATTACAGCAGCTGGAGTAAAGCACAGAAAACCAAACCCACTGCCACTGAGTTGATTCTGACTCATAGCCACCCTGTAGGACAGAGTAGAACTGCCCCCACACGGTTTCCAAGGTTGTAAATCTTTACAGAAGCAGACTGCCACACATTTCTCCTGCGGAGCAGCTGGTGGGTTCCAATGGCCAATCTTTTGGTTAGCAGCCAAATGCTTTAACCACAGTGTCACCAGAGTTCCTAAAGCACTGATGACCTACCTAATTATTACAATCAAGCAGGAGATTAATATTTATTGAGGCTATCAAATGATAATGAAAACAAATTCAAAAGGTCATATTCATGTCACCATAAGACGAAATGTTAATTAGTGATAGATCTGACCCAGTATTAAATCATGCTGAGAAAATTAATCTCACCTCTTACATAGTAGCGCACACCAGCTCGGAAACAACTCCTTCTTGAGATGAGAATCCAATCAAAGTATTTTCCATTGATAGAACACGAGTGCATTGTAATAACTGAACTACATTAAGAAAAATGTAACAGGTGTAAAAATCATACTATTATTTCCAGGTTCAATATGAATTATTTACCCTCATGAGAATGACTCCTTTTTTGAGAAAAAAGGGCTGAAAATACGCAAATCTTTCCAGTTCTTCATGAGCACTCACAAGTCTTTAAATCAAATCAAACCCATTGCCACTGAGTCGATTCTGACTCATAGAGACCCCACAGGACAGAGCAGAACTGCCTCATAGGGTTTCCAAGGAGCGTCTGGTGGATTTGAACTGCCAACCTTTCGGGTAGCAGCTGTAGCTCTTAACCACTATGCTACCAGGGTTTCCCACAAGCCTTTAGTATTATAATATTCAAATGTCGAGTTTTGTCAAGTCAGTAACCCTACAATGTTATGCAATAAACAGTATGTTTAAATGGTTCACTACAGTGTTTCTATTTAAATAATGACTTCCTTTCCCTGATGTCCTCAACCACTTTCTAAAGGTAAAGAATTAAGTATTAACCTACTCTGAATGAAAAGCATGTAAATTTAAAACAGATTAGCCTTCAAATAAGAAATGGAAAAAGGGCTAGACTACGGCAGTTAAAAAAAAAAAAACATCATATGCATAATTACAAATGTAAATTAGCCGTAAGAGTTGGTAAAGCTTATGAAGATTTACAGATCGAACTGTGAATTAAAGATTATCCAGAAAGTCTTAACTCTGCTTTTTTCTTGAAATAGGAAAAGGGAACCTAAATTTTAAAAAAAGAAAAAAGACTTATCTCCTCAAAAGCTTCTTAATATAAAACTCTTTCTCTAACTAGTGGTGACAATATATGCTGCATGACACTCGCCGCCACTCAGTAACGCAGAAGAGTCAGATGCCTGAAAACTGTAAAGGTGGACCTCTCCATTTCACTCCAGAGAAAACGGCCGCAGAAGCCTTTGGCGCTGGCATGCCTCTTACATTAATGTTTTTATCGTTAAAAGTAACACACAGAGTACATAATGTATATGCCCGGTTAAAGGAATAAAAATTTACAAAACCACCTGCGTACCCACCAGCACCTTTGAAGCACCCTTCAAAATAACCACTCTCCGCTCAGCTCATCATTCCCTTGCTTGTCTTTCCTGTTTTGCCACTAAACAATTTGTTTAGTTTGAACAGTTTTTGACCTTTTTTTTTTTTTAAACATAAAATGAATTACACTGTATGTATTCTTTTGGCTTGCTTTGTTTGCTCAACATTATGTTCATGAGGGTCATTCTGCTACGGCTGTATAACAGTCCACTGTATGACTACATTACAGGTTATATGTCCATTCTACTGTCCATGGACATGTTTCTGCTATCATAAACAGTGCGACAGCAAACACCTCTGTACATCTGCTTCTGGGACACTAGACTCCTCTTTCTCATGCTACAACATACGCTTTGTCAGCAAATCCTGTTAGGGCTATCTTCAAAACACATCCAGAGTCTGACCATTTCTCACCACCATCACTGCTACCATCCAGCTAGCCAGTATCACCTCTCACCTGGATTGCAGTAACTGCCTCCTAATTGCTCTCTGCATCCATTCTTGCTCACCTCTGGCCTGTCCACTACATTTACCTCAGTAATCAGTCTTATCGTTGTCAATCCTTTGCTCAAATTCCCCCAATAGTTGTCATCAGAAAGTAAAAACCAAAATCCTTATCATGGATTCTCTTGGTGGTGCAAACAGTTAACACACTTGGATGCTAGCAGAAAGGTTAGAGGCTCAAGTCCACCCAGAAGAGCCTCAGAAGAAAGGCCTGGTGATCCACTCCAAAAAAATTAGCCATTAAAAACCCTACAAAGCACAATTCTTTTCTGACACACATAGGGTTGCCGTGAGTCAGAATGACTCAGCGGCAACTGGGTGTTTTATTTGTTTTTTAATCTGGGGCCCAGCTACTTCTCTGAACACAGCTCCCGCCTCTCCCCCTTCGGCTGTCTGCTCCACTCACGCTCCTGCCTGGGGGCCTTGAAACTCACTATTCCCTCTGCATGTGTGTGAAACACATGACTGTATTTCTAGTCAAGAAATTACACTAAATAGAATTTAAAGCTAAATGGGTGAATTTTTAAAAACATCCAGAAAAAGATGTTCCAAAATCTTGATATTATTTGTCCATTTGCAGAGTCATTTTGAAATAAAACACAATTGGCCCAGTTCCCTTCAAGCACTACCTAAACATGTTAACATATGAACAAATATGATTTAAGCTCATTATATCCCAATACAAATTTTAAAATATACAGTACTTACACCCACTTTCTACTTAAACACACACACACAAGTACTTTGGATATAAAGTACAATTAGGAAACCTGGGATTAGTTCAATGTTTATAATTGAGCAGTTCTTTCAATTTCTTTACTACATAAGATTTATCTTCCCGGGCTTCACCCATCTCTAACAATATCTCCTTGAAACTTTCTCAAACGCCCTTTATTCCTCCTAAAAACAAATCACAGACTGTTGTGTTACCAAGCTTCTCGGGGACACTCAACAGAAAGCTGCCCCCTCAGGTTCTGCGGGGCAGAGGCCTGATTGCAGGCACTTGTCAGCACAACCGGCTCAGTCTGCTTCCCTATTTTTATCATAGTGTCTACAATAAAGACAAGTTTTTCAAATGAACTTACAATTAGATAATCATTACTCATTTTGCGTTTGTACCATGATTTCTCCCTGAGTATTATTCTTTGTACTCCAACTATTTTTATTTTTCTAGGGCTACTTCAAATGACAAATATAATTTTTAATTGTGATTCTCCTCTCCGAGCTGCTGGTCATTCTACTTTTGGAGTCTAGTTTTTGACTTACTGAGGAAAGTTTTCATTTCACAGACAGGTTCAGACTACTCGTTTGATTTACTGACACAAAACAAAACAAAAACACCAAAACCGTTGCTGCCGATTTCAACTCACAATGACCCTTTAAAACAGAGTAGAACTGCCTCACAGGGTTTCCAAGGAGCAGCTGGTAGATTCAAACTGCCGACCTTTTGGTTAGCAGCCTGAGCTCTTAACCACTGTGCCACCAGGGCCCCTTTATTGATACAAGGCAACATCAAAAATCAAATAAATGCGAAATACAATGTATATACGGTGTTCCCTCTCTTTAAGCCACCAGCCCCATAACTCTTGAACAGAGAGGTAATAATTTACTCTAGAGTACATTCTTTACAAAGACAATAGGGGCTATACAACCAATAGTCTAAGATTTTATGTCAATGAGTTTGATTTTATGAACAGCCATTTCTACTAATTCTGAAATTGTTCTCATACAAAATCTGAGAATGTCTCTAAATCTGCCTTATAATAAAACTGAAATAAAGATTGCTAGAAAGCTAAAGAGCAATATTATGTAAGGATACAGCCATGCAGCACTGGCAGAGCAAACCGATGAACCTGAAATGAAGACACACAGTGCATTTAGGAAGAAACGTACTTAAAAAACAAGTAAGTAACAATAAGCACTACATAAAAAGTATTTACACATGGGGAGGTAATATACAAAATAACAGCAGTACAGCTTACGGGTAACTTTTAATTTTAAAAGAAATTTCTCTAATGTCACATCTTTTTAATTAAAAACATTTAAAGCACGTATATTACGATCGCTTGGGCTTGACTATTCAGATTTTCGGACACTAATAACCTACATGAAGTTGCAGAGTTTCCCTACCTCCTTTTTAGTCTCTGACTGTAACAACTTCATTCCTCCAGGGAAAAGATTTACCCATGCTAATTGTTTGCAGCTCAAACTACTTTTCCAAAAAGAGTAAAGCAAATGACAATAAATAAAGCAATTAGGCAAATCTACCTAGATTCAGTATATTGTTTCCCTAACTGTGCCTACTTGTTTACACCCTATTTGTGTTAGCAAAGGACAAAGGAAGCTGAGGTCTATGCAAGTCTCTCCTGGGTGGTTGAGGGGAGTCACACCCCTACAGGAAGACGAACGCAGAGCTCTGGACTCAGCGTGGGGACTTGGCTCTGGCCCCTCATTTGTCCATTATTTATCCACCAAGACCAATCGTGTCTCTCTTACTTACAGAAAGCAATGTATTTTTTTTTTTTAAGTATCTTATTGTGTTTTAGGTGAAAGTTTACACAGCAAATTAGGTTCCTCTTTAACAATTTTTATACAAATTGTTCCATGCCCTTGGTTACAATTTTTACAATGTGTCAGCATTCTCATTATTTCCATTCTGTTTGTTCTGTTTCCATTGATGTAGCTTCCCTCTCTTCCTTGCCTTCTCATTTTTGCTTTTGGGTAAATGTTGACCATTTGGTCTCACGTAGTTAATTGTTTAGGGAAGCAAAATACTCACGGGTGATACTGTTTATTTTACAAGCCAATCTATTATTTGGCTGAAAGGGGACCTGTCAAAATAGCTTCAATTCCAAGTTCAAAGGTTATCTTAGGGCAATAGTCTTGGGGGTTCCTCTGGTCTTTTTTGGTCCAGTAAGTCTGGCTTTTTTTTTAGGAATTTGAGTTTTGTTTTACATTTTTCTCCCATTCTGTAGTGGTAGCCAGGCACCACCATCTAGTTCTTCTGGTCTCAGGTTAGAGAAGGCTGTGGTTCATGTGGGCTATTAGTCCTGCGGACCAGTTTCTCCTTTGAGCCTTTGATTACCTTCATTCTTTTGCTCCACATGAGTAGAGACCAACAGCTGTATCTCAGATGGCTGTTCCCAAGCTTTTAGGACCCCAGATGCTACTCACCAATCTAGGATGTAGAACATTGTCTTTATGAACTATGTTATGCCAACTGACTAAGTTGTCCCAGAGACTATGGTCCCAAGCCTTCTAACCCAGTAAACTATACACAAGCTACTTATTTGGATTATGTCTAGGAAGCCTCTGTAACTGTGCCCCTTATGTGATTTGTTATCTACGTGGATACATATGCAGCTCACACAAACATGTACATAGATATGCCTACAGATACATCTATACATGCACTTACTCATATGTCTTTCTATACACGTATGTGCATCCATATCTACCCACATAACCACACATATATTTTCCAGTTGTTTTTACTGTTGTTGCAAAATTGTATATGTTATACACAGCATTTACCAAAATCGTCCCTTTTTCTAGTGTACTTCTTAGTGTCTTTATTTACTTTGGGCAAGCTGTGCTGACTTTACCCATATTTGGTCTTGTCTTTCCCATCATCAAAAGAGACTTGTTAGTAGACAAGTCTCTACTATCTAGAAAGTGATTCTCCCTCCCTTTGCCTTCCACCCCGGTAACCATAAAAGAACTTTGCTTTCTGTGTGTGTATCTATTTTGATTTTTTACAATGGGGGGCCATATAATACTTCTTTTTGCGATTGTTTTATTTCACTAAGCATGTCCTCCAGATTCATCTATGTTAAAAGATGGTTTGTGGACTCATTATTGTTTGTAGCTGTGTAGTATTCCATTGTATGTATGTACCATAGTTTGCTTATCCATTCATCTGCTGATGGGCACTAGGTTTTCCATCTTTTGGCTACTGTGAATAATGCAGCAATGAACATAGGTATGCATATGTCTAGTCGTTACTGCTCTCATATCTCTAGGATATATAGCTGGGAGTGGGATTGCTAAATCATAAGGTATTTCTATTTCTAGCTCTTTGGGGAACTGTCAAACTGTTTTCCATAGTGGTTGTACCATTTTACAATCCCACCAGCAATGTATAAGAGTTCCTTCCAAACCCCTCACAACCTCACCAGCATTTGTTTTCTATTTTTTTGATCATTGCTATTTCTGCAGAGGTGAAATGGTATCTCATTATAGTTTTGATTTGCATCTCTCTAATGGCCAATGATCATGAGCATCTTTTCATGTATTTGTTGGCCACGTGAATGTCCTCTTTGGTGAAGTGTCTGTTCATGACCTTTGCCCATTTTTTAATTGGACTGTCTTTTGGCTGTTGAGTTGAAGTTTACTACATATTTTAGAAATTAGACCCTTATCAGATACTCTGTGGCCAAAGGTTTTTTCCCAGTCTGTAGGTTCTCTTTTTACTCTCTTCGTAAAGTCTCTTGACGAGCATAAGTATCTAATTTTTAGGAGGTCCCATTTATCTAATGTACCTTCTGTCACTTGTGCATTTTTAGTTTTGTGTGATAGGCTATTTATGTCAAAAATTAGGTCCTTTAGTTTTGATGCTATCTTATCTTCCAGTGTGGATACACTGGACTAAGGTATGATTCACCTCCTGGGTGGGATGGAGTTGGATGGTGTGAGATTCATCACACTACTTACAATGGAGCACAATTTAAAACTTATGAGCTGTTTATATCTGGAATTTTCCATTTAATATTTTCAAACCACAGTTGACTACAGATAACTGAAACTGTGGAAAGCAGAACCGCAGATAAGGGAGGACTACTGATGTGCCGGAGCCTTGGTGGCGTAGCAGTTAAGAGCTATGGCTGCTAACCAAAAGGTCAGCAGTTCAAATCCACCAGCCACTCCTTGGAAATCTTATGGGGCAGTTCTATCCTGTCCTATGGGGTCACTATAAGTCGGAACTGACTCGACGGCAGTGGATTTGGTTTTACTGTATTAAATAAGAGTGGTGATAAAGGGCATCCTTGTCTTATTCCGTTCTCAAGGGGAACGCTCTTAATCTTTCTCTGCTAAGAATAATGTTGGCTGTTGGTTTTGCATATATGCCCTTAATTATATTGAGGAATTTCCCTTCTATTCCTATTTTGTTGAGAGTTTTTAACTGGAAAGGAGACTAGATTTTATCAAATGTTTTTTCTGTGTCAAATGAAATGATAATGTGATTCTCTGCCTGTTTTATTTATATGGTGGATTACATTGATTGATTTTCTAATGTTGAAACATCCTTGCATCTCTGGTAGGAATCCCACTTTATTATTTTTTTGATATACTGTTGAATTCTCTTGGCTAGAATTTTGTGAGAATTTTTGCATCTATATTTATGAGGGATGTTGTTGTTGTTGTTAGGTGCTGTGGAGTCGGTTCCGACTCATAGCGACCCAATGTACAACAAAACAAAATACTGCTCAGTCCTGCGCCATTCTCACAAGTTGTTGTTAAGCTTCAGCCCATTGTTGCAGCCACTGTGTTAATCTCGTTGAGGGATACTGGTCTGTAATTTTCTTTTTTAGTGGTGTCTTTGCCTGGCTTTGGTATCAGGGTTATGCTGTTTTCACAGAATGAATTAGGGAGTAGTATTCCTTCCTTTTCTATTTTCTGGAATAGTCTGAGTAGAACTGATGTCAGTTCTTCTCTGAATGTTTGGTAGAATTGTCCAGTGAAGCTGTCTGGGCTAGGGCTTTTTTTGGTTGGGAGTTTTTTAATGACCTCTTCAATTTTTTATTTTGTTATGGATCTATTCAAATTTCTAATCTCTATTTGTGTTAGTTTAGGTAGGTAGTGTGTTTCTAGAAACTTGTCCACTTCTTTTAGGGTTTCAAATTTGTTGCTGTACAATTTTTCATAATACTTGGTTATGATCCTTTTCATCTCATTTGGTTCTGTTGTAATGTCACCCATCTCATTCGTTATTTTGGTTATTTGCACCTTCTCATATTTTCCCTTTGTCAATTTGGCCAGTGGTTTGTCAATTTTATTGATCCCCTCAAAGAACCAACTGCTAGTCTTGTTGATTCTTTCTATTGTTTTTCTGTCTTCTAATTCATTTATTTCTGCTCTGATCTTTATTATTTCCTTTCTTCTGGTTACTGTGGGCTCTTTTGCTGGTCCTTTTCTACTTGTTCAAGTTGTTGGGTTAAGCTATTGATTTTGGCCCTTTCTTCTTTTCTGTTGTGTGCATTTATTACTATAAATTCTCCTCTGAGCACTGTTTTTACTGTGCCCCAAAGGTTTAGAGATGTTGTGTTTTCATTCTCATTTGAACCTAGGAGTTTTTTTATTTCTTCTATTACCCAGTAGTTTTTAAGTAAGGTGTTACTCAGTTTCCACGAATTTAATTTTTTCCTTGTTCTTTCTGTTATTGATTTCTAGTTTTATAGCATTATGATCAAAAAAGATGGGAAAGCAATGTACTTTTACTTAAGGTTTCTATGAGATCAGATTAAAATAATTAGGATTCCTCAAGGTACAATGATGTAAGAGCACACCTGATCAGAGTTTATAAGTCATAAGTTGAGCTGAAGGAGATTTACTAAAATCCTCAGTGACTAGTCGTTTTATTATACGTATTAAGACTCGACTGTAACAAATAAGCAGATTTTATTGAGTATACATTACCTCTGGCTGAGCAGAAAGTTCTCTTAGAAGATGACCATTCCATACAAACCTCTGATCTGCCTAAGACAGAAGTTTTAAAATTAACAAAATATCTCCTGCCAAGTTGACCTTCTACAGAAAAGAAACAAAAAACAGCAATCAACGTCTCCCCCTAGAGGCCAGAGCAGGTCTCTGTGACATGCTCCAAACAGAACTCACCTTCCCACACTCATACTGTCTCTCCTCTGAGTTCACTGCCTCAGGCTAGTGTGCTGCCCCAAACTGAAACCTGGGAGTCCTCCCGAGGTCTTTCTTTCCCTTACATTTAGTCAATCTTCCAGTCCTAAATCTCATTCAAAATCCATCTTCCTTCTACATTCCCACTCCAACCAACTGTGGCCAACACTCGACTCCAGCCTAACAAAAACAGCTTCCCTTGCCTCAAGTCTTGGCCCTCCCACTCTATTCCTCCCCAGTGCTACTGCCAAGCAGGAGTTCTCTAATGTGTCCTGTCTCCTATGTGCTCTAAATTCTTCAGTGGCTTTCTGTCACCTAAAGGACCCAATCTGTGCATGACCTAGCCAGTCCTAGGCTCTGGCAGCCCTATTTAGCTCTGATCTCACCTCTGGCCACGCTGACTTCCAAACTACAAATACAGAGGAAGCTCCCTCAACTAGCCTCTATTTAACTGACTCAGTAGAGAAACCAAGCCTCTCCATTCCCTCTATAATGTCATCAACTCAACCCACCGCAGGCGAAAGTCAGAGGGAGTGGCTCTTGCACTTGGCATCATCAGCTGAAATTCAGGTGTGTGTTCCTAACCTGTCTGTGCCAGTTGCACTGTTATTCATCATTACATAATTTAACTAAATATTTTATACACCAATGAAATATGACTAAAAAAGAACTGCTGTTTCTATGAAGTTGAATGCTTTGAAATAACTCAATAAAAGGCAAGTTGCTAAAAAAAACTGCTGTTGAATTTGGAGTGGCAAGTAAAAAAGACCTGAGAAACTAGTAAAAATCTGTAAGATTCTACACATAGATTCCTTTTTTGTAAGTATGAAAGTCTTTAAAAAGATCCAAACAGGAAAGCAGTACGGATATAATTTACACAGGAAAAGACAACTAGAATCAAAAAACCAAAACAAAGAAAAAAGTCTGTGGCCTACGTACAAAAATTGACCCCTGAATGAAAAACACTGTTTAAATGTTTGACATACGTATGTTTCATGTATCACTTCTGTGATTGCATATTTTAACTTTAACTGACCTTTTCTGATTAGCTGACCACTTCCCATTCCCATCCCAACACTAAGGTGGCTTCTCCGGCAGTTTAGCCTAATACTGCCACAGCCTCTGCCTGGAACCCTCCCTCTCCCACTTTACCAGCAAGCCCTACTCATTGGCAAGTCTCAGGTCAAATGTTCCTTCCTTTGAAAAGCTGTTCCTGACTGCCCCAGGCAGAGTGAGACCACCTCCCTTCACAATTCCACCACACTTTGTTACATATCTCTGTTACACCAATCATCCCTTGCTTTGTGACTGCTTGGACATCTGCTTCCCCAGTTGACTGTAAGCTCCCACAAGGCAGAGGCTACATCTTTTCCTTCTGTGTTCCCAGCTGCTAGTACAGTACTTGGCCTATGGCAGGCATATGAGAGACGTTTGCTAAACAAGTGGAGAATACAGCAACTGCTTTTAAAAGCAACAGTATCTTTGTTGTTAAAAGAGAATTTCTTGATTTCTTAGCCAAACTTACAACTAATCTTGCATAGAATTTTACTAGAGTATAAAATCTTACCCCAAAGAGTCAATTAAAATATTTAGGTTGAACTATATGAAATTATCATTTTTATTAGTCAAAAATGGTCAATTAGAAACAATTTTATATGGTCCAACCTAATAGATAACTGACAGCAGCCTTTTAAATTCTGTCTGTCCTCTAAAAACATCAAAGGTTTGTTAATAAAAAGCAAAATCAAGGCAGCAATTACCCAGGGTCTGAACAGCAAAAATTTTAAGCTGAGCTCATTTGAGGCCTAGTTTTAAAGACACACTTTAAAAGTAAATAACTAAATAAACAACCCATAAGCAAAAGGATTTTTTCAAATTCTGTAATCAATAGATTCTTACTTTTCTAATCATTCAAAATTATAAATAACACACTGCAGAAAGAACACCATTTGTTATACTATTAACAAGATGTTGATTTTATAAGCCCAGTTATGTTGCTAATGGAACTGTTGTACTACAGGACACTGCATGCTAAGAAATTATAAGTGAACTCAATGCTGTTTTGAAGAGTTGACACTTGAGAGCTACTGCTTGACAGCACAGTACTATTTATGTAAAAATATGCACCCTGAAGGGTTTTCATCTAATCACCTACCTGTGTGTTTAGAAGGGATTTCGAAATACCCAGACCTGGGTTTCTCAATCCTGGCAGTGTTAACGGACACAGATTCTGGGGCCCTGAATTTGGGACTGCAGTATTTGTGATACATGTGAAACATGGTATGTTTTCAAAGCCCTGTAGATGATCCTGATATAGCCAGGGTTCAGAAGAACCAATATAAAACTGATGGATGAAACAGAGACATGGCCCTTAAGAAAACGAAAAAGTAAATGAACATAACCGAAAAGCAAACTTACCCTTTCCAAAAGACTCATTTCTTGGAATTCTGGACTAGTGTTGGACAGCCGTTGCAAAGTATGGGTCAAATCGTATGTTGTTGAAAAGTAAAACCCATCCACATTCAAGACGTGGTTTATCATTGCTAGGAACGTTTTATTATCTTGCAACTGTAAACAAAGGGGTAAATATCAATATATGGCATACTTGAAAAAGAATCAAACAGTATGAGAAAAGAATGAAAACAAGAACCTATCAGTTTGGCCCCATTAAGTATCACTGGCACAAGGACTGGGCCAGGGGTGCGAGGGCACTCACCATCATTTCCCCCAGACCTAGAACACTTCCTGACACGTGGGAGATGCTCAGTAAATGCTGCCGGGTATCATTATATTACTGGATTACGTAGGACTCCTTCCCTTTGGTATCCCTCACAATTTTTACTCTAAAGGGCAGAATCGTTATTTTAACAAAATACCATCACGCTAGATTATGACCTACTATCTACCACATGTTTTACATAGATTCTCTTTCATCTTCACAACAACCTTATTAGGTCAGCATAGGTACCCCCATCTGAGAAATGAAAAGCGTAAGTTCATGAGGGACTCAGTAACAGCGAATAACAACAGAATATCATCCTCATTCTTAAAAAATTCCATTGGTTTGGGTTGGATAAGAAGTAAAATGGAATTCTTTTTCTTTAAAAACAAGATTAAAAAGTCCAGTGAAAACAATATTTATCTTTATAGACACTTTCTAATAATTATTTTAACCGGCTTTCCCAATGAATACCAAGATTGAGACTTGTTTTTAACCTTGTTTTAAAAAATAATGGTTAATGTTTGGCAACATAATATGTACTACAAAATTTTAAATTTGGGCTCAAGACATACTTTTTAAAAAATTAAAGGCACAAGCAAGGCATATCTAGTAAGCAATGCTGAAGTTAGCTACATGGCCTGACAACGAAGTATAGCAACAAAGAAAAAATTGTCCAAGTAAATACTAGTGGGCTACCAAACACAGCCATTTTATTTCCTTAAAATATTAGGTTCCCATAGAGAATGAAGATAAATTAATTTTTTCATTGATACATATTGTAAGAAAGACATTTTAAGTTTAAACTAAAATTAAAAAAAAGCACATCCTACAGTTTGACTTAATCAATACAACAGTGCTATAACTTTATTTTCAAAATGTTTATTACGCAGAAGAAAACATTCTTTGATGGCTACCAGGGTGGGGAGGGAGGGACAGGGGTATTCATTAACAAAATAGTAGATAAGAATTATCTTAGGTAAAGGGAAGGACAACACATAATACAGGGGAAGTCAAGCACAACTGGACTAAACCAAAAGCTACGAAGTTCCTGAATACAATCAAACACTTCAAGAGACAGAGTAGCAGGGGCAGAGGTCTGGGGACCATGCCTTCAGGGGACATCTAGGTCTACTGGCATAACAAAGTTTATTAAGAATATGTTCTGCATCTCATTTTGGTGAGTGGCGTCTGGGGTCTTAACAGCTAGCAAGCAGCCATTTAAGATGCATCAACTGGTCCCAACCCATCTGGAGCAAAGGAGAATGACGAACACCAAAGACACAAGGGAAGTATTAGCCCAAGAGACAGAAAGGGCCACATAAACCAGAGACTGCATCAGCCTGAGACTAGAAGAATTAGATGGTGCCCCTGCTACCACCAATGACCACCCTGACAGAGAACACAACAGACAGTCTCTGACAAACAAGAGAAAAGTGGGGTGCAGAACTCAAATTCTAGTAAAAAGACCAGTCTCAGTGGTCCGGCATGGCCCCCGGACTCTCTATTAGCCTAGAACTGAAATCATTCCTGAAGCCAACTCTTTGGACAAAGATTAGACTGGACTATAAGACATAAAATGATACTCGTGAAGAGAGTGCTTCTTAGCTCAAGTATATACGTGAGACTAAACGGGCATCTCCTGTCTGGAGGCGAGATGAGAAGGCAAAAGAGACAGGAGCTGGTTGAATGGACACAGGAAATCCAGGGTGGAAAGGAGGAGTGTGCTGTCACATTATAGGAAGAGCAACTAGGGTCAAATAACAATGTGTATATAAATTTTTGTATGAGAAACTAACTTGAACTGTAAACTTTCACTTAAAGCACAATTTAAAAAAAAATATTTATCATAGGTAAGTGACATGTTTTAGTATAATAATTTTTCTTTTAGGAACATTTTTACAGTCTTGGGAGTAAAAATATAACTTAAAAATTTTTAAAAGCAAACATTTTAAATAAAATTACACTTAGAAAACAAACTCTCAACAGGTGTAATTTCTAAACATCCTGTTGACTTAAAGAAAGCAAGTTTCAAAAAAAAAAGGCAATGCCATTCATGTTTAAGTTTTACACAACACTCAATAATAATAAATTATAAGCACTGCTTGAATACGAAGAGAGGCAGTCTTCACTTGGTGCCGTTGGGCGGGACAGTGAAAGTGGCCATGTAAGCTACACTGTAACATTGAGAATTAAAAATGTTTTTGTTTCTTTGTAAAAATCTTATCAAGAGCAGTCTGAACGGTGCTTGCCTCCTCCTCCTCATCATGTAACCTGCAGTACAGAACGGACATCTTTTCTAGGCCTTGGTGAAGTATCATACTCCTTTCTAAGTTTGAATCTGCTTCAAACATTTTATCCTTCACACTTTCAATGTCAAGAAATACCACCAAGAGTCCCTTCAACGTGAAGTTTTTTGCTGGCATCATTTCCTCTGGAGCATCTTCATCCTTTTCGTCACCACCGCTTTGCTCATTAGTGTGGTAAGTTCACCGTCACTAAGACCTCTGGCTGAATTTCTTAGAGCCTCAGTCTCAAACAGCTACAGGGTCAGCATTCCCACAATCAACTATTTCTTCTATAACTCCAAACAAAAAAAAAAAAAAACAAAAAACCCACTGCCATCTAGTTGATTCCAACTCACAGCGACCCTACAGGACAGAGTAGAACTGCCCCATAGGGTTTCCAAGGAGTGGCTGGTGGATTTGAACTGTTGACCTTTAGGTTAGTGGCCGAGCTCTTAACCACCACACCACCAGGGCTCCTCTATAACTCCATTTACGTTCAATTTGATTTTCACTTATAGCATCATTACTTTTCATTCCCTTGCTGCACTTTGACCTTTGGTGAACTAACGCCTTGCTTAAGTAATACACTGTGGTAATGGAAATTTGAACTGTGCTGGTTGGGGGACTGGTGTTACTTAACTAAACCACAACAACTGAAATCCATGCATATAGGAATCATGCAAAACTCAGACTGACTAAATATATGTATGGACATACACCCAAATACTTATATCCATATGTGATAAAAGTAAACAATACTTTTCTCAGGGGAAAGAGGGAATGAAATGTGATGAGTGGAACTTCAAATGTATCTAATTTTATTTCTTTCAAAAAAGGTCATATATGAAGTTAATCTGGGTATTGACTATGTATGTATTTTCTGTTTGTACTTTTCTTACCACATGAAGTTTCATAATTTAAGAACTGAGGCAGATTATTTTTTTAAGCAACGAAGAGCAATAAAATACATGACTGGTTTTTTAAAAATATATTTTATGGCTAGAAACCAAATTTAAAGCCTAAGTGTGTTACTACTATGATAAAAGTGACTAAGAGGTTAAAATTACTCAGAAGTAGCACAATATAGCTATCCTTTAAAAACCAGCCCTGTTTGCTTGCCACACAATAGCTACCTATTTCCTACCCTGTTTTATGGGGTGCTTCAGTATTTAGGCTTAAAAGAAATCTATCCAACAGTCTTTGCATTTGCTCTCCTGACATAGTACCTCTTTGGGTTCTGCAATTAGTAACTGTTTCCAGTTCTTACCTGAATATCAGTTAAGTGCAACATTGTCTTCTTATAAGAAAGGATATCAAAATCTGTTGCTTTCCAGATTACATGATTGAAAAATTCACCTATTTTTGTCTTTTTGGTAATGACAATAAGATAGTTACCTGCAAAAAGTAAAGTCAAACACATATAAATATAAAAAAGACAACTCTTAAAGCCAAAAGTAGCGGTCCTGATTGTTTAAAACTTTAAAGGCTAGCCAGATGAGACTGTACTGTGCTACACAGATAAAAGGCCCATGCTTTTTTGGTTTGGCAATCTTATATTTATGAATAGAAAGACCAAACATTATCTCGAAAAATTCTTGTTGAAAGGTCAAACTTTTCCTCAAGAAAATAAAAGCAATAGCTGTTGGTAACCAAAGGAGTCGTCTCAGCAGATAAAAAGTAGAGACAGAAAACACTTATTCTCTCCTGCCCCCGAGGCATACAGGCCTTTGCTAAAGATGCATTACTAGCACGTAACTTAAAGCATCATAGGTCTCAAGATCTGCTCACTGCAGGGCAATGTCCCATCTACATCGTTCCTATGTCCTTCAGGTCATTCTAAACGGTAGAGAAATGTGCTGGCGCAGTATAAGTGCTTACTGCAGTGTTAGAAAGATGAGTGGCAAGGAATCAAGGAGCCACCACCGCACAATGCACAATATGCCAACCCAGATCCTAGCCACTTCCTTCTCCCTGCAAATAAAACAGGGTAAGCCCTTCCACTAACTCAATTCTTAAGCTCTGTTCAATGGTCTGTCCACAAGCGCCCTCCCCAGAAGCTTTCCTGTGTCCTTCTCTCTCTTAGAACTTGTACAGTGCATTGCACTAACTTACTACTTACATGCCTCTCTCACTAGACTGGGAACTACAGGACAGAAGGGACTTGTAGCTTTATAACTCAGCATCTAGCATAGAGTCTGACTTAACCTAGAGATCTATTGCATAGAGCATGATATGAAGTATACCTCTGTCTTGTATTCTAATATTGTCAACTTAATTACCATCTTTGCCCATCTTAGCTTATTTTTTCTTACCTGCCACCAAATGGATTGTGCCCAGTATACCAAAGATTGGTCTTGTGACAGCTGAAGGAGGAACATCTTTCTTGACTTAAAAAACAAAAACAAAAGAAAGAAAAATCACACAGAAAAAAGCTCCACTAGAAATGGAAATTTAGTTTGATTTTAATAGTTACTTCATTTAAATCGATCTGCATGATTTGCTCGAGGAACGCAACATTCTTTCATTAGTGCTAGACCTCCATTTTGGCAGAACAGAAAACAAAAACGTCCGCGTGATGCATAAAGTCAAGGCCTCTGCCTCTCTAGAGTATGGTGTCAAAAGTCACAAGCCTCAGCATCCTCATCAGGTAAATTGTGGGGCTATTTCTAACGTTAATTTTCAAACACATTTATTCAACCTCTTGCCAGAAACTAAGTACCTATCTCTTTAAAAAAAAACTAGAAAATAAAGGAAAGTAAGGATTTAAGACAAGATTTTAATCTCTACATGCAACTAACGGAATGCACAAAAAAAAAAAAAAAAGACATCGACAACAACGACTTGCCCATCCGTGTGTAAGAATGTGGGAAATGGAGGCAAAGAACCAAGGGAAGAAGGAGGGAAAAGCCTCCTCCTCATGTCTAACAATAAATTTACAAGGCAAGCAGGGAGACATATCATTAACTGTGGTTTTATCAATAATGTCCCTATTAATAAAACAGTATTTTAGATCATAGGGTTCATCGCACAACTCATACTATAAGTTAAAGTGTTTTGCAAAGCTTATTTTGTAGAACTCTAGTTTAGAGAATAATGCCACAAAAGGGGGGGCACATGGAGCCCCACAGTCAAATAAGCTATTTCGCCGCATCCCATTCATTCCCTCTATTCCTTCTCCCAGAGAGTCATAATGCACGTTAGGAGAATAAAGCCTCTGAGGCATAGCATAAAAGCAAGCTGTTCTACAGTTTAATCCAAGGTTTTCCAAATTTATATGGCTATAGAACTTTTCTTTCAGTTACAGCATATGATCATACTGGAATCCATTTTGGAAACACTGCTGTAAACCCAAACTCCTTAAAGGCATTCATAACAATGTTGTTGCTGTGTGCTGCTGAGTCGATTCTGACCTATAGTGACCCTATAGAACAGAGCAGAACTGCCTCATAGGGTTTCTTGGGCTGAAATCATTATTGGTGCAGATCCCCAGGTCTTTTCTTCCATGGAGTGGCTGGTGGGTTCAAACCACTGACCTTTCAGTCAGCAGCCAATCCACTTAACTACTGTGCCACCAGGGCTCCTTTTCAAATAGACTAAAATTCAGTCTAAGTCTCTCAATAATTCAATTTGCTTAACTATGCTATGCCACAACTAACATGAAAAATGGGAATACTGGTGCAGTGAACATCTCTGAGAAAATCCTAAAGATACTGAGATCATTTGACAAACTTAAATGCACTACTGATAGTGCTGTAAGTTATACTAACTGGAGTGTAATGGCAATAAAACTATGACAATGCCTAAGAATATATGTTAATTTTTCATGGAAGAAGAAAAAAAAACTCCCTCTCTCTGTGGCCACAGTCTGTATTTCCAACAGTAAAAAGAAACTGGCTGAGAAACTGTCAGTGAGTCAGCCCTTCATCATCCCTGGCTTCTGGTCAAAGCATGCCAAGCACGTGTCTACTCATGGCTGCTTGGTATCATCATCTTCACATCCAAATAATTTGTGACTTACAGCTTTTCAGTCCACTCAAATGAGTCTGAAATCTCTAGCTATGTATAAAATGTCACTGAAAAGTCAAAAATAACAGACACTGGGTTGTCTCAATAAGGTATAAAGCAGCAGTGTGATTAAACTTCAGGAAAAGCATACTAACATTGGTTAAAACCAGTAAGTTATCTGAAGAGAACAGCCACCAAGCAACAAACATCTAGGAAATGCCAAATTATCAAACTAAAACAGACTTTTAATTCCATTTGGTCAAATAAAAACTATACCTGGTACTTACCAGAATAACCAGATAAGCAAGAAAATAGAAATTTTATAGACATAATCTTTCTTGTACTTTACTATCCAAAGCAATATTATTTTCATATTTCACTTTATCCATTCAAAGAATATTTACTGAATGCCAACTCTAGGGTTACTCAAATACTGTACTTAAGAAAAGACAAATACAGAACTCTGTCTGCAATGAATTTGAAATTTTAAGTATATGAAATTCTGAATGGTGTCATAATGGTACACTAATTTGTCACCAAAATTATTTCACATCCATCTATTTAGAAATCAGTGTTCCACACAACTGAAAAAACAATTGTTTTGCATATTCCAGGAAAGCAAAACCGACAACATAACTGGACAGGTAGATAAAGCTTAGGAATATCAGTTGCCCAGAACTCTTACAAGTTTTAGTCAACAAAGTATATTTTATTTTTCATTTATTAAATTATCCTCACCATCACAAATATTTTCAAAACAAAAGCAGCTATTGAAATGCCACACATTTAATGATCTCAGTCAAATATCTGAAAGCTTAGAGCTACCAGACATCAATAAAACCAATCCTGTCAAGAGTACAGATAAGGGAACAAATAAAGAAATAATTAGGTTTTTAAATGTTTACAGATAGTAAAATGTTACTAAAAATTTCAAGATCATTTCTCCTTTTTATAAAAAGGAGATAGCATAAAATTAATGTATGAACTTTAAGTGACATGCTAAGTATAAAAATTTCATAAGAAGGCACACAGAAATCCACACACTAACATACCTCTGAGTTAATTTATTTTAATTATTGCAACTTATGGATAAAGTCTTTCTCAGACACTTCTAAATCTGACTATGATCTACCTGAGAGGGTAACCTCTGTGGACACACGGTCGATGGTAAGTACATCATCTGCTCCATCATCACAAGCTTCCACATAAAATTTTTCAGGTGTGGTATGCCTAAAAAGAAATTTTAAGCCATAAGTAATTAAACCAAATGAAATGAAGACTTCTTAAAAAAACTATTTATTATACCAACAATGGTGTTTAAATATGACATCATTTTCCTAGCTTCTGACAAGGTGTCAAATTTGTTGTCCTTGTGAGTTCAATGCAACTCTTTTCACTTGTGTATTTAATGCTGACAAAGTGTTAATTTGCTGAAAAACCATCCATTTGACTTACACAAAAAGGTATAAACAAGTGTAACTTATTATATTCAACATGGTGCAGAAAACAATGTAGCACATTAGTTAAGAGCAGTTGTAGAAGTAAACTGCCTGTGCTGTGTGACCCTGGACAAGTTACTCATCCTTTCTGTTCCTCAGTCTCCTTATCTGTAATTAAGGATAATACCAGACTCACCACATAGAATCGAGAATTAAATGAGCTAATCCTTCATAAGCACTTAACAACAACACCTAAAACATAGTAAGAAAGATGTCAGTACTAGCCAAAAATACTAAGAAATCTTTTTTATAAAACATTTCCAGGAAATTGTTCAAAGTAAATTACTTTAACATTCAGATACTTTTTGTTAGAATGCCACATACGTGTTTCTGAAAACACTTCTTATTCTGAAAAATGAAAAATAAATAAAAGGGGTAAAAAAAAAATACTATTCAAAATTTACACAACTTTGTAACTTGAGTATAACAAAGGAAACAGTTGGTTCCTCAGGAGATAACCTGGAAAGATCAGGCAAGCAGTTCAAGAGTGGTTAGGGGTTGCCTCAGGGAATATTACACGTTAACCAAAACAATAAAGTGAAAATGCACACTTGCAGAAATGACAAGCAACTGAAGGAGGACTCTAAGCCACTGGTTGAGGCTGTTGTTCAGGTGGGCGCCGGCAGAAGCACAAGTCTCCAGGAACAGATCAAGATTGGGGAGGGAGCGCTGGGTCTAGGAACTAATCTCCACCCCACTCCCCGCCACAAAAGAACTAATTTTTAATGTTCTTAGTCTTGAAAGAATTTCTCTCTGTGTAGCTGCCAATCTGAGAGTTTTTTCCTTTCCTTTTTTAATTCTACTCCCATTATTCTCACTTCCCTGGCCTATGAAAAATCTTGTACGAACTCATAAAACCATCACTGACATCATTTCTTATTTACTAATCGCGTATAAGCTATTTGGAGTTACAGAAACATGTCCTGTAGCAGAACAGACTGTATTGGCTATTTTTGACTGTAAGTTCTCTGAGGAATAATTAACTCTTAATTATCCATATATAATTTACATCCATTCGTGATTTATCTGTGACTAACTTCTTAATATGAGACTAGTTTCCTCCCTTTTGGGGGCTATGCTCAGGGAATGAATATCAATTTTAAATAAATCAAGCAAAAGGCAACAAAGAAGGCAAATCTGCTTCAAACATGGCAGTCTTCAGTTCAAAAGTAAATAGTTCATTCCTTTTTATTGATGAGTAATAATACTCCATTGTACGGATATATCAATTTGTTATGCATTCCCTTGTTGATGAACATTTGGGTTGTTTCTGGTTTGGGGCTATTATGAACAAAGGTTCTTGTACAAGTCTTGAGGTGCATAGCCATAACCACTCATTCGTCTTGGGTAACTTCCTAGAAGAGAATGGCTGGATCATATCACAGGTGTACATTTAACTCGTGCAGGGAGGGGTAAAAGGAAGGGATTATAAACGCACGAGGAAACTTTCGGGGGTGATGGATGTGTTCACTATATTGCTTCTAGTGATAGTTTCAAGGATGTAAAAATCTGTCAAAATTTATTAAGTTGGACATTTTAAATATGTGCAATTTATTGTATGTCAACTATATATCAATAAAGGTATAAAAAAGAAAACAAAATGAGAAGTTCTGAAACAGAACAAACATAAAGAACTTCCAGACAATCTACTCACAATAGGGTAGTCACCTCTACTCTTAACTCTTTAAAAAAAAAAATTTCAGTTCATATCTGCAGAAGGCAGTTTGTGCAAGCACAAACTGCACTGCAACTCCAAGAACAAGTCAATATTTACTGGAAAGCTACTATGTGCTAGTGACTAAGAGGTATATTGACTAGACCATGGACTGCCAGAAGAATGAACAAATCTGTCTTAGAAATACAGCAAGAATGCTCCTTAGAAATAAGGATGGCAAAAATTTCTTCTCACGTACTTTGGACATGTTACCAGGAAGGACCAGTCCCTGGGGAAGGACATCATGCTTGGTAAAGTAGAGGCTCAGTGAAAAAGAAAACCCTCAATGAAATGGACTGACACAGTGGCTACCAACAATGGGCTCAAGCATAACAACGATGGAGAGGATGGCACAGGACCGGGCAGTATTTTGTTCTGTTGTATACAGGGTCGCTGAGTCAGAACTGACTCAATGGCACCTAACAACAACAAGTGACTACGAGGTAGGTGATAAATAAAATTTCAATGACAAATAGAAAAACTACCCCCTAAATTTTTAAAATAAAAGAGGCATCTTTGTAAAGGCTTTTGAAAAAAGTGCTGTCTCTAAATCAGATGGCATTTTGTAAGCCTCCCTTCCCCAGCAGGGCCACGCAATCTTTTAAATGCTGTGTAAGTGCCTGTGCAACAGGCGATAGCCCACTGCATGCTTCCCATGCCTCAAAGAGCCACAGGAAATGCTTTCATACTGTGCTGGTGCTATCACTGAACATCTGTCCCACCCCAGTGTCCTATGAAACTCCATGAGTTCTTTGTATGATGTTCAACTGAATAACAAAGAATCTTAAGACATTTAGTCTCCATTATTTGATTTTTAAAAGAATGATCACAGCATTGAAAAAGCAGCCCATTACTGACGCTACTTCAATGTTAAATGCACTAAAAAGGGTTTGTTCTGGTCCCGGTAATACCAAAGCAATCATCCATAATCAGTTAATAAATAAGCACACTAATGTAAGCTCTCCTATTTACACAGGAAATGAAAACCCAAGCCCCACATAACTAATCATAAGCCTCTAATCAAAACAACTACTTCAGCGAATTATAAAAGTACTGCACTAGGAGTAGTTACACTGGAAAAAATCTAGAGATCTGCAGTTAAAATACAGGGGTTCTAAGCCCGACTGCTATTTACTAGCTCTGTAATGCTGGCTGAGCCATGAGTATCTACCCAGGGCCAGGCCTTGTTCTAGTCATTAGTGATACACAGCTGGATCCCAGAGCTTACATTCTAACAGGAGAGACAATCAAAACACAAGAAAGTACTTCAGTGATTTCAGACAGTGGTAAACAATATGAAGAAAATAAAGCTTGGGTGGGGTGACTGGGGGGAGGGGGGTAACCAATCTGAGGATTAAATGAATCAACACGTGAAAACTCCTGGCACAACTGTGAACAAAGAGATTATATATTTATATAAAACCCTCCCTAACTCACAGAACAGGGAGAATTAAATGAATACTTACAGAGTGCTTTGCAAAGCATAAAGGACTGGCTCACAAGTATAATTTTTTATCATTAACAAAAATAATGTCCTTTAACAGAGAACAGAGAAAAGTTGCAAATTTTCACAAGACTCTGAACACAAGACCAGAAAGGTTATTTGTCACATGGACAATATCTGAGCAATTTAATTTTGATAGGAAGATACTAGAATCAAATTATATCTCATTTCGAATATAGTCTGTTGGAATATATAATTGGGATACAGGAACAGCAACACATTAGCTATATTTTTTTTAAAAAAGTTGTCATCATGGCAATCCCATGTGTCTCAGAGTAGAACTATGCTCCACAGGGTTTTTCGTGGCTGATTTTTCAGAAGTAGATCGTCAGAACCTTCTTCTAAGGCACCTCTGGGTGGGCTTGCACCTCCGATCTTTCAGTTAGTTAGCAGTCGAGCAAATTAACCGTTTGCACCACCCAGGGACTCCATTAGCTATATTGCTATGCTTTAATTCACATGTATCCTCAATTGTATTAAACTCAAACCAAACCAAACCCACTGCCATCAAGTCAATTTCAACCCACAGCAACCCTGCAGAACAGAGCAGAGCTGCCCCATAGGGTTTCCAAAGTCATAAACCTTTTCGGAAGCAGAATGTCACATCGTTGTCCGGAGGAGCAGCTGGTGGGTTCGAACTGCCAACCTTTTGGTTAGCAGCCCAGCACTTTAACCACTATGCCACCAGGGTTCCTACTGTATTAAACAGATAACTTTATTATATTTGAACAAGTATTCCAGTAATACCACCACTTGTCTGTCAGTTTGTCATATGGTGGTGGCTTGTGTGTTACTGTGATGCTGGAAGTTATGCCACTGGTATTTCAAATACCAGCAGGGTCACCCATGGTGGACAGGTTTCAGTGGAGCTTCCAGACCAAGACAGAGTAGAAGGACCTGGCGGTCTACTTCTGAAAAAAACTGGCCAGTGAAAACCTTACGAATAGCAGCAGAACATTGTCTGGTATTCCTCGGGTTGGAAAGCACCCACAGTACGACTGGGGAAGAGCTGCTTCCTCAAAGTACAGTCGAGCTTTATGACGTGGATGGAGTTAAGTTTTTAGGACCTTCATTTGCTAAGGTGGCACAACTCAAAGTGAGAAAAAACAGCTGCAAATATCCATTAATAATCGCAATGTGGAATGTATGAAGTATGAATCTAGGAAAACTGGAAATCATCAAAAATGAAATGAACGCATAAACATCGATATCCTAGGCATTAGTGAGCTGAAACGGACTGGTATTGGTCATTTTGAATCGGACAATCGTATGGCCTACTATGCTGGGAATGACAAATTGAAGAAAAATGGCACTTCATTTATTGTTAAAAAGAACATTTCAAGATCTATCCCGAAGTACAACACTGTCAGTCCCAAAGAAAAGTGGGGTGCAGAACTCAAATCTAGTAAAAAGACCAGACTTAATGGTCTGACACTGGAGGAACCCCAGAAACCACAGCCCCCAGGCTCTCTGTCAACCCAGAACTAAAACCATTCCCGAGGCCAACTCTTCAGACCAAGATTAGACTGGGCTATGG
>NW_004443937.1:24591604-24609701 GCF_000243295.1 Trichechus manatus latirostris | reverse complement strand
GGGGTGGAAAGGAGGAGTGTGCTGTCACAGTATAGAGAGAGCAATTAGGGTCACATAACAATGTATGCATAAATTTTTGTATGGGAGACTAACTTGAGTTGTAAACTTTCACTTAAAGTACAACAATAAAATAAAAAAGAAGCCAGCACAGTGAGACTTCATCTCACGTACTTAGGACAGGTTACCAGGAAGTACTAGGCCCTGGAGAAGAACATCATGCTTGGTAAAGTACAGCATCATCGAAAGAGAGGAAGACCCTCAACAAGATGGAGTGACACAGTGCCTGCCACAATGGGATCAAGCAACGCAACGATTGTTAAGGATGGCGCAGAACCAGTCAGTGTTTAGTTCTGCTGTTCACAGGGTCGCTATCAGTAGTAATCGACTCAATGGCACCTAACATTCCAGTAATAAGGAGGCCTGGTGGTGCAGTGGCTAAGTCCTCGGCTGCTAACCAAAAGTTCGGTGGTTCAAACCCACCAGCCACTCCACGGGAGAAAGATTTGGCAGTCTGCTTCCATAAAAATTATAGCCGTGGAAACCTTATGGGGCAGTTCTACTTCGTCCCGTAGGGTTGCTATGAGTCGGAATCAACTTGACAGCAATGGGTTTTTCTTTATTCCAATAATGCTGTTCTAAAAAGTAAAATTACCCTGGCTTCATATGTTCGCCTCAGAATTACAGTGAAAAATCTGCCTTCTTCATTGTAATTTCACATTTTTTAATATTCAAAGACCTAAAATAATTATTTTCCAACATATTCGGAGAGAATTCACACCAACATGAATCTACATGTTTACAAGAAATATATTCTTCAAACCAGAATATGACAAACACAAATCTGGGAAAAGTTACATTTCAAAATAAGAAACTAGAAATCGCTTCTTAGGGGTAAACTCCTACCCAAAATATCAAGACTATATAAAACAGACTCTGATTTATCAAAGATAAATGTTCTGGAATAACAAAAAATTTCATTAAAAAATTATGAATGAATACCTTTCTTTTTTATTTGTAAAGATATGTCTATAAAAAGAAAAAACTGTTAGTACAAAAAACAATGTTGAGTAGGATCAGCTTAGAAAAGACAACATGCCAGCAATCACTTCTACTTTGCATATCTTTAAGTATAAACAATTAAACTGCAGACAAAATGTGCTAAAAAATTAAGAGTGACTGTGGTCAGCAGAATTCTAAACATGCCCCCTCAAAATTCCTGTCCCCTGATCATTCAATCTAGGTATTGCCTGGCTGATGGAATTAAGGTTACTAATCAGCTGGCAGGAGCCCTGGTGGTGCAGTAGTTAAGAGCTCCGCTGCTAACCGAAAGGTCGGCAGTTCAAATTCACCAGCCGCTCCTTGGAAACCCTATGGGGCAGTTCTACTCTGTCCTATAGGGTCGCTATGAGTCGGAATCGACTCGGTGGCAATGGGTTTGGTTTTTTGGTAATCAGCGGGCTTTAAAATAGGGAAATTATCCTAGATTATCGGGGTGGGCCCAATGTAATCACATGAGCCCTTAAAAGCAGAAGATAAAAAGAGTCAGATGCTGCAGAAGAGGAAGACAAAGGGATTACTAGTGAGGAGGATTCCACAAGCTACTGATGGCTCCTGAGATACAAGGGCTATGTGCAAGGATGGAGAGAGGCCTCTAGAAGCTAAGGGCAGCCCTAGGCTGACAGCCAGCAAAGAAACAGACACCTCTTAGTCCCACAGCCCCAAGGAACTGGATTCAGCCAACAACCTGAATGAGCTTCTAAAAGGGATCCTTCACCACACCTTCCAGTAAGGAACACAATCCTGCTGACACCTTGGTTTTAGACTGGTGAGACTCATATTGGTTGGACTTCTTACCTACAGAAACTATGAGATAATAAATTTATATTGTTTTAAGCTTCTAAGTTTATGGTAGTTTGTTACAGCATCAGTAGAAAACCAATGCAGTGGTCAAGTATACAGAACCTCTCTCCCCTGCAGAATGAAACAGTATTCACATTATGCCCTGGCCGGAACACACCCACAAACAGCAACACTTCCTCTTCCTGGCAGCAAAGAATGAGATCCTTTCGTCATCTGAATTTTTAGATATCTGGTATTTGGTTTCTAAGTGATAACACTTTTTCAAAACCATGTTTAATGGAAACCTTTTAATTTTTATTAAACCAATGTTTTCCCTTATTTCTTAAACTAAGTCTAAGTACTGGTAGTCCCGACTTACTACAGGGTTCCCTGACGTTAAGGGTTTCGTTCTGACATAAATAGAATACCTTTTTTTTTTTTTAAGTTTTCATTATCATTGCCTTTTATTATCAGTATGTTTATAAATCCGATCTTTGAATATCTGCAAGTGAACATCTGAGAATGATCACATCCTTATGCACTGCAACACTGTATGTAGTACATATTACTAATGATAAAATGTACAAAAAAAACGACCGTCATGAGTATGGTTAGTCATAACTTGAATACTTCTGTTAAGTCAGGGACTACCTGTAACAATGTTTTCTTGTTGAACCAGGGTCGGTTTCTGTATCCCCATATTCCTATCAAGATGATGCCTTCAATATCCAGTAATATAAACCAAAAACCACCAAACCTGTTGCCATGGAGTTGATTCCGACTCACAGTAAGTAAGCCTGCAGGACAGAGTAGAACTGCCCCGTAGCGTTTCCAAGGCTGCAATCTTTACAGAAGCAGACTGCCACCTTTCTCCTGTAGAGTGGCTGGTGGGTTCAAACTGCAGACCTTAGCAGCTGAGTACTTAACCATGGGCCCACCGGGGCTCCTTAGTGATATAGTATGGTGGAATGATAGGTTTTAGACCTTTATAAGCCTGGTTTGAATCCCAACTCCACTATTTACCATCGGTTGTCCCTGAACAAACCACTAACTTCCAGGCTCAGCTTTCTGTTAAAAAGGGGTAACTGACAGGTGAGGGCAAATGAGACAAACATGTGATATGCCCAGCACTAAGACTGCATGAAACAGCAGCATTATTATTATTTTATTTTACGAAATGACCTCAGGCTACTGGGTTTTAATGTCTTTTTACTCTTCTGCTGTCCTAGTCTCTTGACAAAACTTTTGCCATTGCTTCTACTCAGCTGCTTTCATTTTACATCTAATACAAAGTCCGCAGGCTTCAGATAAGGTCTGAGAAGGACAACACAGTTTTGACAGAGTAAAGTCCATGGGTTTTATTACATTCATTTTCCTCATACTGCTCAGAGGACAGTGTTCTTCTAAATTCACAGCTATATTCTGAGGGACAGAGTTACCACAATTTATTTTTCCGGATAAATGTTGTATTACTTCTTTAATAACTAATATTATACTTAATATAGAATATAATCTTAATATAGAAAAAGGAGTATTCAACATACAGTCTCAGAAATAAAATTGCTCAACTTTTTTATACAATGCACAAAAACTCAAAGCTTGCATCTAAGCAAAAGTCAGTACAGAAATGCATATTGCTGACTGTTGTCATCAGCCCCTGACTCATGGCAATCCCATGTGTTACACAGTAGAACTGCTCTAGAGGGTTTTCTTGGCTGTAATCTTTACAGAAGGTTTGCCAGGGCTTTCTTCCGCAGAGCCACTGGGTGGGTTCAAACTGCCAACCTTTGGGTTAGCAGCCAATCACAAATAGCTTGCGCCACCTAGGCTCCTTTCATATTGCTGACATACTCATATGTATGGAGTCCTTGAGTGGCACAACCAGTTAAGTGCTCAACTATGAACCAAAAGGTCAGTGGTTTGAACCCACCCAGCGGCACCTCAGAAGACAGGCCTGGCAATCTGCTTCCGAAACATCACAGCCTTGAAAACCCTATGGAACAGTTCTACTCTGCACACATGGGGTCACAATGAGTTAAAATCAACTCTATGGCAAATAACAATAATAACAACCCGTATCTATACAAATGCACTTAAGGTTCTTACCTGCAAAACTTCTATAATGAGAGTAAATTACTTGAATGAACTCAATGAACTGAAAAGTCACACTTGCTTCCAGGTACAAGTTTCAGTGTGTAACCTAACCGATACCTTTCAGTCAGTGATAATCAAGTGTCTATATGAACAGGAAAATCTCGTTATAAAAATTTTTTAAATATATATGTGTGTATATGTATATACATGTATTTATGTATGTATTTAAAGGGCCAAAAACCTACTATCCCCATTACAGGCAATTAAAAAGTTTTTCCCAACTTGCATTTAAATTTAAAACTGATCTGGAAGGGAGTAAGGAACACTGATAAAATACATATTGGATTAAGAACTTAAATCATGTAAAAATATATATACAGCTATAGAACTAGGCCTCTACTAACAGCTACATTTCTAACAATCACTGTGTGCTTAGAGTCTTTAAAATTATAAAATTAGAAATTAAACTTTGTTTTAAAAGAAGAAAAAACATATAATACGTAAGACACTTCCACTCTGGATAGACACATTTGAGATGAAAAAGATCAGTAAATTAAAATTGCAAGTGAAGTAGAAATGAATTTCCAAGAGTGAAAATCCTGCACAGAAAACGACTTTATCTTTTTTCAGAAGAAGCAATTCGGATGCTAACCAAAAGGGCGGCAGTTCAAATCCACCAGCCATTCCTTGGAAACGCTATGGGGCAGTTCTACTCTGTCCTACTGGGTCACAATGAGTCGGAATCCACTTGATGGCAACAGGTTTGGTTTTTTTCATAGCTAGGCAGGCTGTAGGGGCTGATACTAGGCATTCAGATGTGGGTTTGGAAGATGAAGAATACTTGGAAATTAGATAAATAACTCAGTTACCACAGAATCTAATCCCTAGCCAGGAGAGAGGCTACAAAGTCAGCAGATTCTAGCAGCAGAAAGTTGAAAAGCCTAAAGAACTAGCGGAAAAAGGTAATTCCAAAGGACCTGTATGGGGGTGAGGGGTGCTGGTGAGGTTGTTCAAAGTCCATATAAGAAGCAATCAGATCCCCAGCCCAAGGCCATAGTGACCAGGCACCTGCCCTCCCTGACCCTGGAGATGTAATGCTTAGAGAGGTTCAACAAGAGGCTCTGGACTCCAGACCCCAGGCAAAGCTGAGGACCAAGGTGAGAGAGCCAAGAGAAGTTAGGAGTACGATGAAGATCACCCAGCCCTCTTCCTCTGATAGGTTCCCAGAATGCTGGGAGCCAAGTTTACATCAAAGAAATAATGCAAAAAAAAAAAAAAAAAAGTTCAGACTGAAGGATGAGTTTCCAGATTGAATGCTGTTGTTGTTAGGTGACATCAAGTCAGTTCCGACTCATAGTGACCCCATGTACAACAGAATGAAACACTGCCTGGTCCTGCGCCATCCTCACAATCATTGTTATGCTTGAGCCCATTGCTGCAGCCACTGTGTTAATCCATCTCACTGAGGGTCTTCCTCTTTTCATGACCGTCTGCTTTACCAAGCATGATGTCCTTCTCAAGGGACTGGTCTGTCCTGATAACATGTCCAAAGTATGTGAGAAGAAATCTCACCATCTTCATTTCTAAGGAGCATTCTGGCTGTACTTCTTCCAAGACAGATTTGTTCATTCCTCTGGCAGTTCATGGAATATTTAATGTTCTTCACCAACACCATAATTCAAATGCATCAATTCTTTGGTCTTTCTTATTCACAGTCCAGCTTTCACATGTATGTGAACCAACTGAAAATCCCATGGCTTGGGTCAGGCTCACCTTAGTCCTCAAAGTGACATTTTTGCTTTTTAACACTTTAAAGAAGTATTTTGCAGCAGATCTGCCCAATGCAATGTCATTTGTCATTTGATTTCTTGACTGCTGCTTCCATGGGGGTAGACTGTGGATCCAAGTAAAATGAAATCCCTGACAACTTCAATAGTTTCTCCATATATCATGATGTTGCTTATTGGTCCAGTTGTGAGGATTTCTGTTTTCTTTGTGTTGAGGTGCAATCCATACCAAAGGCTGTAGTCTTTGATCTTCATGAGTAAGTACTTCAAGTCCTCTTTACTTTCAGCAAGGAAGGTTGGAACATCTGCATATTGCCAGGTTGTGAATGAGTCTTTCTCAAATCCTGGTGCTGGTTTTTCTCAATATAGTCCAGCTTCTTGGATTATTAGCTCAGCATACAGACTAAACAAGCACGGTGACAGGATAACTCTGACACACACCTTTTCTGATTTTAAACCAATCAGTGATAGGTACATTAAAAAAAATAAGAAAATTTTTTAAAAAGGCACTTTTTAACTCCAGGAAAGACAATATGTTTTTGTAAGAAAATGTAATATTATACTGTGGGCTTGCCCTGAACCATATCTATATAACCACAACGATGTGAACACTGACTATTTTACTATATTAAGAGAAAAAGAGGGGAAAAGAGAATTTGAAAAGCTAAATCCTCATCTTCTGAAGTAGGAAGTCATCAGCTGACTAAAACTGAAAAAAATCAGGAAACAGCAGTATAAAAATGTTGTTTAGAAATATGGAGTAAATGCCAGAAGAACTCACTTTAAAAAGTTAAAAGTAGATGCTTCTACAGCAGTGGGAATTGGGAGTACAGACGGGTGCTCTGGTTTTTCATAAGCTTTGTCTACTGTTACTTTTAAAATACATGTCTTAGATTTTTAAAAAGTATGTTTTTAAAAATATCTTAAAATAATAAAACACAAAAATAAGAGTAATTATGGATCAAGATAGAGAGTTATAGCCCAAGGGCTCTAGGGTCTTGGCTTGATCTCACCCCTCAGAGAGATCCCGCTAGAATCTAAGTTGCTAGCGCTGCCACTAGGCTATTCTGATAACGCAACTGAAAACGGCATCTCTAGGCTTAAAAAATCGGAGTAATGAAGATACGAACAGTGACTGCCAGCCAATGAACATTTCTACGTAATCATAAGTAATGCACTCAGAATCCCACTAAACTGCAGGGTGCCACCGCAACCCACTGACGTGTCCCTTAGTGTCCTCCTCTTCGTTCCCTCCTTCCATTTCTCACCGCTCTTTAACGGGCCTTAAAATTGATCTGAAGGAGATTTGGCTTTATGTATTAAATTGCATTCTATGAGTTTTATGCTCTCCACATGTCATTTCAAAAGCTGGTAAAATTAACTTCAACTTCAGCACTTATGGTCCAGAAACACTTGTGCAGACCAGGTGAGTAAACACCCAGTGGTGTAATTTTTGCTAGTGTGTATGATGTTGTTGCTGTTTGTTTTTAAATCCCCACCAAACAGGCTACAAAGTCTCCACAGACAAGAACTTCCATGCTGGTTCCATTCTTCTTGATATTTCCCACAGGAGAGTAGCAGAAGCTCAATCAATTTTCTTACAGAATGCAACATGTTTAGTCAGCAAACACCTACATGAAGCTATTTTTAATATGGTCCTTAACTAATATTGTCTTTGGCTCTGTGACAGAGTAAATAGAATTTTAAAGTTTGGTTTCCATTGTTCTAGCTAAGGAAAGATCTTGACAGGTCAAAACTTTTGAACTGGACTTGAGGCTATACTGTAACTAATATAAGAGGTGAAAGAGGAAGCAGTGTGTTCTCTGATTAGAAAGTCTACAAAGTGTCACGAAGGCCAAGTACTGCCTGGAGTTTTTCAAAATTAACCACAGTCAGCATGGCTATCCTGACTTCTCAATGTAATAAACACAGAGAAACTGATGAACTTGATGAAAACCAAAGACAGACTCAATGATCATCAAAAGGCTGCTCAAAAGAAGAATGAAGAAAACCAAAGACACAAGGGAAATATAGCTCTGAGTCGGAATTGACTCGAAGGCACCTAACGACAACTGACCACAAGTACCACAGCCTCCAACAGCCTGAGCCCAGATCAACTAGATGGCGACCAGCTGCCACCACCGACCGCTCTAACAGGGATCACAATAGAGTGGACCGCACAGAGCAAGAAAAAAACGTAGAACAGAATTCAAATTCACAAAAAAAGACCAGATTTACTGGTCTGACAGAGACTGGAGGAAACCCCATGACTAGAGCCCCCAGAAACCTTCTAACTCAGAACTAAAGTCACTCCCGAAGTTCACCCTTCAGCCAAAGATTAGACAGGTCTATAAAACAAACAATAACACATGTGAAGAACATGCTTCTTAGTTCAATTATGTATATGAGACCAAATGGGCAACACCTGCCCAAAAGCAAAGATGAGACGACAGGAAGGGATAGAACACCGGACGAATGGACATGAGGAACCTGGAGTGGAAAAGGGGAGAGTGTTGACATATGGTAGGAATTGCAACCAATGTCACAAAACAACTTGTGCATAAACTGCTGAATGAGAAATTAATTTGCTCTGTAAACTTTTACCTAAAAACCAAACCCACTGCCATGGAGTCGACTCATAGCGACCCTAGAACTGCCCCAGAGGGTTTCCAAGGAGTGGCTGGTGGATATGAACTGCCAACCTTTTGGTTAGCAGCTGAGCTCTTAACCACTGCACCACCAGGGCTCCACTTTTACCTAAAGTGCAATTAAAAAAAAAAAAAAGTTGCTCAGCATGAACAACTATCTAGGTAACAATTCTCTTCCTTTTGCAAAAACAATAGCCCTTGATTTGTGATGTCCCTCATTTCCATAAAACTATATTACTTATTTTCTGAAATAGACTTTAGAAGTTAAAAGAGATTCCATCCCAGAAGATTATTTGGTCATTAACTATAATGTACTGATATCAAAACTTCAAGATTCAAAGTTATACTGTTGACTAAAAAGGGTTTCAGTTATATAAACTGTCAAGGTGATCAGAATGCAGTATGTATTAACTGTTTAACTAAACAAGAATGCTGCCAAGTTACTTTCAAGAAAAGAGGATTCAAAACTGACCCAGAGTTCTGGCTGCTGTTAAGATGACACATATTTTGGGGGGATATATCAAAACAGGATAATACTTAAATCACAATTGCTTTCTATTTTAACTACTTTTGTTTGGTTGGCTACTTTGCTTTTAAGAATTACTGCTGAATTATGGGGTTAAAAAAAATCATAGAGGGGACTAAAAGTAAAATTTAACTAATGCAATTCTGGATATTATACTTAATCTAAATGCATTTAAACGTATAGCCACCTGGGATTCAATAGCGCTTAAGAGTGATTTTTCTTTTTCTACCCTTGTTAAGTTTTAAGAAAAGCATTATACTTAATATAACATATCAGACATTACAATTTTATTTTCTTTCAGTGTTGGCATTATTATTTTCTGGAATCTAAAAACATACTTTTTCCCCATGTAACATTCATATCATATTTCAGGCAACAACTGACTTCCTCAAAATGCTGTCAAATCAGATTCAAATTAACCCAATTCAAAAATATTAATATTTACATAGGAACACGGTGATAGACATGTCACAAAACTGAAGCCAAAATATATTTCCTCAAAAATCTTACATAAAGAATTAAATCAAGGTCTCAAGGATCAAATTTAATATATCTTTGGTTGAAAACACACAGGCATAAAATGTCACTAGCTCTGGCTAGCAAAAAGGGTCCTCTGAACCGACTATATCCATACCCAGAGGTGCTCCTGCCACTCCCCGTACATCTTCCCTTTGGACCCCTGCAGTCTCCCTGCACTGAGCTCCTCCTGGAGGCCTTTCCTACAGCTCTCAGTTCATCACGGTCTAACTAGGGCCCACTCCAATTCCAGCTGGTTTCTAAGCAGCCAGTGCACTTCAATTCCATCTTCTTCCTCAAAATCCCGAGGTTCCGCTCACTTCAGGCCATACGGCTTCCTATTCCCTGTACACCCTAAGACTCCTTCTCTCCAAAGGCCAGACGCCTTCACAGGACCAGGTCCAAATTCCACCTGATATGAAGCTCTAATTCATAGCACAATCTTATCTTTCAGAGCCCAGGTCCCCCAAAGAATGCTCTTCTACCAGCATTCTCTGTCTTCATTCAGCTGCGTCCAGCCCTAAAATACCCTTTAGCTGGTTAACCTACCAGGACAGCTGGTTGATCTTGCAGATTCCCAGGTCCCATTCCCAGAGATTTTCAGGCCTAATGTGGGACTCTGGAATACGCATTTAAAACAAGCACACCAAGTGATTCTGATGCAGCCTAGAACCAACCTAGGCCCTCTAGCCTGAACCTCCCACCCAAGTCTCTAGCAACCATAATGTACTGGATACAAACCCTGTATCATCTGTGCTCCAATTCACCAGGGAATCTTAGTTGCCCACACCCTTCCCTCCGCAAAGAGCTGTGTGAATAACTGAATGTTTGCTGTACTGGACAGTCTACATACGTCTTCATCACTATGCAGCTTACATCTGCTCTAAGAGTTCTATCACATCTGGCCCCACTGATCTCACAGCTCTGAGAATCTTTTTAAGAAGGTAACCTCCTAACTGAGGAAAGAGTACTGCTCCAGAGGCAAGCGGCAGCCTGATTCAGAATCTACAGAATTCCCTGCCTTCCACCTAAGTTTCAGCTGACCTTTCAAAAGAAAAAAAAAATGCTTAAAATTTTTCCAATATGGCATTTCTGTTCTAATTGTTTTGTAATTTCAATTTTATCATCATCTTACATTATTCATTTAACATAAATGATTTAAAAGGCAAAATGGAGTCTCAAACATAGGATATTCAGAACTGCCTGGAAGCGTAAAAAGTATGAACGTTAAATTCTGAACAAATCAATACTGTTTTCTGTATTAAAAACCCATATGCACATTTCAATTATAAGCGATTCATCTGTATATCTGGCATGTCTGAGGACTAAGGGAGCAATCTGATAAGAGAAAAGGTCAGTGGGATAATGCAGTATAATGGAAAGATCATGGACTCTGGGCCAGCTGAGTTCAAGGCCAGCTCTGCCATGACTTAGCTGAGTGATCTGTCTTCAACAATGATGGAGGACATACATTCACCTATGACCTCACAGAACCAAACCCAAAATTCGTTGCTGTCAAGTCTGACTCATAGCTACCCTACAGGACCGAGCAGTGAACAGCCCCATAGGATTTCCAAGGAACAGCTGGTGGATTCGAACTGTTGATCTTTTGGTTAGCAGCCAACCTCTTAAGCACTTCGCCACCAGACTTCACAGAGCCACTGGGAAAACAAGATACATGAAATAGCTTAAGCTGCTGCTGCTCCAAAAGAACACATTCCAAATTACCCCAGACTGTTTTCTTTTTCAAGTGCCAGTAGGTGTTCTCTACTGGAAAGCTCTTTTCATTTACTCAGGTGATTCACTGACGAGCTGCTCTGTTTATGCTAGGTACTGAAGGGCACTAGAGAAAAACTCATTGTTAAGAGTTTCTAATTTGTTCTAGATATCTGCAACCTGGTTGGAGAAACAAAGTTATACATAATGATCTCATCAATTTTACCTGGTAAAGTGAGTGCTTCAAAAAGTGCTATGGACTGATTATTCTAGCTTTCAGTTCTCTTGTCCATGAGACCGTAAATACACTGTAAATCAATCCTAAGAGACAGAATATGTAAATCATATGGACGTTTGCTGTCTAGTCCCTGTGACAGTAATTCCTCAATTTGAATTAACTGACATTCTAGTTTTTAACAGCTCAGAGAAGGGCAAGACATGGAAAGAAGGCTTCTCAGAGGAGGTGAGTACCTGTGTACACCAGGAGTTTTCATGTACACTCATTCAGTCCTTACAATAATCCTGTGAAGCGTTTATGTTCCCAATTTATATATGAAAAACAGATTCAGAGAGGTTAACTAGCACAGTCAAGGCCACAATGCAAATAGCAAGGTCAGGATTTGAATCCAAGTCTGTCCTGACTGATAAAACCTGAGTTCTCTGGCTCCACCAGGGATGTGACTGATGTGTACAGACAAGACGAAGGCACTCTGGAAGGCACTCTGGGTAACCAAAAAAAAAAAACCCAAACCCACTGCCATTGAGTCGATTCCGACTCATAGCAAACCTATAGGACAGAACAGAACTGCCCCACAGAGTTTCCAAGGAGTGCTGGTGGATTTGAACTGCCAACCTTTTGATTAGCAGCCATAGCACTTAACCACTACACCACCAGGGTTTCCGCACTCTGGGTAGAAGGATCAAAATATGGTAAGCCCAGACGTGAAGGCAGAAGAGGGTGAGCCAAGTCTGGCCAAAGGAAGAGGGAGGAAAAAAAAAAAAATGGGGCAGTTATGGGAAATAAGGAGCACCAGTGGCACAGTGGTTAAGAGCTCAGCTGCTAACCAAAAGGCTGGCAGTTCAAATCCACCAGTGACTCCTTGGAAACCCTAAGCAGACAGTTCTACCCTGTCCTATAGGGTCACTATGAGTCAGAATCAACTTGATAGCAACTGGTTTGGTTTGGTTTTGGGGAAATAAAGCTAGGTGTTAGATGAGTCAGAATCGACTCGGCAGCAACCAACAACCACCAGAATACAGATGGCTAAGAAATGTGGGCTGATCCTACAGGCCAATATGATGGGACTGGAGATCGTATATACAGTCGCTATGAGTCAGAATCCACTCAATGGCAACGAGTTTGGAGACTGTAAGCAGAGGAGTAAGAGGACGAAATCAGGACATTAGAAAGGTGAACCTCCTAGCAGGTAGATGGACTGGAGGAAAAGTATGGGATAATGTAAAACAAATTACTCCTTAAAATCTTAAGTACTTCAACATTTAAATAAACCCAGTAGCAATACTTTCATAGTAAATTAATCAAACTATCTCTTTTGTATGGATTTTTCTTAAAACACATCTTTAGGCACATTTAAAAAATAGTTATGCCTTTGTCCTACTAATTCTTATGCGGGTCAGAAACCACTTCCACCTCCAAATGCATCCAAAAAAGAATCCTCCTTATTTCAAAGGTCACATCTAAAAACCTTGAACAAGGGCCTCAGAGCGGGAAGAGCCAAAGAGAAAGAAGAAGGGGAGACTCCAACTCACAAAATCCTTTGGTAAAGAAAAACAGTCGTAAAAAAGTTGTATGTTCACACTTTGTAAGAAGCGCTCAAAGTTCAGGGGACAAAGGTTAAAGACTGACAAATTAAAGAATGACTTTCACATGATCCAAATATTTTCCCCCACTCAAACCAATTTAGTTTCCACTTCTCACAAAGATCAATACAAAGACATCATCCTCACCACTTAACGGCCAAATCGCCTTTCTCTTTTATGGATACAGAGCATTTTGTTCTTTTTCTGAGGTCTGCACTGGTGAAATTTAGTGTCCTGGTCATTCAAAAACAATCATAATTCTCGCATTCTCTACCCCAGTCTTTGCCACGGGAAAATTTAACTGCATTCTGTAACCTAATGCTCAGCCGCATCGCCAAGGCTCCATATCGCTTAAATACACTTGGAGACGTGGTATAGGATCACACTGGCCCCGTCAGTGGCTATCAGATCTACAGCAATAACCTAATTACCCAACAGAGCACATGTGACACTGGCCCTGCCAATATCCTAGTCAAACAGGGACTGGGACTCATTCATTCACCATCAAGGTTATCATCTTGCAAAGGGAAAATGTGGAGGAAAGTGTGCAGCTGGAGTTCTCGAACAGAATTACAGTAAAGAGAGTGGGCTAAGGAAAAAGTAATCATCTTTTTCACAAAATATGTGATGTCAAGTAGATGACCTCTCTTTCAATTTTATATCCCTAACTTTACAATGGAAACCCTGGTACCCAGTGGTTACGAGTTCAGCTGCTAACCAAAAGGTTGGCAGTATGAAACCACCAGGTGCTCCTTGGAAACTCTATGAGGCAGTTCTACCCTATCCTATAGGGTCACTACGAGTCAGAATCAACTTGACGGCAATGGGTTTGGTGTTTTTTTTTAAACTTTAAAATGAACCTTTCAGAAAGTCATTAATGAGCCTGACGTTCTGGGAAAGCATTAGAAGTACCCGAACCACATTCTGATGTCCTCATTTCTCTGCAAAAGAAATGTGACACCTAAGTACCAAGACACTTTAACTTATTTAGGGATGCATAAGCGTCTCAGAAATTACAGTTGCTTCTGTTGCCAAAGACATCCCCAGATTATGGCACCTGAATTTTCAAATATCCGGGAAGTAAAGTATTAAACACGTAGAAGTGAGTAAAAGTTATGTCAAAGATGTACTTAAAACACAGGCATGAAAAGGTTGGGGGCTGGTGGTAATGCTAAGAGAAATACATGTTTTTATTTATCCAGGACGAGTCAAAAGCCCTCAAACACCTATTTTATAACTCTGACCACCAGATGCTATTTCTCAAAGCCTCAAGAACTTGACTTTACGGAAAAGTCTATCTGCAGCGCCAAAATTCTCGAGATTGGCCTCTGGCTATCAATACGGCCTCAAGAACCTGCGTTGTTCTGCAACTGAACAAAATTTAAAGCAAAGTAAATACCTTTAGGAGCTTAAGAGTACTGACAGTGCTTTAAAATTTTTCTGCATCCTAAAAGCTGGTCAGGTAGGCATCGCTGCCTAGCTAGACTGTAACAGAGACAGGTTTGCCGATTTGTGGATTCCAAAGTGCTGCTATGGGCCCATTAAATAAGAGAAAACTTCTCTTTTCTCTAGTAAGCCATCCAGATGAATTTAGCCGCCCCACCTAGAAAAAAAGTAAGGAGGAACGCAGTGCCCTGGAGAGCTGCATCGCAACGCCGGCTCCCGCTCGCTGGAAATCGGGCTGCGGCTGCACTCTCTCCCGCTGCGGGCGCCGAAGCCGAACAGAGCGGAGAAAGGCCAGCGGAGCGGTCAATCTTGGGCCGGACGTCAGGGCGGGAGCGTCGGGCAAGGCAGACGAGGCGGTCGAGGCACTCGACACCGGCCCTCCGCCCCGGGCCCAGGAGCCCTCCCCGAGGCCGGCCGCTAGAACCTGCCGTCCCGCCCCGCCTGCCGCCCCTTAGGCCCTTTCTGTCAACGGCCTCCGGCCCGCGGAACTCACAGCTTCAGATGCTCATAGGTTGTTGCCGCCATCGCCGTCCTGCACCACTACCTCCTTCCTCCAGTCTCAGCCTGCCCCGCCCCACGCCGCCACCTCGGCTACGGCGCTACTGGTCACCCCGGCACAGCGGCCGCAGCGCCCGGCCTCTTTTCAACCCTCTCTCTCCGCCCCGCCCCGCCCAATGCTGAGAGAGAACGGAGGACAGCCGCGGACAAACTTAGTCCGCGAGCCCGCGAACGCCGGGCGACGCTGTCGGAAGCAGTGGATTGGAGCGCTCTGCAGATTGGTGGAGCGCGTTTGCGAAAGAAAGGTGGGGCGCCCGACGCTGTGACAGAAATGGAACGCTGGCGTGGGGCTGCTTATTGAGGCTGTGTAAGAAGTAATGAGTACTTGCAATGAATATCAAGAACAGCACGGGGCCAGTGGCGCAATGGATAACGCGTCTGACTACGGATCAGAAGATTCTAGGTTCGACTCCTGGCTGGCTCGAAGTGTCCTTTTTACCATTTTCAGGCATGATTTTGTAAGGATCTTTGACAAACATTAGATTAAAGTCTGAAAGTTAAACATATTGAATTTTTTGAGGTTTTATTATTGTACTCTAGTTGAAGGTTTACGGAACAAACTAGCTTCTCATTAAACTAAATATATTGAATTTCAATGCTTCTTTGCGGAAATATTGTCCTTTAAGCTATATTTGGAACCCGGACTTGTCTGAGGTGTTTCTAAATTCAAAACGCTCTAGTAATAATGCACGTAGGCGCCTCCATAAGTGTGGTACATTTGGGGAATACATCTGGAAAGGTGGTAGTGGAGTGGCGTGGTGTGGCCAGAGATTGACTCTCGGATTACACAAAAGCGCAGTTAAGGCTGCAATTGTGGCATTTTCCCCCACGGAACCGACACCCTCACACTGATATAAAAAAGAGCCCTGCCCTAGTTCGCCAAGAGGCGTCGAGTTCCCGCTCTAAACCGCAGCAGAGAAGGAAACGCTTCACTGCGGCTGCGCGTTTCCGGGATGGCTCCGCAAAGGACTCGGAGTCTGCATCGCTGGCCCTTTACGAGCTTCGGGTGCAAAGCCAACCTGGCCCCGGATTCCATCAGGAAACCTTAAAATATGGGGGTCTTTACCGTAAGAAGGCCCCAGGTAATCTAGTATATTACCCCTCATTTTACAGGTGCCGGGCTTAGAGACCTGAGAAGGCCCGAAACATCTGCAGCTGAAAGGGGACTTGAACCGGCGGACTGGCTCAGTCATCGGACATCGTCCATTAATCAATCGATCAATTAACCGATCAATATAACGTTTCCCCTGCCTGATTATCATATTAATTATAGAAATTTTGAAAAATACAAAAAATTGTTGGGACTAAAAATAACCCAAATTCCTATCCCAAGGTAATTACTATTAACATGTTTTATTTCCTTCCAGAAGTTTTTCTTCCATACTTTTTAATATGGCTGTATCTAAACCGAAAAATCCCATTGCCGTCCAGTCGATTCCGACTTACAGCAACCCTTCATGTGTTTTTCCAAATTTGCTGTTGTATCGGAAGTAGCTTTGTGTTCTCATTTTGTCCTTTTAGCGTCCCAATACGCACTTCCATCAACAGCATTTTTCTTTGCATGCTAACCAACACTGGGTTTTATAAATCGAACTATAATTTCTTTGCAATTTTCATAATTGAAAAATGGAACTCCCTTTTACTTGCATTTATAACTAGTGAGTGATACACGCCTTCTCTTGATGTATTCCTTTTTTTTTTCTTACAGATTTATTAGACTTTTTAATACACAGTTGTTGTTAGGTGCCATTGAGTTGGTTCCTACTCATAGCAACCTCATGTACAACAGCAAAACCCTGCCCAGTCCTGTGCTATCCTCACAATCGTTGCTATGTTTGAACCCATTGTTGCAGCCACTGTGTCAATCCATCTCAATAAGGGTCTTCCTCTTTTTTGTTGACCCTCTACCAAGCATGATGTCCTTCTCCGGGGACTGATCCCTGCTGATAACATGTCCAAAGTACATGAGACAAAGTCTCACCATCCTGGCCTCAAAGGAGCTATATTCTGGCTATACTTCTTCCAAGACAGATTTGTTCATTCTTCTGGCAGTCCATGGTATATTCAATATTCTTCGCCAACACCACAATTGAAATGCATCAATTCTTCTTCGGTCTTCCTTATTCATTGTCCAGCTTTCACACGCATGTGAGGCGATTGAAAATCCCATGGCTTGGGTCAGGTGCACCTTAGTCCTCAAGGTGACATCTTTGCTTTTTAACACTTTAAAGAGATCTCTTGCAGCAGATTTGCCCAATGCAATACACTGTTTGATTTCTTAACTTCTGCTTCCATGGGCATTGATTGTGGATCCAAGTGAAATGAAATCCTGGACAACTTCAGTCTTTTGCCCATTTATCGTGATGTTGCTTATTGGTCCAGTTGTGAGGGTTTTTTTGTTTTGTTTTGTTTTCTTTATGTTAAGGTGTAATCTTTGTAGCCTTGATCTTCATCAGTAAGTGTTTCAAGTCCTCTTGACTTCCAGCAAGCAAGGTTGTGTCATCTGCATATTGCAGATTGTTAATGAGTCTTCTTCCAATCCTGATGCTGCTTTGGTCTTCATATAGTCTGGCTTCTCAGATTATTTGCTTGGCATACAGATTGAGTAAGTGACACCCACGTTTAATACATTGAAGGGTATTAACTCCAGCTGTCAAACACATTGCAATTTTCTTCCAGTTTATCATTTTCCTTTTCCTTATATTTTTGAACCTAGAGTAATTTTTATTTTTGTATATCGAAATTACCCATGTTTTACTTTATCATTTCTTCTACTGTATATGTGCTTTCTTCAAATTGTTTTGTTTGCGTTGTGTTTATTCCATTTACCCGGAAAATACTGAGAGCATGGCTCTTAATTCATTTGCATCCTTTTTTGTGAACATCATGCTATAAAGATGAATGACGTCCTAAAAATGTCACACTTACTTACTGAGTGTCTTAGTTATCTAGTGCTGCTATAACAGAAATACCACAAGTGGATGGTTTTAATGAAGAGAAGTTTATTTCCTCACAGTTAAAGGAGGCTAAAAGTCCGAATTCAGGGCATCACTCCAGGGGAAGGCTTTTTCTCTCTGTCGGCCTTCTTCTCTTCAGTGTTCCCCCGGACTAGGAGCTTCTCTGCGCAGGGACCCCAGTCCAAAGGA
>NW_004443937.1:24493005-24591504 GCF_000243295.1 Trichechus manatus latirostris | reverse complement strand
CCCAGCCAAATTGATACACACATTTTTGGGGGGACGTAATTCAAACCATGACACTGAGCAATTACTGCATGTCATGCACTACTCTAAGCCCTTTACGTGGACCAAGTCAGTCCTTAAAACAATCCCATAAATTCCTGTTTTTATCCCATTTTTACAGATAAGGAAGCTAAATTTGCTCAAGGCCATGAAGCAATTAGGTGGCGGGGACTGGATTAGACTGAGTTTGAGCTCTTGGTCTCAATGCTGTTCTGCTCCTCCTTAACTCACATAAACAGGCTTACTGCCAGTTCCCTTCTGCGTAGGTTACTCGCCCCTTCTCCCCTGCTGATCAGCAACTGGAAGACTGTGTTTCCAGTCCTGATGATGCCCCTATGCACTACCCCTGAACTCTTCACGATTTCCTCTCCTTTAACAGAATGAGGATTTAAGTTGCAGCTGAACAGCCACCACCCGGCAGCGAGCCCCAACTAGACTTTACGAACAGGTCACGTAGAAGGAACTAGGAGACGTAAAGGTTCACCTTTCTTCTCCAATCGTGCAGTATAAGCCAAGGCCTTTGTAAACATTCAGTGAGACCGAAGAACAAACTAATCTGGGCAGGAACAGGCATTCCTCTGGGGTTTTTAAAGGCAAACAAGCCAAAGTCAGAGTCTAAGGAAAGGAACATTCAGAGTAAGAAATCAGCCAAGGATGGGGTAGCGTAAATTGACATCTTCAGCCCTATTTTTCCTATAGTGAAATGACTTAATGTAAATACAGATACATATTTTTACAACATATGCTAGGGCCTACCCATGGAGACAGTCCAAGCTGCATATGAAGCTTGCTGGCACCGTCCAAATGACCTCTACCATCCACCGAAGGACAGTGTGGCTCCCACTTCAGTCCCTTCTGCCTGCTATATAGACCCTGCCTTCCCTCTGAGCCTCCAAATTGTGTGGGTTCCCTCACTCCTCTTCATCATGAGCCTGCCATGGGCCAGGTTCCTTGGGGAATGCAGGACCCACAGTCACCTGTCCTTAGTCAGTTGGAAGGACGTGTGTAATCAGGTAGTGAATGCCTTAGGCCTCCTTACATACCTGGGGACTTCTAGAAGTGTCACACACCTAGTGCTGTCACATACCTGGGAGCTTCTCCTGGACCAGACCTCTCCAACTTCTCTTTCTTCCCACACAGGAGCCTACTATAGCCTATTCTCTCTTTTTTACACCTAGAGTCCAAAGTCCCAATCACTTGGGTGTATGAAGCATTACTGTTTTCATTCCAGGGATAATGCAAACCCTATTTACAGCAATGCTTAGAGAAAAGGCACTAATACTCCAGCGGTATTCTTTTATTTTCACCCAAAAAAAAGTTTGCCAGATGCTGTGGTTGGCTTAATGACCCTTCAAAGATGTCCACATCCTAATCCCCAGAACTTGCAAATGTTATCCCATAAGGCTGTAATGGATTGAGTTATGCCCCCCACCCAAAAAAATATGTGTTGAAACCCTAACCCTTGTAACTGTAAATGGAGCCCTGGTGGTGCAGTGGTTAAGCATTCAGCTGCTAACTAAAAGGTTGGCAGTTTGAATCCACCAACCACTCCTTGGAAACCTTATGGGGCATTTCTACTCTGTCCTACAGGGTCACTATGAGTTGGAATCGACTGAACGGCAACAGGTACAGGTACCTATGTATATGACACTTGTTGGAAATAGGGGTTTTCTTTTGTTATGTTAATGAGGTCATACCAGTGTAGGTTGGATCCTAAACCTAATCACTCCTAAGTTATAAAAAGACCAGAATAGACAGAGACACAAACAAAGGCAGAAGAGGAAGATAGAGGAAGGAGAGAGACGTATCTACAAGCCCAGGAACACTAAAGATTGCTGGCAGCTACTAGAAGCTGAAATAGGCAAGGAAGGACCTCCCCCTAGAGCCACATCCTTAATTCTGATCTAGCCTCCTGAACAGTGAGAAAATAAATTTATTTAAAGTCACTCACTTGTAGTACCTCTTGTTATGGCAGCACTAGGTAACTGAGACAAAGGCAGAAGGGACTTGGCAGATTTGACTAAGTTAAGGATCTTGAGGTGGCGAGGCTATCCTGGATTATCCAGGTGGGCCCATGTAATCACAAGCATCCTTATAAGTGGAAGGCAGTATAGTCAGATGGAGAGGCGGTGGGACAAGAGAAGTCAGAGTGATGCGGCCAAGGACCAAGGAATGCTGACAGACTCTAGAAGCTGAAAAAGGGAAGGAATATGGCTCTACTGACACTTTGATCCTAGCCCTGTAAAACCATTTCAGACTTCTAACCTCCAGGATTGTAAGATAGTAAATTCATGTTGTTTTAAGCCAGTTGGTGGTAATTTCTTACAGCAGCCATAGGAAACTAGTACTCCAACAAGCAGCAGTATAAGCTCCTCCTCACAGTCTCATGATATGAGTCTTTAGGCTACATAGCTTTGAGGAGAGGAGCCCTACTGGTACAAATTGTTAAGCGCTCGACTGCTAACCAAAAGGTTGGCAGTTTGAACCTACCCAGAGGCTCCTCAGCAGAAAGACCTGGCGATCTGCTTTTGTATAGATTAGAGCCTAGAAAACCCTATGGTGTAGTTCTCTGTTACATGGGGTCACTATGAGTTGGAATCAACTCAATGGCACCCAAAAACAGCTTTGATGAACACACTGAAGGACAAGTTACTGCCCCCACAGCAGACAGAGTAGTAAATCAGTCAAGACAGCCTCCTCTGGGTCAGACTGCCTGGGTTGGACTCTCAGCTCTACCATTTACTGGGTACTCACTGTTTGGTGAGTTACTTCACCCTTCCATGTCTGTTGCCTTGTCTATAAAATGGGGAGTGAGAATGTATGGTCCTCAGATATCTGGTTCATGGTGGGCACACAATGAATGTCAACTATTACTATTGCTACTGCTTTAACCACGGAACTTAGAACTGAACCAGATCTCCCCACTGCTTCAGCCCCAAGTGGCCCAAATGCCTGAATCTGGCTCATACTTGCTCATGAACTGTGCCGTCTCCTCCCTATTCCAAGTTCAGGGATGTCTTGTTGGTAGCTTGAAATTGGCAGTGGTGGCAGTATTTACACCATTGAAATCGGCAAACACAACAAATCAGGGCTTATTTTTAATCCCAGAGAGCCAGTTTGCCAGCACACCGCGGCCCCAGACCACTGCAAGATTGTTCTCTAACTACGTTTTCAATCCCTTGTTCAGAGTCATAGGGAAATACCAGCTCATGTTTATAAAATCAGAATAGCTGCTCTTCTATCATTTAAAAAAATAAAAATTTTGGTTTTTGTGTGTAAGGCCCCACTGCCATCAACATCTTTGCTCTCAGCTTCCTCCTTTCCTGTGTCTTTGGCACACCAGACCTGGTAGCCTCAAGAACTAAACTGATGCCTTAAAACAAGCCCCCGGAGCGGTAACCGACAAGTAGCTAAACCATCTACCCCAGCCCAAGGATTCTAACTACACTCAGCCTCATCACACTGCAAGTCCTGCCTTCCTGTACATGGCTGCCTCAAATCTAGGGGATTGATTGGTTCTATCCTGGTGGCAGGATGGTTAAGCAGTTGCTGCTGACGAAAGGTTGGCTGTTCAAACCTACCCAGCTGCTCTGCAGGAGAAAGACCTGGCAATTTGTTCCTGTAAAGATTACAGCCAGGAAAACCCTATGGGGCAGTTCTACTCTATCGTATGGGGTGGCTATGAGTCAAATCAACTCGATGGCACACAACACCACCCTAAAAAGAACAAAAACAATAACCGGAAGGAAACAAAATGGCCACCACTGTAAGACCCAGTTGAAGAAACTACCGATTTGGGGGAGATGATTCTCCAAGAGTCTCATTGTCCTACTCATCTTGTGAGCAGAGGCACCAACTGCTTTAGTTCCAGACTATCTTGTACAGTGAACAGACTTGGATGAGAGAGACAGTGTCTCTCTCTGGAGCAAAGGACAGGCACGCTTACTACCCATTATAAATGATTAGGGTTCCCTGAGCTTGGGGTTCCTCTTGCAACACATGTACAGGTGTCTCCTGGCCCTCTTCATGGGGCCCTATAGAAACTGGGGTTTAGGGAACCAACTCAAATGCTAATCCCGTCTATTGCCATTACTGTAATACACTCTCCTTTGTCTCTGACCCAGGAGTCTCAAGACTCCTGCTAGCATCCATGAAACTGTGGGATGTTAACTTACTAGCTTCCAAGTAGGGTAAAACCTCGGACCCTTCACAGTTCTTGATACCCATGTGTTCCTTTAAGAATCCAGAGCTCTAAAGATGACCAAATCCAGTTAGCAAAAAGTACCATCTGCTTATTCCACACACACAAAAAGAAGACCCGGTAAACATCATCAGGTTGGAGAACACTTCAATAGTCTACAAATTAATGCAGTTTTATTGTCACAATATTTTGGATAATTTCATAGTAACAATATTTTGAATAATTTTATAGTAAAAGAAGAAACAAAGAGGAAAATAATTACCCTGCACATTGAAATTTTCATACACTACATGGAAATTTCCCACATCTGCCCAGTCCTGGCTCAGAACAAGAGATAGCTAATATATTTTATTCATTTTTTCCTATTACTTTGAAAAGTTATTTCAAATAGTAACTAGCAAATTAGGGCTTATTTCTTGCACAAAGGACAGTACAAAATATTTGGTTTCCTGGCACACAGAGTTGTAACAAGTACTTGAAGCAACAATGGTTTGGGGTCACCAAGTCTCCACACACCCCTTTCAAGGGTACCAGCAGCTATCACGGCTCTCACGCTTCCGCACGCATGGGAAATTACACACAAAAACAACCCTGAAAGGACTGCAAAGCAAAGGATTGTGAATTCCAAATAATTCTCTCAAGTCCTGATGTTCTTGTTTTTCATTTTGGAAGTGTGACTCAAGTCTTCAGAAACAAGGCAATAATGAGTCTTGAAGGTGATCAGAATTCCTTGACTGTCCCATTGGCCATCCAGGACCCACCAGCACAACCTCTGTGGACTCTGCTGAAGAGTTTTCACTCGAGCACTCACATCACGGAGAAATGGAAAGCCTGCTGCTATTTGCCGGCAATGACCCGGTGATGACGAGATGCCATTTGGTGTTGAGACAGGAACAAACCACTCTTTACCCAGCAACAGATGGGGGAATAACATCGCATGAGAGGCAGAGAGAATCCTGATATAGCAGACCAACAGGGTAACTGGCTTTGCTCAGGCCACACAGACAGTTTTTGAATGGCCCAGGCTAGGGGGGGGAAAGACAAACCAGAAGATAGTGAAAAAAAGCTAAAGGGTAAAATGAAGCCAGGAAGGAAGCTGGCTTTGAGGTCTGGAATCAGGCCATAGCCCTCCTCCTTGGCCAGGGAACTCAGGGTCTATTTGCTCTAACTTTTAAAACAAAACTTATCTTTTAATAAACTTAATAAACACCAGGCCCTTGTTTTTCCTTTCTCCAATCCCATTACAGTTCCTTTTGGCTAATAATTTAGAGAACATTAACAATAACAGGTAGGTGAATGTCTCGTCATGGCTTTTGTGCAAGGGCCTGAGGAGAGACGTGTTCACCAGAGAGAGAAAACTGGTGAAGAATCCCACCAGATGCCCTCTCCAGGGAAACTGACATTGAGAGAAGTCGGCTTCTAGGACGTCTAGAAATTCTCTTATTCTCTTATTGTCCTTCAACACCCTAAAATGGCATGTTTGCAGAGATATCTGGATCACCTCAATCAAGGCCACTGTAAAGAAGTCATTCAAAAAGTTAATCACAGATTTTTTACACTAATTACCCAATTTGCAAATAAATCCCTATTACTTCTATCTGTGGCTCCAAGGCATTTTTCTTCACTCAGCTTAACTTGAAAGCAGAGCAAAGGTCTGTCAGCAAGTCCAGAAACATTCCTAGGTTGGCGGGGACAGGTTAAAACAGTCCAGGCTTACTTTAGCCGGGAGCCCTGCTAAATGCGAGAGAAGAGAGGGGCAAGACTCTGGGGTTCACATCCCCAGGCCCGGGCATTCGCAGTTTCACCAGCCTGAGCCTGTGGAAAAGAACAAATAAAAGCACACAGCCTGGGCCAAAGTGACATCTAGTCCAAGGGTTCCCACCGAATGCATTTAATCAAAATGGAGAAGACAATCCATGGCGTCAATTCTGTGCTTTCTACAGGCAACTGCTACCAGATGAGTCAAAGCCTGGCCTAGAAGTGGAACTGGGTCTGAGTTCGCAGGGCTCCACAGACGCCCTCGGCTGGCCTAGACCTCTCACTCTGGGGGTGGGGTGAGGTGGCGAGTGCAGCCTCAAGCCACCATGCCCCCGATGGCAAAGGTGAGATGGGCCCACCTTCCCTCGACCGGCCACTGGGCTCTCCCCACCCCGCCGGCTGAGAGGGCAAACGGCGGCCAGCCTTTCTTGCTGCTGCTTCTCACTGAAGCACCAAGCCACAATGACCTCCAGCCTCAGGAGTGTGACCTGCAGGGCACACTTTGCCTCTTCAGTGCAAAGGTGGCCTTGACATCTTGCCAGTATGCGGCCCTCCCTTAGTCCTTGCTACCCCGGGGCGGGGTGGGGGTGGGGCGGGGGGCGTGCAGAATGATGAAATGCAGAAGGCAACAGGGCTGGCTTTAAGTTGGATCTGTTCCCAGCTGACTTTCGTGAAGATTACTGTGCCCTGAGGAACCAGAGATTCCTAACACCAAAGATGGTATCAGAGTCCAGGGGGGAAGCCGATTCCTCCTGAATCTGTGATTAGGCGAAGATCTTATCTATGAGGTATTTTTTGTGTGTGTGTAAAGACTGAGAGCAGATGGAAACTTAAAAAAAAAAAAAAAGATAAAAGCAGTGTACCTTATACTGGTTTCTTCAAACGTAATTAATGCCTGTGCCAAAATTAGGGCAAGAGAGAAACCCGGGAAATGAATTTAATAACTTATCCCGAGGCACTCCCTCCCATGCTGGCTTAGAGATCTCACACACAAAAACTGTCATAGTTTATAAGGGGCTATCTCTCAGTATGTGGGCAGGACTTCCCCCAAAGTCCATTATTAAATAAGCTCAAACAGCTGCAAGAGACATCCCCACATGGGACCCTGAGACTTCCCTTCACAGGAGTGGCTCCGAAGTCACAGACTCTCGAGAGCGCCAGAGGAGAAAACCGCAAATAGGCAGGCGAAAAAGGCCTGGTGCCTGCACCAAGTTCTTCTTCCAGAGCAAGCTTTGCTAGAACAGCACAAACCTCCTACACCCCCAGTGGCCTTTGAGGGCATGAAGATCTACAGGGGCACAGGGAGGACACCATGCTCACTAACTTCAAAACTTGGCTCTGGATGGCCAAATAAATTCTTCCTAGGGGACAAATCCCATGCTAGAGCCTCCCTCTCGCCATAAGCCAACTCAAATTTGTAGCATTCTACTGGAGAACTGAAGTTCTGGGCTGGAAGAAAGTCTTAAACCATGCTCTGTGTGTGTGTGTGTGAGATGGTCCCTGGGTGGTACAAACCGAAAGGAGGTTTGAGGTTCAAGTCCACCCAGAGGTGCCTCAGAAGGCCTGATGCTCTAATTCCGAAAAATGAGCCATCACAACCCCTACAGAGCACAGCTCTACTCTGACACACATGGGATCACGATGAATTAGAACCAACTCAACGGCAATGGGTTTGTGTGTGTGTGTGTGTGTGTGTGTGTGTGTGTGAGTGTATGTGAGAGGCAGGTATCTGGGTGCACGTATCTTCCTCAGGGGGTGAGGAAAGAGGTGAATGGATCGACAGCTGAACACTCTCTTCAGGCGACACTGTGAAATCCGCTGAAGGTTAACCTCTCCCTCTGAAGCAGGAACTTCTCCCAGAGGGGACGGGAGGGTTAGCCTGGTTTCACCGACGGATCTTACTGTCGCATGCCATGTACTTGCTAGAGTGTCTGAGTAACCTGACGATGGCGTGGCAGCGGAGAAAGGCACTTGGAAGATGCCTGCACCAGACAGGTCATGTTTCACCTCCCTGGTTTAGCGAAAGGCGTGCACACACCTGTGTGGGAACTTGCCTGCCCACCCTTCCTTTCCCCCCATCCCAACCCCACTGGAAATTAACTGGCAGATTTCTCCATGTAGAGGCCTGGCTAGAAGTGGTGCTGGTGAAGGGCGGCTGGCGAGGGGCCTTTCTCCAGCCTCTTGACGTGGCAGGAGTGACAGAACAGGTGGTCCTCCAGCGGGTAGCAGCGGTGGCCGTCTTCATCATTGAGCTCCAGGCCGCAGTCCTGGGGGTGAGGCAAAGACGTCCAGTGAGAACAAAACAAAACAAATACAACAGACTGTAAGACACACAAAGGCCACCGTCCCCGAGCCGAGCAGAGGGCACTGTGTTTCTACGTGCTGTTGTTGTTGGGTGCCATGGAGTTGATTTTCGACTCATAGCAACCCCATGTGACAAAGCAGAACTGCCCCAAAGGGTTTCCTAGGCTGTAATCTTTATGGGAGCAGATCACTAGGCCTTTCTCCTGTGGAGCCGCTGGGTAGGTTCAAACTGCCAACCTTTCAGTTAGCAGCCAAGCATTTAACCATCGAGCCACCAGGGCTCCCGCCCAGCAGAGGTGTGGACTGCGCTGCCCAGCACAGAGCCACGAGCCACATGGGGACACTGAGCACTTGAAATGTAGCCGAACTGAGATGTGCAGTCGGCATAGAGCACACACCGGATTTCAGAGACAGAGGACAAAAATGGATGTAAAATATCTCGTAAATAAGTTTTTATATTGATTACACATTGAAATGGTATATTTTGGATATATTGAGTTAAATAAAATATCATCATAAAAATTAATCACATCCGTTTCTTTTTACTTTTTTAACGTGGCTACTAGAAAACTTAAATTGCACGTGTGGCTTGAATTTGTGGCACTCGGATTTCCATTGGACAGAGCTGGTCTGAAATGGGTGGGCAGCAATGTCGAGCAAATGCTGTCACCTTCTCCTCTAGGCACTGGAGTGCCACCGACAATGGTTTCCACGTTTATCTTCAGTGCTGGCAGTGGGATCAGGCTACGCGGCACCCATTCCTCCTGTTCTCCCCACTCACAGGGTCACAAAATCAATCTAATCTCCTTCCATGGGTGAATACACTTCATTCTGGCTCAAATGCCACAGGCACTTAACATGTTTGCACTCTTCACAAGGGCTGAGGCAGGACGACCCCTGGCTTTCCTGACAGAGGCTTCTTCAGCCTAGGCGTGACCCAAGGACAAAGAAGGGGCAGATGGGCCCCACCACCTTCATACCACTAGCTGACATGCCTGTCTCCAGGGGGGTTTCTTCATGATTTCCAGGGCTGAGAAAGGGGGTCCTGGCAGACAGAACAGCCTACAAGACTCTTACCCAAACTACACAGCCTGCCTGACAGTCTGAGCCCCAAAAGCCACGGCCCCACAAGAGCTGCCCAGCACCGCAGCTTCAGGGAAGGGCAGCGTGAAGGTCTCAGGACCTGACAGTTCCGAATGCGGACGCCTTTGCACCCCAAACATCTGCATCCTCTCCTGCCCCACCCCAGTCAGGCTTCACCTCACTTCCTAGGTCAGCTATGGAGGGCACACCCACCCCAGAGTCTTGTCAGTCATCTCACATCCCAGCCACGCAGGCAGGCTTCCCTCCTCGACCTGGAAGCTGGGCCTACCTCGCAGTGGTAGCACTCCACGTGGTAGTCTCTGTCCATGGACACAACGCGGATGGTCTCGTCTGAGCCCTGGGGCCGGAGACAAGCAACAACACCAAGAAGAGACAGTTAGGGGCCCATCCATGGGGCTCCACATAAACAGTGGCGGGGAGCGAGGAGGATTCTGAGGTGACAGGTAGGTGGCCTTAGAAGAAGCGTTATCAATCAGTAGCAGATACTAACACTTGCAGGAAAATACACGTCGGTGACGAGGGGAAGGGGGAGTGACTGTAATCCTACCTTTTGGGATGTCAGAGTCAACAATGAAACACAAAACCCACGCGGGCATTTATTTACTTTTTTTAAAAATGAATAGGGCACACTAGCCCAAAAACAAAGAGGAGAAGGCAGGAAGGGACAGGAAAACTGGACAAATGGAAACAGGGAACCCGGGGTGGAGAAGGGGAGAGTCTTGACACATTGCAGAGTTGGCAACAATGTCACTAGACAATGTGTGTGTTGTTTAATGAGAAACTAATTTGCTCTGTAAACTTTCACCTAGAGCACAACAAAAAAAATAAGTAAAATAAAAGACAAGTTTCTCCAGTTCCTCTTCTAACCTAGGAGTTAGTAACAGTAAGAGAGTTTGACCTGATTATAGAGACAAACTGGGAACGAAGGGGGCATGGGGGTGGGGGCTGCCAGACAATGAGAAAGGGGCTTCCCAACGAGGACACTATTTATCTCAGAGTTAAGATTTTATAAGGATTGTTTAACAGGTGTAGGGACAGGACACTGATCTTGTAAATGACCTCAGGGAGATTTTCTGGTCTAGGAGTCCCCAGGAGTATGCCTGAAGAAGCATCTCACCTCGGGTGGAAGGATGGGAAGCCCGCAGGCCGCACACTTGGGGGCCAATACCCTGGGGGAAAAAGCAAAGAAGTTGTAAAATGCACATTGTGGGTTTTCTGGGTGGTAAGGCCTAGAACGCGACTTGTACCAGGAGCCTTCCCGCCACCAGCCTCCCACCGTCGCTCTTCTCCTGCATTCCTCCAGCCCTCAGAGAGAGGCTAGGGCCACTCACTCTCTGGTCATGCTTCAGTGCTGCCTTAGAATCATGCCCCAGCTGTAACAAAAACATTCGGCCCTTCTAACTCTACTAAGGGGAGGGACAGAGCCTTCTGTTTGTTTATTCCCCTAATGGAGCCTAGCGCAGCCCAGGCAAACCGAGAATGGCAGACACCAACATGGCACCAAAGCCTTTTGAAGGGAGGTAAAGCTGGAGCCACAGCGCTCGGCGGGTCCCCTTGAGGCCTAGCTGGGAGTCTGATTATAGGTTGTGTTGTTGTTGCTCTGCTTTTTCTCTAAACACGATTCTTTAACCAGTTCCTGCCTGCACTGTCACTGACTGCCCTCCCGGGGTCCCTCAGAATGACTGAGCCCTCGCGGGCCTGCTGACTGCGGGCACGGGCCGTCTGCATGCGCACTTCCATCCACCTCCATCTCTCGCTCTTCTGAGGTCCATGTGGGTTACGAGTGCGGTTCCTCTCTGCTCCGCCCCTCCTTACTTGTGGTAATCTCGGACACAGTAGATCTTATTCTCTGAGTCCACGGTGAAGGGCACGCCGTCCAAACACTCATTGCAGATGACACAGCGGAAACAGCCGGGGTGGTAGGATTTCCCCAGGGCCTGCAGGATCTGGGGTATACAGGACCAAAGCTGAGAATCAGTAAGGCTTAGTAGAAAGGCAGGGACAGTGGAAGGGAGAGAAGCACCTAAGGCCGAGGGAGCACTGGAGCAGTCATACACTCTTCTCAGACTGCACCTGGACAGAGGTCAAGAGAGGACTGGGGCAGGAAAGGCTAATCTATTTTGATGTATAAACAGTAGGAGATCAAGCAGGAGTCCTTCTCCTGTATGTGACAAACTTCTCACGGGGTCTCTAGTGCCAGAAGAGAATTTAGAGGGATGGCACAAATGCTTAAGTGCTGGGCTACTAACTTAAAGGTTGGTGGTTTGAACCCACCCAGAAGCACCTCAGAAGAAAGGTCTGGTGAGCTGCTTCAAAAGGTTACAACGTTGAAACCCTATGGAGTGCAGTTCTATGCCGCTGCACACAGGGGGTCATCATGAGTCAGAGCTGACTCGATGGCAACTGGTTTGGTTTTTGGTTTTGCTACTGTTATGGATTGAATTTTGTTCCCCCAAAAGATAGGCTGGAATCCCAACCCCTCTACCTGTGAATGGAAACCCTGGTGGCATAGTGGTTAACAACTATGGCTGCTAACCAAAAGGTTGGCAGTTCGAATCCACCAGGCGCTCCCTGGAAACTCTATGGGGCAGTTCTATTCTGTCCTATAGGGTCGCTATGAGTGGAATTGAGTTGACAGCAATGGGTTTGGGTTTTTGGTTTGGTACCTGTGAACGCGATCCTGTTTGGAAATAGGGTTTTTCTTTTGTTATGTTAACGAGGTCTTCCCAAAGTAGGGTGGGTCCTAAACCTCATCCTTTCTGAGTGGTGTCTTATAAAGGGGAGTACAGACACAGAGACACACAGGGGGAAGACGCCATGTGAAGACAGACAGATGAATCTACAAGCCAAGGAACACCAAGAATTGCCCTGGTGGTGCAGTGGTTAAGTGCTCAACTGCTAACCCAAAGGTCGGCGGTTTGAACTCACCAGCTGCTCTGTGGGAGAAAGATGTGGCAGTCTGCTTTAGTAAAGATTTACCGGCTTGGAAACCCTATGGGGCAGTTCTAGTCTGTCCTATAGGGTCACTGTGAGTTGGAATTGACTCGACGACAACGGGTTTGGTTTTTGGACTAGAAGCTGAAAGACACAAAGAAGGACCTGCCCCTAGAACTGATGCCTTGATTTGGACTTCTAGCCTCCAAAACTGTGAGACAATAAATTCCTGTTCTTTAAAGCTACCTACCTGTAATATTTTTTGTTACAACAGCACTACGTAACTAAGACACCTACCAATTCCTCACCTAGAGCAGGAATCTCTCTTCTAGATCTTTCCTAAAAAGATGTGCTGGGGCCATCTAAGATACAACTATTGGTCTCTACTTATCCAGAGCAAAAGTGAAAGAAGGAAACCAAACACTTAAAGAAGAAACTAGTCTACAGGACTAATAAATAGTCTACACAAACCATAGCCTCATCTACCCTGAGACCAGAAGAACAAGATGGTGGCCGGCTACTACTACTGACCATTCTAATCAGGGCCACAATAGATGGACCCTGATAGAACGGGAAAAAAAATGTGGAACAGAACTCAAATTCTTAAAAAGTTCAGGCTTACTGGACCAGTTGAGACTGGAGGAATCCCTGAGAGTACTGCCCTGAGATACTCTTTAAACCTTAAACTGAAACTATCCCCTGAGGTCACCTTTTAGCTAAATAACAGATTGGCTCATAAAATAAACAATATCACCCATAAGTACTATGCTCCTTTAAAAACTCACCTGTATGAGACCAAATGGTCAACAATTACTCTAAAGCAAAGATGAGAAGGTAAGGGGACAGGGAAACAAGATTACTGGAAATGGAACAACTAGAACAGAAACATTGAGAATGTTGACTCGCTGAGAAAAATGTAAACTCTCCCTAAAAACACAATAAAATATTATTTAAAAAAACAAAAAAAAAAAGAGGAGGATGGATTAAAAAAAAAGATGTGCTGGGGCAGGGCTGGGGTCACTCCCAGGGACAAAACCCACCATGGAGACGCAGAAAATGACACAAAGCAGGGCCATAAAAGGATCCATCCCAGATTTGGGTAGCAGTAACTATATGGACAGATTAAAGGATATTCCATATGGAAATGGCAGTGTTCAAAAAAAAACCGCTTAACATCTGTCTCTTGGGTGCTCTCTTCTGTCCAGCATTATAGTCTAGAAGCCATGACTCAACCCCTGATTATTTCAAATTCAAGTCTAAGTAAGCAAAGCCCCACTGTCACTGTTGTGGTTGTTTTTAGACAAATGAAGAGAAAGCCCCACAAGCCTTCTTCCTCTGAGTATCACTTGATCTGGATGGATTGAACTGTTACAGCCATCTTGTTACTAGGACAGAGCCGAGACAGAGGGTGGCAGAGAGAATAGCTGGAAAGAACACCCTTGGCGATGTCAACGAGTAAAGGGATTAACTCACTATGGAACCACCTGCTGTCAAACCTCTCGTTAGGTGAGATAAAATATGTTCCCTCTTCAGTCAGGGGTTCTCAAAAGTGTGGTCCCAGCACCTGCAGCATCAGCACTACTGAGAACCTGTCAGAAATGCACGTTCTCGAGCCCCGCCCCAGATTTCCTGAATCAGAGCTCTAGGACTGGGGACCAATAACCAGTGTTCTAACCTGCCCCCAGGTGACTCTGAAGCACACTAAGGTTTGAGAGACACTGGTTTAAGTTAAGGTTCCTGGGTGGCGCGAATAGTTTGTGCTTGGCTGGTAACAGAAAGGTTGGTGGTTCGAACTCACCCCCACACACAGGCTCTGTGGAAAAAAGGTCTGGTGATCTGCTTCCATAAAGATTACAGCCAAGTAGACCTATGCAAAAGTAGAGCCAAGGAGAACTATGGAGCAGTTCTACTCTGTAACACATGGGGTCACCATGAGTCAGAATCCACTCCATGACATAAGACAACAACAAGGGGTTTAAGTTAAAATGAGTCAGGTTTTTCTACAACGTGCAGTTGAAGGCATCTTCACTGACGCAAGAGACTTCGTTTTTGCAATTACGTGGGCCGGGAAACTCAGTACAAACAATGGAACTACAGAACCAATGTGAGAAAGGAAGCGCCCAAACACCTGTGTACAAGAATGCACAAAACGGTTGTCAGCATCCCACAGCGGGGGCCACACTGAAATCCTCAGATAGGCAGAAGGAAGGGGACTTGGAAGTGAGAAAAACCTTGTCAGTACATCATGAAACCTGCGGGAAAGATGTGCTGTGTTCCTGTGCCCTCCACAAGCCCAATGCTGCCTCCGGAAGTGAATACTGCCCGCACACGCTGCAGCCAAACAGGCAAAAGCACTTCATGCTGTTTATTCCTGCATTCCTCTGCAACAACAGTTTCCTGGCTCAGCTTTCAAGCTTCCTCATTCCCTTTTGGGGTTCACTAACCTTCGTGGACCCTCTCTATCTGCAGTGAGCTGCCAAAATAGGAAGAACAATCGGCTGGGCTTTGAAAGTCCATTTGGTATCTTGGAACTTGTAATGCACTCCCCCCTCCATCCCGACTAATGCTGTTCTTGGAAGAAAGACTCTTAACCTACACTGTTCCTGAAGTAGAAACTCTGGTGGTGTAGTGGTTAAGATCTATAGCTGCTAACCAAAAGGTCGCCAGTTCAAATCTACCAGGTGCTCCTTGGATACTCTATGGGGCAGTTCTACCCTGTCCTATAGGGTCACTATGAGTTGGAATTGATTTAATGGCAATGGGTTTGGTTTGGTTTTTTTTTTTTTTGGTGCCTAAAGTATGGTACTATAAAGATGCCATTCCACTGCATTCTTACTAAATGTAATAATTTTTTTTTTTTAATGTGGAAAATGCCCAGTTCCAATCTGCAGACCCGGAGTATAACAAAAGGGGGCACAGACAGACAGTTTACCAAAGAGTTGGACAGTTGGAGTTCTGTTGCAGAACCAAGAGTGGTATCTGAAGGTATTTTTCTCTGCATTATTAAAATTCTTGGCAGCAGTTAAAAGTTCTGTCTTTAAAACTGGGTGTCACTACCAGACAGACATAGTCTAAAAGTTTTCAGGTCCTAGAGAAGACCTGGGAGACTCCAGACTCAGTTTCACATTATTCCTTCCCTCCCTGTATGCACACATTGATACTCACATCAAGAGGTAGAGATTATTTCCCTTCCCCTTGAATCTGGGCTGGCCTTGTTATTTTGTTTGACCAAGAGAATGAGGAGGAAGTGATGTTCTGAGACTTCTGAGTAAAGGACTTAAGACTGGCAGCTTCTACTTCCTCCTCCTTGCTGGAAGGATGTCCAATCCAGCTACTGCATAATTAGAGGCTACAGGAAGAGAGACCTGGAGGGTGAGAGGCCATCTTGGACGTTCCAGTCCAACCGTGCCACCAGCTGAACACAGTAGAGTAAATGGCTCCAGCCAATGTCAAGTGGAGCAGAAGAACCACACTGCTAAGCCTTGACCTAATTCCTGACCCACAGTATCACCTGACCACAGTCCTGGGACAATGGCGTGTGAGTATATGTCTGAGTGTGTCTTTATGGAGCAGACAGATGCCTCAGGAGAATGTGAGTTCTTTCTCATAATGAATAATAAATCACTGTTGTTTTCAACCACTAAGTTTTGGGGTGGTTTATCATGCAACAACGATAAATGAAATACCCAGAAGCCCAAAGAAATCTGAGGACGCCAAGAACTAAGAAGAGGATGTAATCATGCTCATAAAGTTTGGACACTGTTAACTTCATATGCAGAAAGTTTGTCAGAAGGACTCTCAAATAAATGGGGCCTAGCACGTCTGACAGGTAGTTGAAGAAGGTGGGGGTAAGGGTGAGTAGCTCCTGCCTGCCTCCCACTGAGGGAGTGGGTGAAGGTCCATGCTCCCCAGGGAGGCCTTGGCTACTAATGAGTACAGGGCTTTTCCAGAGCTAAGCTGTGTCTCTGTTGTGGTCTGTCGAGCGTGAATGACCGCAGGTACTCTTCACAAATAGGCAGGGCTCTGGTTCACTGTTGTTTTATAAATGTTAACATATAACCAACAGAAATGAGTGTTTATGCCCACCAAAGACAAGCACAGGAATGTTCACAGCGGCTTTATCCGTAAAAGCCCCACACTGGAAACCACCCAAATCCTCATCAGCAGGAGAATGGATAAATAAACCGCGTGGTATGCCCACACAGAAGAATCCTTCTTAGCAGTGAAAATGAATGAACTATTGATACAGCCAACAAGATGGATGAATCTCAGAAACATTTTGCTGAGTGAGAGAAGCCAGGTCCAAGACAGTTCATACTGTACTGTTCCATTTATATGCACTTCCAAGACCAGCAAGCCGTATCTGCAGTGAGAAGAAGTCCTAAGAGCAGGTATGTTTGTGGAAGCAGGTCTTGACTGGGAGGAGGGCCAAAAGCAACTTTCTGGGGTGTGGGAATGTTCTCCATCTTGATCTGGGTGGTGGTTACGTGGGTATATGCATAAGTAAAATATTCATTCTCTGCACACTTTAGATTTGTACCCTTTACGCGCTGAGTTATTTCTCAATAAAAAGGTAAAAGAAAGGAATTAGCCAAGACTTGCAATAGCACCTTCTGGGGAGAAGGGAATAAATGGGTCAGCTTAGAGAAGGATTTAACTCTTTCCAACTAACAGAATGTCACATAATAATTTCCTCTGACCAGTGTATTAAAGAAATCCTTAAAGGCCAGTCTCCAATGATGAACAATTTGATCCCAAGACAGGATAAGAACGCTGTATTCATTAACCTCACAATCTCATCCTATAAGCAGGCCAAGAAGCAAAAATTATCGCCACTGAAGAGATAAAGACACTGAGGCTCAAGAAGACCTCAGAGAGCCAGTGGCTGAGCGAAAATGGACTATGTAAAACCTGCTTCTTGTTCTGCTGCCTGAGAACTAAATGACAGGCCCCAAAAATTCAGGAACAGGTTGAGCCAGGCAGAACGTGGGGGTGAGGGGGAGGACAACTGTGTTCATCTGAGTTTCTGTGCCTAATTCCAAGGGAGCTGAGATTTCTGCAGTAAAAACAAGCTCCATCTGGCGTCTCACCTGGGACGCCACATGGATCACAGAGAAATCAGAGGGAGGCCAGTGTGATCCGAGCAGCCCAGAGGAGGAAGAAGCATTATCAGAAACACGGCATCGCGCAGCATGGATGGTTAAGGATGCTAACACCAAGAAAAGCCACCAAGGGTGGGGGGGTCTCTTAGCAAACGAGCTGCAGGCATAGGGCTCTTCTAATAAAACCAGCTGTGATCTCAAACACTGTTCTCAACTATTAATTTTTTTTTAATCTAAATGCATCCCCCTCCCACCCTGTGATTATCTCGTCCAGCTGACCCTACTCACCATATCCATTATCAGGTGTCCACAAAGAAAACACCTGTCAGCAGACTGCTGGAAACCAGAGTACTGCAGAGAAAAGAAAAAAGAAAGTTAAACCCAGGCGAGGAGGATGGATCCAGCCACTTCCCCGCCAGTCACGAGGACAACAAGGAATTTCTCAGAAAGATGTGTCACTCTGTGTGGGAATGTGTCATTTCCCTGAGGACAACACATCTGTGGGATGAGTCACGGAATATACCCTCTGCTGCAAAAGCCATTACAAATACTAATACTGCTCACCATAGCAACGACTGTGTCTGGCACTCACGACATGACACGCTCTGGGTAAGACTTGAATCGCCTAACCCAGTGGTTCTCAAAGAGGGATTCCCTAGATCATCTGGGAATTTGTGAGAAATGCAAATTCTCCCACCCCACCCTACCCCACCCTGCCCCACCCTGCCCCAGACCTACTGATTTGAAAATGCAGAGGGTGGGGCCTGGCAATCTGGATTTTCACAAGCCCTTCAGGGGATTCTGAGGCACATGCAAGTTTGAGAACTACTCCTCTGATCCTTAAAACAATTCTGTAAGGTATATATTATTATCTCCATTTCCCAAATGGAAGCTCAGAGAGGTTAAGTGACCTTCTCAAGATCACACAGCTTATGGGGGTAAAGACAGGATTCAAATTCAAGTCTGGCTCTGGCTCCAAAGCCAATGCCTTTTATAGTTAGCTTCAAATAAATTTGCTAAATTCTGTCTACCTTACCTTACCGAAATACTCTCTCTCACACATACCCACACACACAACTGGAGTTTTAAAAGAAATGGAGGACTCTCTTCAGAAAACATACTAGATACTACACAGTGGAAGTTATTAGAAGCTTGTTGTTGCTGTTGTTTGCTATGAAGTCACTTTTGACTCATAGTGACCCCATGTGACAGAGTGGAACTGCTCTGTAGGGTTTTCTAGGCTGTAGTCTTTACAGGAGCAGATTGCCAGGTCTTTCTCCTGTGGAGCTTCTGGTTGGTTTGAACCATCAACCTTTCAGTTAGCAGCTGAGAGCTTAACCGTTGTGCCACCAGGGCTCCTTCCGAGAAGCTTAGATAATGCAAATACAGCATAAGTGGGGAAAACACAGTGGGAAGGCAGAAGGAAAAAAAGAAAACAGGAAAACTTTCTGCAGCTCTATACCACGCAGTGGAGGTTTCTGTTGCCTGGCATCTACTCCCCATCCTAGGGGTAACAATTCTTTATTTCATTTGGAATCCAGCCCCCATACCCATCACCTTGTGGTTCCCTCGATTCTTGTGGGGTTGACTCCATGCCCAGTTCCAAGGCAGGGCACGTGACTCAGACCTGGCCAATCAGAGCCTTGCATTTCTCCAGCACCAATGATTTTGTCCAGGGATGGGCATGTGACCCAGTAAGAGCCTACGAGACTCCAGGAGACTTTTGCTCAGGCTTCTGAAAGCAGGACAGGCACTCTTGCCCATCGGATTTGAAACTGGGAGAATAAAACCCTAGAGTGCTGCCACCATCTGGCCATCAAGATCGTGCCTGAGACTGAAGCTGACGTGGTAGGGGGCTGGGCCAAGGATAGAAGAGAAAATGACTACTGAAGGCACTGCTGAAATGAACTTCCTTTTTGCGTAAGCCAGTTTGGGTTTGCTTGTCTGTTACTGGCAAACAGGAATCATAATGAATCAATCTTTATCTCTGAAAACCAAATAGAACTTTCTCCAGGAGAAGGTGGAGAGAAGAGGGCTTCATACAGCCACCAAGAAGCTGGCCGGAAGCCCTTCTGTGGGTGTCCTGTTCCTCATTCAAGAAACAACAGAACCAGTTCAACTACCATTTACCGAGCACCCACTCTATGTTTGGCCTTGTGTTAGCATCTGAAGAGGGGAAGGTGAAGAAGCATGTTCTTTCCTCGCTAGGAGCTCACAGTCAAGTGGCAGAGAAAGGCTTGTAAATAATACATTTCAGGGTGCTAACTGCTGTGCCAGGGCAAGCCTGGGCGTGGTGGCAGCACAGAGCAGGGGCATTTCGCTGTGGGAGCAGGGGGGCAAGGAAAGCTGTTGGAGTTAACTGGGCAAAGACGGGGCAAAGACATCCCAAGGAGAGGATACCACAGGCAAAGGCACGAAGGTCTGAGGTGATGTGGGTGTGCAGGAAATAACAAGCTACACAGAGAGAGCAAGAGGCTGGAGAGGGTGTCAGGGTTCAGCTCTTGGAAGCTTCCTTCTGGGTATGCTCTTTACCCTGGAGACACCAGAGAGGAGCAGGTCATAGTACATGGTAGGGGCCTCCTCGCAGAGGCAGTAGGGAAGAGGCTGCTGTGCTGGCCCAGCTGAGCCCCAATGAGGGTGGGAACTAGGGCAGAAGCCTGGAGGGCACAGCGGCACAGGGCTCAATGCCTCACTGCATTCAGGGAGAGATGGGAAGGAGGAAGGTAGAGGATGGACCCCAGTCTCTAGTATGGTGGGGAACGGAGGTCAATCTCAGAGACAGGACATAAGGCACGATGATGCTGTGTGCTTCAGACAAGGCGAGGGTAAGGGGCTGGAGGACAGCATTCAAGCCACGTCCAGCAGACGGGGAGACCACAACAGCAGGACCCGCCAGAAGTAGGGACAGGACACCAAGGTTTAAGAGATGCATGGAGGAGGCGGAACTCAGGAAAGCGACAATGACCCTAAAGTCCCTTCAAAGTACAAAGCGCTGCAGTCTATTGTTTCCCTGGGGAACCTGGGCCGCCCCCATGCATCTATAGATGGAAAGTCACGGCCCTTCTCTGGCCTCGGCCAGCACAGAAAGGCGCCTTCTTCTGCCTGGTCCCAGGCTCTCCACACCCTCATTCCCTCTGGTCAGGGCTGGGGGAAGGGAGGCACGGGTGACATACTCACCAGGAAGTCCTCCTCACAAAACACTTTGCCGTTGACAAAATAAAAGGCTTTTCCCCTGAGCTTCCGGCCTGAGGAAAAAAAAACAAACCGACAACGTAGGATAAAAAGAAAATGTTAGTATGCAGTGAAAAGCGGGGTGGGGGTGGGGGTGGGGGTGGGGAAGGTAAAAACTTTTTAAGCAGAAACAAACGTACAAATAAATGTCAACTGCCAACAATAGTTTCCTGTTACTGAAAGATGCTGTGGCCCTTAGTGATGGCCAGAATGAGGCCAGAACGGACAGACTGAGGCCATCTGGCAGGAAGACTTGAGGGCTGACTTGGGAATCATCCATACCCACCTTCTAGCACCTCCTCTCTGCTTAGAAAGAAGCCAGTGGAACACTTGGTGATGAGGTCACAGAGCCCACACAACAGCAGGGGTGCTGGGAAAAACGCTCTAATAAAGCTACTACTTCCCACAAGCATTCGGTATTTTTTTTTTCCTTTTCTTTTTTATTGTGCTTTCGGTGAAGGTTTACAGAGTGAATTAGTTTCTCATTAAACAATACACATATTGTTTTGTGACACTGGTTGCCAAACCTGCAATGTGTCAACACTCTCCCCTTCTCAACCTTGGGTTCCCTATTTCCATTCGTCCAGCTTTCCTGTCCCCTCCTGCCTTCTTGTTTTTGCCCCTGGGCTGGTGAGCCCGTTTAATCCCACATACTTGGTGGAGTTACGTGTATTATTGTATTACGGGCCTGTCTAATCTTTGGCTGAAGGGTGAACTTCAGCAGCGACTTCAGTACTGAGTTAAAAAAGGGTGTCCGGGGGCCACACTCTCAGGGTTTCTCCAGTCCATGTCAGACCAGTAAGTCTGGTCCTTTTTTGTGAGTTAGAATTTTGTTCTACATTTTTCTCCAGCTCTGTCCGGGACCCTCTGTTGTGATCCCCGTCAGAGCAGTCAGTGATGGTAGTAAATCTAGTCATGCTGGACTCAGTCTTGCGGAGGCTGCCCCACAGGCATTTGGGACAATGACCTTTCAACATATTCTCAGGGGACGTTTATGACAACCTACTGGGAAAAATCCAATGAATTGGTTAACTTTTATTTTCCTCATTTTCACAGCTTCTTTTCTTCTAAACTACAGAAAACACACATTGTTGGAAGAGTGATTTTTCTTGTTTTCTCTTGATCTAAACTGGGTGGCAGGAAAGGAGAAAATGCAAAGTACCCCAAATCTTTAGATGTCACTTTAGATTCCATAAGGCTAGGACAGTGACAAGAGTATACTTTATCAGCTCCTTTAATCTCTTATGGGGCCACATGTTCAAGGTAAGCAGGAGTATCTTTATGGGAGTTCCTGGATCTTCTACTCAGCAGCATTCACAGATCTGGGAACATTTCCAGTGCTAGGCCCCAAATATACCCAACAGACAGCATGTGAGGGTCAAAAACCAGATGAATTCTAAACACCAGTGGTATCAAGTCCCTTGGGGCCCGGGTAGGCTGCAGCTGTGGATGAGGCCACTAGGGGGAGCAAGGAGGCCGCCTGGAAAGGGCCTGGCCTTTGCAGAGAGATGAGGCTTCTGACCCCATTGCGTGGAGAACACAGTGCTGTTTCCAGGAATGGGTCCAGAAAGTTCTAAGGAATCTGAGCTGGAAACCAATTGTTTTGTTTTAATAGAGGGCAGATTACCTCTACCCCCTAAATTACAGAAGATCATTAAACATGCAGAAGCATTTAAAACCCCCTAATATTCTAAGAAACCAAAACCTGTTGTCATCGAGTCGATTCCTACTCATGGTGACCCTATAGGACAGAGCAGAAGTGCCCCATAGGGTTTCCAAGGAGCAGCTGGTGGATTCGAACCGCCGACCTTTTGGTTAGCAGCCGAGTTCTTAACGACTGTGCCACCAGAACTTGGCTGCTAACCAAAAGGTTGGCAGTTCGAATCCACCAGCCACTCTTTGGAAACCCTAGGGGCACTTCTACTCTGTCCTATAGGGTTGGAATCGACTCGACAGGAACAGGTTTAATATTCTAAGAAGGATCCCTGGTAGCACAGTGGTTATGCACTCGGCTGCTAACCGAAAGGTCAGCGGTTTGAACCCACCACCTGTTCCATGGAGGGAGACGTGGCAGTCTGCTTCCGGAAAGGTTTACAGCCTTGGAAACCACTGTGAGTTGGAAATCCACTTGACAGCAGTGGGTTTTTTTTTTTTTTCCCCTTAGAATTCCAAGAAACACTGATTAAAACAAGAGCTTCTTCATCAATGACATCAACAAGGATTTCTTAAATAATCACAGGCGACGTTCATGACTGCTACCGTCATTGCATATTTCCGTAAGCTACCGATGGGAGTGTAAATGATAAACTCTCACTGGAGCGGAAACCTTAAAATGTTTGTTCTCTGACCCACAGGGAGTGTCTGGAACTTAGCTTAGGGATCAGGAATGTGGATATTTACTTAGATTGCAAATGGCAGCCTTAGAGGAATTGTTCCATGCAAGAGGGTACATCGAAATGATGGGATCTTATATTGCCATCTAAAATACCATTCTAATAGGCATCTTAATGATATTGGAAAATGCGTATACTGTAGGATTTCTAAAACCTACTAGTAAGTGAAAAACGCAAGCTGGAAACAGTATTTATAGTACAATTCCATTTCAGTTATTAACACATCTGTCACTGATATGCCAAAGGGAAAAAACGGGAAGATTGCATGCTAAAACTAGTATTGGTTAGCACGGGTAGACAGTACTAGAAGAAATTTCGCTTTCTATTTTATAAATTTATCTTTTTTTAACCTCTATTATTTTCTATTATGCAAAGGAGCCCTGGTGGCGCTGTGGTTAAAGTGTTCGGCTACTTTGAGAAGTTTCAGCAGTTGGAACCAACCAGCTGCTCTGGAGGAGAAAGATGTGGCAGTCTGCTTCCGTAAAGATTTTCAGCCTTTGAAACCCTATGGGGCAGTTCTTCTCTGTCCTACAGGGTCACTATGAGTCAGAATTTACTCAATGGCAGTGGGTGTGGTTTTTGGTTTGGGTTAGAGGGTGTCTTAGTTATCCAGTCCTGCTGTAACAGAAATACCACAAGCAGATGGCTTTAACAAAGAGAAATTTATTCTTCCACAGTCTAGGAGGCTAGAACTCTGAATTCAGGGCGCCAGCTCCAGGGGAAGACTTTCTCTCTCTGTCGATTCTGGGGGAAGGTCCTTGTCATCAATCTTCTCCTGCTCTAGGAGATTCTAAGCACCAGGACCCCAGGTCCAAAGGACTTAAACTGCTCCTGGCGCTGCTTTCTTGCTGGCAGGAGGTCCTCTTGTCTTTCTGCTCACTGCTCTCTTTTATATCTCAAAAGAGATTGACTCAAGATACAACCTAATCTTATAGATTGAGTCCTGACTCATTAACATAACTGCCTCTGATCCTGCCTCGTTAACATCATAGAGGTAGGATTGATAACACACAGGAAAATCACATCAGATGACAAAATGGTGGACAACCACACAATACTGGGAATGATGGCCTAGCCAAATTGATACACATTTTAGGGGGACACAATTCAATCCATAACAGAGGTAAGAAGCCCTGGTGGAGAAGTGGTTAAGAGCTCAGCTGCTAACCAAAAGGTCGGCAGTTCGAATGCACCAGCCGCTCCTTGGAAACCCTATGAGCAGTTCTACTCTGTCCTGTAGGGTCGCTATGAGTCAGAACCGACTCAATGGCAATGGGAGTATTATGTAGCACTTGTGGTTGTTGTCATGAGCTGCCATGAAACCAGCCCTCAACTCACAACAACCCCACGCACAACAAACGATACCTGCCCAGTCCTGTGCCGTTCCCATGATCATTTACAGGGTGCACTGTTGTGATTCATAGGGTTTTCAGGGGCTGATTTTCGAAAGTAGATCAATGATACCCTAGTCTGTCTTAGGTAGGCTGTGTTAAAGAGAAATTTGACTTTCTATTTTATACGTTTCGATTTTTTTTTTTAAACTTCTAGTGTTAGGTACACTGGTAGATGGACTTATAGTGAAATTTCACTTACTACATCATACCTGTCTATACTAAAATTTTCTAGACTTATGTACATTGTATATTGTAACCTGAAAAAACAATTAAAATTTTTAGAAAAAAACCCTTATGTTATAATGTGAAAAGTAAAAAGACAAAGGTATAAAAATAGCCTCAACTATGCAAAGAAGAAATTCATAAGAAAAAGCTTGGAAGGAAATTTGCCCAAACAGGGCCTCTGAGTAGACATAGTAACGGCACGATGGGAGCAGGGTGGTTTGTTTGCCAGTTGTTGGCTTCTTTATGCTTTCCTACACGTCCCCAAGCTTTTAACAATGAGCAGGTATTACTCAGATCAACATTAAAACACTGCCCAGCTGGTTGGACAAATCTTGCTGCCTGCGCTCAGAGCAGAGTTCTCCGTCAGCAGAGGGCTTTAGTGGCTGCACCTGCTTTTCCTTTATTTAAAAAAAACCTGAGAACTCCCCATAGACCCGAGGGGCTGGGGCTTTGGTCTGCTCTGATGAACTAGAACTTCAGTTTTTAAAAACCACCAGAGTTTCGATTCCACATCCAAATGCGTTAGTTTGTGTTTTGTCAGAGAAGAGCAAAACTAACATCTGTTGAGTGCTTTCTATGTTTCAGGTACTGTATCTGGAGCTTTCGTATATTAAAAGAACTATTTAAAAACCATTGCCACACGTGTTATTGCCTCATTACCACCACCCCCCCCCGCCCCACCCCATGCCTTCTGGAGAGAAGTGTGTGAAGTCATTCCCTGTCACCTACTCTAGCTTTCTGCAAGCATGGAAAAGGTTCACCTAAGAGTTAAGCAGAAATAAAAAACATCACATGCCAGTAACACAGAGCAGTCCAAGGACTGATTATTCTCAGAAATCACTGGAAATGGCATCCTGGATTGCTTCCAGATTTCTGGGTTTCCTTTTCGCTTCATTTCTTTTCTATTTCATAAACGAGGAAATTGAGGCTCAGAGAGGCTAAGCCAAGTAGTAAGTGGCCAGGATGGGAACCCTGGCTTGTCTCACTCTGAAGTCCATGCTTGTTCCACTGTGCCACGAGGGTGCGCGGCACTATTTAAATGCTAACGAACACACACCTACATGTGGAATCCAGTTCCTCTCTTCCTACTAGGTTGAGAAGGGAATTGTTGCTTTTTGAAGCATTTTCTTGTACTGAGCACTTAGATTATACCTCGCTTACTTGTCATGACAAGTCTGTAAAAATCCCTTGAGACGTACCTTAACTGGCAACTGGCTCCCATCTTCCACCCAGAGGCAGGCTAAAGTTTATATCTTCGGAGAAGAGGTGCGTTGAGGAACAGAGGCTGAGGCCAGGAGGAAAGCAGCAAGAAATCTCATCTTGAGAAGCAAAGAGGCAGAGAGTCACTCCAGATCTGGCCAATGAAACAGATACCAACGAACCTGGAAATTCCTGGAATCACAATGTTGTCCTGAAAGTTCCGGTCAACTGCAGGATCCAGAATCCTTCTCAAGGACATTTAAGCTAGAGCAGCCAACCACCACTTGGTGGCACCAAACTGCAGGACGAGGACAGACTGGAGTAGCACAATCGAGAACTCCAGGCTGGCTAGTGGTGGAGGATGGCTTGGGTCATTTCATTAATCTTGTAATAACGTGATCCTGCACTTCAGATAGTTGAACCTCACTTATTGCGTTATACCCACGGCGGTCGAGTCGATTCTGACGCACAGCAACCGACTCATAGCAACTTCATACGGTTTCCAAGGCTGTAAGTCTCTACGGAAGCAGACTGCCACCTTTCTCCCTTGGAGCCACTAGTGGTTTTCAACCGTCAGCCTTTTGGTTAGCAGCTGACTACTGTAACAACGGTACCACCGGGGCTCATCATACTGCAGTACGGTGGAGTTGTACTGAATCTTCATTTTACGAATGGGGAAACAAAAGCAAAGAAGTCAGGCAAACTTGCCTACGTTTTAGAAGACAGCAGTCAAAACTTTCCCAGAGTTTTAGAATACAGTGGTCAAAGCAGGTCTTTATTTTCCTATTCCAACAATAGTTTATAAAATATTGAGTGATAAATATATAGACTCACTGAGAATACACTCCCAAAAGACACTTCCCATAGACGCAGTGAATGAATATTTTATATTTGCCTTCAGGGGCACCTCAGTTGAAAAGAGAAAAATGCATCTCATAAAGCTAGTGTGGCTTGACGAAGGAAATAGCAGTCAAGGATGCCACAAAGAGAGGTCAGTCATTTGATCTAACAAATAAAAATCTAAATTTTCAATACTCACCATTCTCCCTTCCCTCTAGAAATAGAAACAACATATAATCCATTCCGGAAAAGTAATCGGCCCTTAGCTATAAGACTTCACCACAAATTTCAGTTTCCAAATATCTCCCGGAAAAGCAAAAACGCAAGGCTTTCCCGACAGTAGTAGTTTCTGAGAAAATGAAGTAAAAATCAGACTGTGTTTTTATTGTGCTATCCCAGTTAGCTACCTCATTCTACCTGTGCTGTCCAGAGGGGCCACCAGCCACAGCTGCCTATTTATAGGCAAACGTAAATTAATTTAAAAATAAAGCATTGAAAACCCAGTTCCTCAATCACACTAGCCACAGTGAAGTACTTGGTAGCACCTGTGGTTAGCACAGCTGTAGAACACTTCCATCACTGCAGAAAGCTCTACCTTATCTACTTCGTCAGGCAGCTTTTTCTGGAATAGGTTAACTCTTTAACCAGTAACCAGTTGCTGTGGAGTTGACCCTATGTGTGTTAAGAGTAGAACTGCGCTCTGTTGCCAGGCCTTCCTTCCAAGGAGCGTCTGTGTGGATTTGAATCTCCAACTTTTTGATTAGCAGCCAAGTGTGTTAACTGCACCACCCAGGGACTCCCATCTCTTAAAAGGTAATACATATACCAACGCAACAGAAAGAAACCAATCAAGTTAGTTTAATTTAAATGAAACAGAGATCCAATTTGGACTCCTAGTCCAGCCTCAGGAAGCCCACGGGGCGATTCCCACCACAGTAGCCCCAAGCTTCTCGCCAAGTGCCAAACTCAAGGGGCAAGGCAGAAAGATGAAAGTGGAAAGTGCTCACGCTTGGGTAAACCATGGCTTTGTTGCTTCCCGGAAATGAGAAACTGTAGCCCATCACCTAACCCCTCAGCGTATAAACATGGAGGGAGGAACTCAGCAAAGTGCCTGCTCACACACACTGGTACTCAGCATCAGTTACTGCTGCCAGGATCCTGTCAATGACCTTCACTTTCTTCAGTGGAAACTTCCTGAGCTAAAAATCACACTCCCCACCATCTCCCTTTCTCCAAACCCTCCAGGTCACTACTTCCTTTTCAGTTGATCTGTGGTAAAGGGCCAGGTTTGTTTGTTTTTCGCTTTGTTTTTAATGTCCATCTGTTAAAGACTTCTTTTCTTGTAAAATACAGTAAAAATTACTAGAAAAATGAAACATATGAAATCCAAGCCCTGACTGTAGTTATTATCCAATTCAACTGACACGAAGTTACTCTGTGAAATCATCATACAAGTTTCTAAATGTTCTCGATTTCTGTGCTTTCTCACTGAGGACCCCCACGCTGTGAGTAGCAGTGTTTCACACTCCAATTCTCTTCTCCCTTGCCACTCACAAGTCTTTTTTCTTACAGTTTTATAAGTTCATTTCTTTTTTGTTTTCCATTCCCACGACTCCAGGCCATTATCATCTGGATCAGAGAAGAGAACGCTGCACAGAGGGAAACCCTGGAAATCTGCAGAGGGTCTCCTTCCAGGATCCCGCGGAGTACTGGTCAGCACGTGTGTGTGAGGAAGCTAGCCAACGCTGAGGGAAAACAGCACCCAGGAGAATTAGCAGGAACAGTGCCTGGCACTCACGCAGGGCCAGAAACTGTGCCTATTCCTACCAGCTGGGCTGGGAAAACTCCTAATCCACAGGGTATTGAGTAAAATACTCAGGAAGGTTTTGCCCCGGAATGGGGAATAATTAGCTCTAAACTGAGCTCTGCTCCAAACTTGCCTAACAAACCATAAAAGCAAGACTGGAAAGGATCACTGTTTCCAAATAACTGCATCCCAGAACAAAGCTGAAGACAATTTAAAGGAATACAAAAATATCCAGGACTCAACAAGGTAAAATTCACAATGCCTGGCATCTAATCAAAGATTACCAGGCACGCAAAGAGGCAGGAAAACACAACCCATAATGAGAAGAATAATCAATCTACGGCAATCAACCCGGATCTGACAAAGATGTTAGAAATTAGCGGAGAAGGACATTAAAAGTTATTGTTACTATATTCCGTATGTCCAAAAAGTTAAGCAGCAACATGGAAGATATTAAAAAAGATCCAAATGAAACTTCTAGAGACAAAAACTAAAATGTGTGAGATGAAAAATACACTGAACGGTATAAATGGCAGATGTAACACACTGCACGAAAAAATATTAGTGAAATTAGAGGCATAGCAATTGAAACTATTTAAAATGAAACTAAAAGAATAAAAGAAATTAAAAAAATAATAATAATAATGAAAAGAGTGTAAGTGAGGTGTGGGACTACTTCAAGATGCCAAACACAAGGATAATTAGAATCCCTGAAGGAGATTAGAAAGAGGGTGTGGCAGAAAATATTTGAAGAAATAATGGACAAAAACATTTCAGACTTGATGAAAACCATAAACCCACAGGTTCAAGAAGCTCAACAGACCTCAAGAACAAGAAACATGAAAACACCACCAAAAACCAAAAAAAAAAAAAAAACCCCAAACCTGTCGCCATCAAATCGATTCTGACTCATAGCAACCCTATTGGATGGAGTAGAACTGCGCCATAGGGTTTCTAAGAAGCAGCTGGTGGATTCAAACTACCAACCTTTTGGTTAACACCCGAGCTAACCACTGCACCACCAGAGCTCCAAACAACACCAAGGGGCATCACAATCAAACTTCTCAAAATCAGTGATAAAGAAAAAATCTTAAAAGCAACCAAAGAAAACCAGCATGTTACATACAGAGAAATAAAAATAAGGCTGACATCAAATTTCTCATTGAAAATAATACAAGTGAGAAAACAGTGGAAAAAGATGTTTAAAGTACTGGAAGAAAAAAAAAACTGTCAACCTAGAATTCTATACTCAGCAAAAATATCCTTTAAAAACGAAAATGAAATAAAGATGTATTCAGACATACAAAAGCTGGAAGAATTCATCACGAGCAGATCTGGACTACCAAAAAAAAAAAAAAAAAAAGTTAAAGAAAGTCCTTGAAGAAGAAGGACAATGGTACCAGATGAAAACTTGGGTCTAAACAAAGGAATGAAGAGGACCAGAAATGGTAACCGCATGAGTAAATAATTTTTTTTCTTATTAGTTAAATCTCTTTCAAAGATAACGGACTGGCTCAGTGGAACAAAACTGGGAGGTCAGAAGTAAACCCCTACATTATTGTTCCACTGATTTTCAATAAGTTCGCTAAGACAATTCAGTGGGGAACAATAGTCTTTTCAGCAAATGGTGCTGGGACAACCGGCTGTCCACATGCAAGAGAATCAAGCTGGAATCCTGCCTCCTACCATACAAAGAAACTAACTCAAAATGAGTTACAGACCTAAACATAAAAGCTGAAACTATAAAACTCTTAGAAGAAAACATAACCTTCAGTTGGGCAATGGTTTCTTACACGCTACACCAAAAACACTAGCAACAAAAGAAAAAATAGATAAATTAGACTATATCAAAATTAAAAAAAAACAACTTTTATACTGAAAATGCTACCATCAAGAAGGAGAAAAGACAAGGAACAGAATGAGAGAATGAGCCACATGTGGCTATTTAAATTTAAATGGTAATGAATTAAAATGAAGCAAAATTAAAAATTCAGTTCCTAAGTCACACTAGCCACATTTCACGTGCTTAACAGCCACCGTATCAGTGGTCCTCACCCTTCACCGACCATCAGTCACCAGAAGCGTGTTATAGTGCAGACTCCTGGCTCCGCCTGCAGAGACCCTGATTCAAGACATGTGTAAGGCACATCCCTGGGGGTCTGATACAGCCGAACGGCCGCTGGCCTCACCATCCACATCTCTTTACCTTCATTTGGACTTCCACCTCTCTGGCCTCTGTACTTCTCGAAAAATCTGGACTCTATTAATGTCCCAGGCAAGAAGAATCCGATGTTCTCCCTGTCAGGGACTTTACGGCCTCTGACTAGGTCAGCCATGTCTGATTTGGGAAACCAAGGCTGGTCCCACTTCAAGTGCATCCGAGGAATGACTGCTGGAGATGTACACAAGAGACCCTTTGATAACACGCCAAGTGACAGTTGCCCCTCTGCTCCTGTCTGACCCACACAGCCTTTTACCCAGCTCCAGTCTATTTTGGTTGTTTCCTAACCTCTCCCTTGCCCACTGATTTCCTTTGGTCTCTGCCCACTCTTCCTTTCTCACATTCTTGGTCTTCAGCTTTTTCCTGAGGTCCAGCTGACTCATTCAGCTCATATATAAATGCTGAGTAGAATGAGAAATATTGGGAAGACCCAGAAACTCAGGGATCAAGGGCTTGAAGAAGAATAGACCTCTAATCAAAGCCCTTAATCCATTTCTCTCCTGTGGGTGCATCCCCTGACTGAAATTCTGCCTCCTCTATTCCAAGCCCCAGGCCACTCTCCTGTACTCGCAATGCGAGTGTATCCAAAGACCTCGCCTCTGTTGTCACACAGCCCTGAGGCGGCAGCTATACCTGAGAAGACTTTGTAAGAAAAACAAAATAGCTGACAAGAACCCTCCCATACTTCATATATCAACTCACTGGTGGGTGAGTCACCAACCACTTATTTTATTAAGAACCTCTGCTCCGCAAGGCTGGGCTTCGAGCTGGTGGTTTTATTTACCTGAAAGTAACGAAATGGCATTTATTTAGTGTTTTAGATGCAGGCTTTTCACTAACTCAGACATACTTTCCCCTAATTGGATGAGGTTTCACTATAAAATCTATCCATAATCTTTAGCAGACCTGGGCATTTAGTTTTTGAAAGGTGAGATGGACAATGGTATATATTCTTGATTTGTATTTGTTTTTTCCCCTCTAAGGTATGGCTGGCAGATCACAGTGCCTCGTGCCCTCCAGAAATATAAACACTAGATTATGATATCTTGACTTACACATGCCGGCACTGAGCCCTCTTTGGTCCTCCTCCGAGCTCAGCCCTTCACCGGTTTAACAGTTTTGGCATAATTCCCATCAGCCTCAGAGTGGTTACCTTCCAAACCCCAACTCCAACCCCAACCCCAACCCTCGGGCCCCCTCATGTTCTTAGGGGCCTCCAGGAGGAGAGCACATGATGTCTCATATCTAGTTCACCATCTTCCGACTTGCACAGCCAAGACACAACAGACGCCATGAACATGACAGAGCAAACAGGTGTCACTTGGACTCCAGGATGGAATTTGTCTAATTTTTACAAAATGAACAAAACCTTGTTTTGGGGACCAAAATCTGCCTGGACTGAGGACACAGTGGCTTTGCCTTCTCTCTCCACCACAGTCTATTCTGGAAGGTGCCAAGGAGAACTCCACTTGACCCCTTAAGCCCAGCATACCTTCTCTTCCTTTTCACTCCACCTCTCACTCAAGCTACAGATGGGCACCAGCTTCTCCTCAGACAGCCCACTCGACACAGGGTGTCCACTCACACTATGTGCGTGGCCGCCACTCCGGCTCTCTCCTGTGCGCGCCAACAGCTTCCTGAGAGCATCCAGGCAGGGTGCACAGCCCCTCAGGTGGGCAGCGCCCACGGGAGGAGGGGCCACAGCTCACATCTCCACAGCAACCAAGCACACGGGCTGCCCAGGGGTCCTCAGGAAAGAAGGGAACTTGAAGAAACCATATACACACCCACACGTTGGACCTTGAATGCTTGCTTCTGGGAACAAACACTAAGGAAACAATTCAGCAGAGAGGAAAAAAGATTCACAAAAAACCAACACGTTCTCTGAGGCGATCTGTAACAGTCAACAAACCAGAAACGAGCCTGAGGCCATAAACTGTGGCTGTAAACCAAGTCCTCTTGGTGGACTCCACTGGTTCCCACATAACTGTTAAAACGGTTATTGTGAAGACTGAAGAGACAGGGAGGAGTTTATGATGTTAAATCAAAAAGGATACAATGCTGCTTATCCACTATGATCATAACTCTAAAAAATGTGTATACACGTGGCCAAAAACTAAAGTGAAAAGGCAAAAGTGGAAATAGCTGGGCTAGAATGATAAAACAGCAGGTTTCTTCTTTAGGACTTTCTCTGTGGTCGTCATGTTGCTGTCACATGAAAACGAACTAAGTATTGTGGCCTCTTGTCAGGGAGCTGGGGGAGTCTGCGGCGCCGGGTGCCTGGTGACCTCGTGTGGATCCACACAGGCCAAGGTTCACCTGGCTCGGAGCAGCACCCAGTGTGTGGTCCTCCTGGAACCTGAGGAGGGCGGGAGGCCTCTGAGGAGCTGCTGTGAGGCCATCTCCCTCTTGCCTCCTCCCCCAGTTGGGTATCATCAGACAGTCTCTCATCACCCCCAGGGTTCTGAAGAGGTCTCAGGCTCTGCCCCATCCCCTCAGGATAGCGCTGCAGATTATAAAACCCCTTAGCTGCATGCAGATCTGGCTCCTCAGCAACAGGGTGTCCTCCAGCTCTTGTTTCGGGGTCTCTTTTTAGTGTGTGGGACAAGGACCCAGAGGCCTTTAGACTACTTGACTTTTTGTTGTCTTTGTAAAGAATAAGCTGCCTGAATCTAAAAGTGGCTCACCGTATCTTTACCAGTCAAATCAGTCAGGTCTTGGCCTTGCCTTATCTTGTAAGGGTGTGTGAGTTTGACAAGAACCCAAGATTGGGGTTTAATGCAGTATCAATAAAATCCAAGAAGTGTGCATGTGTGTTTGTGTGTGTATACATATATACATAAATGCATAAATACATATACATATATATATGGAGCCCTGGTGGTGCAGTGCTTAAGCACTCAGTTGCTAACCCAAAGGTCGGTGGTTGGAACCAGCTAATCTTCGAGGCAAAGATGTGGCAGTCCACTTCCGTAAATATTACAGCCTTGGAAACTCTATGGGGCAATGCTACTCTGTCCTATAAGGTCATTATGAGTCGGAATTGACTTGACAGCAACAGATACATATATGTTCACTATTCATCTTTCAGTTCGTCATACTATGGTGGCTTGCATGTTGCTATGATGCTGGAAGCTATGCCATCAGTATTTTAAATACCAGCAGGTCACGTATGGTGGACAGGTTTCAGTGTGGCTTCCAAACTAAGACTATGAAGAAAGGCCCGGCAATCTACGTCCAAAAATCAGCCAATGAAAACTTTGGCTTTAACAGGTTAAAGACAAGTGACCCTTGGGGTACCACCAAGGTCTCACCCTTGGTCTGGGATTACTGAGGGAAAAGGGTACAGATTTTTGTGCTGATCACAACAGAACATTGTCTGACTCACTTGCTTTGGACACATCATCAGAAGGGATCAATCACTGGAGGAGAATATCATGTTTGGTGAAGTGGAGTACCAGCGAGAGTAAGGGAAACCCTCAGCGACATGGACTGGCACAGTAGCTACACCAATGGATATGAACATGCTGGCAATTGTGAGGATGATGCACGACCAGGCAGTGTTTTCTTCTGTTGTACAGAAGGTCACCATGAGTTTGACTTGACACAAGAGCAACATATATGTGTATGTATTACACACACAAACAGTTTTTAAGCTAAATTATCATCATAAATGCCTTCAGTATGGATTACACCTCAATATAAAGAAAACAAAAACCCTCACAACTGGACCAATAAGCAATATCATGATAAACGGAGAAAAGTTTGAAGTTGTCAAAGATTTCATTTTACTTGGGTCCGTAATCAACACCCATGGAAGCAGCAGTCAAAAAATCAAACAACACATTGCATTGGGCAAATCTGTGGCAAAAGACCTCTTTTGTTAAAATGCAAAGACGTCACCTGGAAGACAAAGGTGTGCCTGACCCAAGCCATGGTGTTTTCAATCGCCTCATATGCATGTGAAAGCTGGACGATGAATAAGGAAGACAGAAGAAGAATCAATGCCTTTGAATTGTGGTGTTGGCAAAGAATATTGAATATACCATGGACTGCCAGAAGAACGAACAAATCTGTCTTGGAAGAAGTACAACCAGAATGCTCCTTAGAAGCAAGGATGGTGAGACTGTCTCGCATACTTTGGACATGTTATCAGGAGGGATCAATCCCTGGAGAAGGACATCATGCTTGGTAAAGTAGATGGTCAACAAAAAAGAGGAAGACCCTCAACAGGATGCACTGACACAGTGGCTGCAACAATGGGCTCAAGCATAGCAACAATTATGAGGATGGCGCAGGACCGGGCAGTGTTTCGTTCTGTTGTACATGGGGTTGCTATGAGTCAGAACTGTCTTGATGGCACCTAACAACAACAACAGATTATCATAAATGAAATGGGAAAACAGAAAACACACACACATGTACTCCCGAACACACACACACACACACCAGGTCTCTCTATCAACAATCAAAATATGATGAAGAACAAAGAACACCTCTCTTTTTAGCTTGGCTGGGTGGAAACATATCAGAGAGAGAATCGGAAAAACAGGTAAGTACAAGGATAATCTAGATTCAGAAGCCTTGGAGTCTGATGCCAGCTCCATTGCTGGGTTTTTGACCTTGAGAAATTCTCCTCCCCTCTCTGGGCCCCCACCTTCTCTTCTACAAACGTGGGGATGGACTGGATGAGCCCCAGCCCATACTGTGCCGTCTCCATGGCGCTGAGGCTCACAGAGACACACTCCAGGACCCGCGGAGCCAGGATACAGAGTACCCCGGCGCCTCATTTTGCTGCCGAAAGCCGAGTTAAAGGGCAGCAATAAGTTAACTGAACAAAAGGCAAAAGACTTCTAGTGTTCAAGAGAAGCCGCTCAGACACATGCCTGGGTTTCCAGCAGTGCCAACGGCTCCCTACAGCTGGAGAGAAGCAGAATGCTCCCCAGACGGGAGCGTGTGCAGACCGCACGGCAAACAGGCATTCCTGCCTTTTCACAGACGGGCCTGGTTTGCTGGAACTGGAGACACAGGGCATGTGGTTCCCAGTCTACAAGGTAACACCAACAAAAACGCCAAAACCAAAAATCCAAGCCAGTTGCTGTCAAGTTGACTGATCTATGGTATGTGTCGGAGTAGAACTCTGCTCCGTAGGGTTTTCAATGGCTGATTTTTCAGAAATAGATCTCCAGGCCTTTCTTCTGAGGCACCTCTTGGTGGACTCAAACAGCCAACTGTTCAATTAGCAGCCAAGTGTGCTAACCTGTGACCACCCAGGGACCCCAGCAAGAAAGCAGAACATGCCAAATTCAGGAAAAAATGTTCCTTTCTGCTAGGAGAACAGGGAGGGCTTCCTGGAAGAGGAGGTATTTGAGCTGAGCCTTCAAGGTTGGACAGAATTTAAACGTATGAAGTGAGTGGGGAGTAGCAGGGTTAGGAGAGTCTAGGGATCTGTGTGAGCAGAGGCATGGAAGCGGACGAGAGAAACTGACTGACAAGGAAGGAGGAAGGGCTAAGAGAGACCAGACCACAAGGGCTTTAAATGCTAGACCGAGTAAGCACCTGAACCAGCTCGATCTTCCTTAAGCATCTATGCTTGTCACTATTTGAAGCAACATTAACGCAACCCGTTAAGGAAAAAATAACTATTCATATAGCCACAGGTGGAACCAAGTGACTCATCTGTAGGTTTGATTTTTTTCCCCCAGTAGCTTTCTTAGTTCAAATGGCAATTGCTTGATGTAAAAAAAAAGCCTCTAACTCAGTATTTCTTCTCCTTTTCCTAGAAAACAGAGCAAATATGGAGAAACAGCTATAGGAGGCAAAGGTGTTAAAAGATAATTTTTAAAACAGAGTATAATCACAACTCGTACAGATATAACACAAACACGTGTTAAAGACTTTTTTAAAAAATGCATTAAAGAATGAGGGAGCCAGTAAGATGTCCAACTGGGAGAATCTGAGTCACGCATATATAGGCCATCGAGAATGCACTAGTAAACTTGTTTAACAGATGTAAAGCCGGTCAACATCCACAGAGTAACAATCGATTGTGCCGCCTCCAGACTGGGTTTGCAGTGCTGTGGACAAGAACCATTTACATTACTGACAGTATTCCACATCTGACAGTGTGACACAGCTCAGACAGTGAAAGGCCCAGAGACCCAGACAATCAGGTAACCAGACAACTCCTACTTTTTTCACTGAGGACACTCAGTAATTTTTGATCCATTTCAAAATCTTTTACAGCTTTTCACTATGCAGGTGAATACTGACCAACGTGCCAACGGTAAACTCCCAGGCATGTGTTTTATGGGAAATCGCAGGAAGGATGAGAGTGTGAGGTTTAGAATTTGGGCATCTGACCAGGCCATCAAGGCTCAGCAGGTTAGGAGGCAGGTTAACTCTATACTGGGAATCAGGAGGTCGTGGGTTCAGGAGGGTCTCTGGCTGGGCCACCAACTCGCTGTGAGGTGTTGTTGTCAAGCGCTGTCAAGTCAATTCCGACTCACAGCAACCCCATATGACAGAGTAGAACTGCCCCCAGAGGGTTTTCTAGGCTGTAATCTTTATGGAAGCAGATCGCCAGGTCTTCCTCCCGGGTAGCTGCTGGGTGGGTTCAAAGCCCCCACCCTTCAGTTAGCACCTGAGTGCTTAACCATTGCACCACCAGGGCTCCTTAGTTGTCAGCTAGTCCCTCCCCTCCCCCAAGAGGTGTCTAAAATGAGAAGTCTGGTACTAACTTGGTGGTACTCTACCCGACCACACACCACAGCTGCTTAGGGAGCTTTGAAAAAACATACTTGCTCCACTCTGGAGATTCTGATCCAGCTGGTCTGGGTGGGCCAGGGCATCATTGGCTATTACAATCTCCCCAGGCGATTCGAACGAGCAGACAGGCTTGAGAACTACTGGGCCAGATCTTAAGTAAGAACGGCTTCGTCCCTGCCACTCTCTGGCTTTATTGTAACATTTTCTTTCAACTGACAGCTGCCAGCCTTGGTATGGAGCCCTGGTGGAGCAGTGGTTAAGAGCTTGGCTGCTAACCAAAAGGTTGGCAGTTCAAATCCATCATTCCTTGGAAACCCTGTGGGGCAGTTCTACTCTGTCCTATAGCGTTGCTATGAGTCGGAATGGACTCGATAGCAACGAGTTTGGGGTTTTTTTAGCCCTGGTAGGGAGTCCCTGCGTGGTACAGTGCTCGGCTGCTAACCGAAAGGTTGGTGGTTTGAATCTGCCCAGAGGAGCCTCAGAAGAAAGGTCTGATGATCTACTTCCAAAAAATTAGCCACTGAAACCCCTATAGAGCACAATTCTACTCTGGTGGTTAGAACATCAATGGAACATTTTCCAAAAATACTCCCCAAATTTAATCTTTAACAGAGACCAGAAAACATAGGCAACCATGACATGGTCGCGCTTGGCAAACATCCTGTAATGTGTTAGAGTCTTCCACTGGGGCAGCTGCCATCAACTCGTGAAGTCTGCTGAGCTCAGCACAGGCCCAGTCTCCTGATCTGCTGCTTTAGTCACATGGATGTACCTGAGCAGAAAGACACCCTCAAGTGTGTATACTAGTGAGCACAAACAAATGAGGTACACACACATGCAAGCATTTGTACACACTCACACATTCATACACCAGCCTCCAAATCAAAGGTTGGGGTCACACAAGGGAAAGATTAGTCCAAAGGACTAATGGACCACAACTACCACAGCCTCCACCAGACTGAGTCCAGCACAACTAGATGGTGCCCGGCTACCACCACAGACTGCGCTAACAGGGATCACAATAGAGAGTCCCGGACAGAGCTGGAAAAACACGTGGAACAAAATTCTAACTCACAAAAAAAGACCAGACTTACTGGCCTGACAGAGACTGGAGAAACCCCGAGAGTATAGCCCCCGGACACCCTTTTAGCTCAGTAATGTCCTAAGGCTCACCCTTCAGCCAATGATTAAACAGGCCCATAAAACAAAACGAGACTAAACGGGCACACCAGCTCAGGGGCAAGGACTAGAAAGCAGGAGAGGGCAGGAAAGCTGGTAATACAGAACCCAAGGTCGACAAGAGCAGAGTGCTGACATGTTGTGGGGTTGGCAACCAATGTCACAAAACAATCTGTGTACTAATTGCTTAATGAGAGCTAGTTTGTGCTGTAAACCTTTATCTAAAGAACAACAATAAAAAATAAAAAAGGTTGGGGTCACACTGGGGGTACCTGTGACTGATTAATCACCTTTGGTTGCCTAGTCCCCACAGTTAGGCAGATAATTAACAGGAGGGCAGGTGATGGTACATTCCCCAGCACTTCCCTCCCCTGTCCAACCCAAGGTCTGAGACCTGTGCCATGAATTACGAACTCTGATGTTATCAAGGATTGCTCTGAACTCACTCCAACTTATCACCAAAGGATGTCACAGGCAATCTCTGGTACCCAGCGATAAGTCACCTTACCCTGGTGTAAGAAGCCCTGCTCTAAAGGAACCGTCCGCCTTTCTGTGGGACTGAGGAGGGCCATGGGCCAGGTACCCATAGGGAAGGATGATCTTCCCTTTTGTTATGGATTGAATTGTGTTCCACAAAACTATGTGTTAGGATTCTAACCCCTGTTCGTGTAGATGTAACCCCATTTGGGAATAGGGTTTTCTTTGTTATGTTAATGAGGCCATATCAGTGTAAGGAGTATCTTAAATCTAATGACTTCTGAGATTTAAAAAGAGCAACAAAGACACAGAGACAAGCAAGCACAAACGGAGGAGAGACAGCTGCCAAGTGGAGCTCTCCAAGAAATGCCGAGAAGAACGCTAGAGAAGCTGAGACCAGGATCTTCCCCCAGAGTGGACAGAGACAGCCTTCCCATAAAGCCCGCACCCTGAATGCAGGCTTCTAGTCTCCCAAACTGTGAGAAAATACATTTCTGTTCTTTAAAACCACCCACTTGTGATAGCTCTGCTACAGCAGCACTAACAAACTCAGACACCTCCCTTGATCCTGACGTCCCACCTCTCTCTCTCTCACACACACACACATACACATACACTGCAGTGCAGTTAATTACTTTTGTGTGTGGCCTTTCTAGCCATGGTCTTGTAACTCCCACCCAGGGGATTGGGTGGGGCTGTGCAAATAAGATAATTGTGGCCCAGCGAGGGGACCGGTCAGCTACGCCTTAATAGCCTTAATAAAGAGCCAATCCCAGAGCAGAGAGGAGGAGCCCACCACCACCAAGGAAGGAGCCACCTGGCAGCAGGAGACGGTGGCGGTGGGCTTCCCAGCCCATGGAGAGAGGAAGCTGAGTGCCTGTGGGCAGAGGCCAAGGGCCAGGGAGAGGTGTGACTGTGACCACAGCTGGGGAGAGGCTGTCCTAATTAAAGAACTGTATCCTGAGTGTTCCTGAGCCTGAATTGTAACTGTTACTTCCCTAATAAACCCATAATTGTGAGCATGGTCTGTGAGTTCTGTGTGGCCACTGCAATAAATTATCAAATCCAGCAGAGAAGCAGCGAGTGCTGTGTGAGGGACAGTTGGCGTCAGAATTAGCAGACAGTGAAGAGAGGAGGCTTGTCTGGCCTCTGCCTTGTAGGAATCAGCCTTGGGCTGCTGATCTTGATTTTCCTTTCCCCCTCGTGAAGGTGGAGGAGGTCAGACACTGCTCTCACACCATTTTCAGACACACACACACTTACTGCAGGCCGCACAGGTGAAGCACGTGTCGTGGTAGAGGTTCCCCATGGCCTGGCAGGCCTGGTCGGCCCCAAAGACCCCTTTGCTGCATTTCACACAGGCTCCTGCAAGGGCAAGAACACATCAGTGAGTCGGGGGGAGACAGTCCAAACTCAGTCACAAAAAAGCCAATGGAAACAGCAAAGCGCACATCCGTCCCCACAACCAACAGCTCACCAAACCCCAAGGAGTACTCCCTTGAAATAATGCTTGTCCTTCTTCAGGTTGGACTACAGGCTGCCCCTCCCTGTCCCATGCTGCCATCCACACTGTCAAGTGAATGTTCAGAAGACCTCCGCTTGGTCAACTCACTCCTTCACTCAAAGCTTTCAAAGTTCACAAGAGAAGTCCAAAAATTGCAGGAGTGGCTACAATATGCCACACATAGTTCAACTGAAATATCTCATGTAATCCTCAGTGGAAACCCCCCAACTAGGGTGGATCATTCCCGCTTTTTACAAAAGGCATCAGGCCCCGAGCCCCCAGCTCTGGGCTCGTCACTGCCCTCCACCCTTGGCTCACCTGTCTATTCACCCTGTGCTAGGGCAGCCAGGCTGCTTTTCCCTCCATCCGCCAAAGAAACCCCCATCATTCTAGCTCTTAGCCTTTAAGGATGTGGTTCCGCCGCCTGGCACACCCAACCCGTGCCCTTCTGTCCATTCTAGTCCCTCTAGACCTTTGCCATGACTCCTTCCTCATCCTCTCCAGCTCTCCGGCTCTGAAGGTAACAAGATGACATGAAAAGCGAACCAGAAATTAAAGAGCCAGGTTCCAACCTTGAGCCTCCCACCCACTGACTACCCACGTGGTTTGGGTTAACCCATTCAATTCTCTGAATGTCAGTTTCTTAATTAGGAAGTAGAGGTTAGTTTTACCTGCCCGGAATGTGTCAGGAGCTACAGTAGAGAAGATTGCTTTGTAAACCAAAAAGTTCTAAAGAGTTCATCTGCCCACAATTTACTAGCTACGTGACCTGTTGTTGTCAGCTGCCATCGAGTTGGCTCTGACTCATGGCAACCTTATCTATAACAAAACAAAACGTTGCCCAGTTCTGTGCCATCTTCATGATGGTTGGTATGACTGAGTCCACGATTGCTGCCAGTGTATTGTGAGTGCCTTTCAATCAGGGGTCTCATCTTCCAGCACTATATCAGACAATATTCTATTATGATCCATAAGGTTTTCATTGGTTAACTGTCGGTAGTAGATGGCCAGGACTTTCTTCCTAGTCTATGTTAGTCCGGAAGCTCTACTGAAACCTGTCTACCATGGGTGACACTGCTGGCATCTGAAATATGGATAGCATAGCTTCCAGCATCACAGCAACACTCAAGCCACCACAGTACCACAAACTGACAGACTAGGGCAGATGATTTAAACTCCCTGACATCTGGCTTTCTGTCTATAAAATGGGGCTGTAAGAATCCTATTATAGGATTACTATGAAAGAATACACGGAGTGCTTGGCACAGGGCCTGTCAGCTAGGAAATGTTCAATAAATAGGGATATAAAGAATAAGGATAACGATATTGCTACATTCAGCAAGAAGCTGCTCTGGCATAAAATGAACTCTCTAAGAAGTTCCAGGCCTCCCGGGATCTCAGGGCCCATGAACAAGATCAATCCAGGCTTTTCCAATCATCAAGCAGTTCTTGGGCTTCAGAGTCCCAGCCTTCTGCCTATAGGGTAGAAAGCACTGTGTTCCAGAGTTCAAACTGAGAAGCTTCGTCGCCATCAAATGAAGTCCAAGTTAATGCATCCCTCAGGTTCAAAGTGAAAACAGGAAGCCACCGGCCCTCAGCCCAAACTCTTCACCAACTCTAGGAAGTAAGGAGAGGCAGTCTGTAGGAATAGAATTGTGTCATCCAAGAAAACTACTAGGGGAATTAGTTATGGAAAGCTCTAGAGAACGTTAAGTATTGGTTATTTGCAGTTCTTCTGTTTCAACACTTTACTTTTGAAACTTTCAACCTAGCATAAATGTTGAAAGAATCACACGGTAAATACCCATAAACCCACCACCTCAATTCTATAACTGACATTTTGCTATCCATCCCTCTATCAATTCAATGGAGCCCTGGTGGCACAGTGGTTAAGAGCCTGGCTGCTGAACAAAAGGCTGGCAGTTCGAATCTACCAACCACTCCTTGGAAACCCTATGGGGCAGTTCCACTCTGTCTTATAGGGTCGCTATGAGTCAGGATCGATTCGATGGCACTCAACAACATCAATTCAACAATCCACCTTATTTTTTCTGCATTTCAAGGTAGGTTGCAGACATCAGTCCACCTCACCTCTAGACACCTCAGCCTATGTATCATTAACTAGAAGTTCATTTTTTATTTACAGTCCATTTTTTAAGGAAGAAGTTATAAACAAAAACACACAGGTCACAAATCCAGCATTCAATGAGTTTTGACAAATGACCTATGTAACACACACCTTAATCAAGGTATGTTTCCAACACCCTAGAAAGTTCCCCCAGACCCCTTCCCTTCCTTCTTCTCCTTAATGGCTATGAAATCATGTGTGCGTACGTGTGTGTGAAGTATTAGAGCATGTCATTGCTATGAAATTGGAACTGTCAAGTAACTAGGGGGCATCAGGATATCTTTTTGTCCAATTATTTCACATACGCTCTCAAGCCAGGAAATACAATAGTTCTGGGCAAAACGTACTTTCCTGGCACACTCAGAGCTGCTGGCGCCTATCTAGGAGAGACGCGTGAAGTTGGCAGGGTTCTGCCATTACCACTCATCTTGAAGGCTCATTTAAGCAGGCTCATAACTCTAGAAACCAGTGGTGCTCACGGCTGCTGCTGGAGCAGAGAGGGCACTGAGCCAGGCTGGTCAGGTGGGGCCTCTGGGCCTCTGGCATTGGGAGCGTGTGGCTGTGGAAGCGATGGCGTTGGCGAGTCCACCACTGGACACTTCCCTCACGATGGTAGGTTACTGGTTGCCTGTGCATTTGTCTGCCTCTCCTAGTGCACTGGGAGTGCCTTCCGGTAGGGGCCGTATCTTGACTGTGGACTCTGCAGTGCTCACAAAGCAGTGCTGAGTTGCATCATATTCCTAGGTAGCTCCACACTGTCCTCTCCCCTCTCTCCTTTCCGGATACTCACTCCCTTGTATCTTAGGCACACAAGTCCATCTCCCCTGTAAACATCCTTTACAGAGGTTCAAAGTCTTATTGAACTCTGAACACCCTCAGCCACTGACAAAGTGCGCTTAGTATGCCCTTGACACCCATTTAGTACACAGAAGCAGAATTGCTGAGCACCGGGCTACGGTATAATTCAGCTGTGATGCTGGGGAAGAACGCACTCCGAAAAGGTGCCCAGTATCAGGCAATGGCAAGTTATTTATTATACTATCTGGTGATGACATGTGTTATGGATTTAATCACGTCCCCCCAAAATATGTGTTGGAATCCTAACCCCTATACCTGTGGAAGGGAGTCCCTGGGTGGTGCAAACAGTTAAGCACTTAACTACTAGCTGAAAAGCTGGCAATTCAAACTGACCCAGAGGCACCCTGGAAGACGAGCCTGGTGATCTGCTTCTGAAAGGTCACAGCCATTGACAACCTACGGAGCAGTTCTACTCGGCACACACGGGGCTACCATGAGTCAGCATTACTCAAAGGCAACTAAAACAACAACTACCAGTGGATGTGATCCTATTTGGGAACAGGGCTTTCTTTGTTGTGTTAATGACATCAAGGCAGTGTAGGGGGGGTGACCTCAACCTAATCTCTTCTGGGTTATAAAGAGCAACATAGACACAAAGACAAGCGAGCACAAACGGGGGTAAGACAGATGCCACATGAATATTGCCAAGGAACCAAGGAATGCCGGGGCAACACAAGCTGAGGCCGGGACCTTCCCCCTGGGCCCACAGAGAGAGAGCCTTCTCCTAAAGCGAGTACTCTGAACCTGGACATCTAGCCTCCTAAACTGTGAGAACATAGGTTTCTGTTCTTTAAAGCCACCTGCTTGTGGTATTTGTGTTACAGCAGCATGAGGGAGCTGAGACATCGAGTCCACTTCCAGACCACTCTGTCCCAAGTCCCCTGGCTGACCTGACTATAAACCTTTACAACAAGCAACCAAGGCTGGTTTGTCAGGAAGCAGCCAAAGCACACTCAAACCAAACAAGGTGTAACGGCAACGCGATGCCCTCATGAACATAATTCCACTCAAGAACAAGGAACATCACCCCTTTGAGAGCAAGGGAGAATGAAGAAAACAAGATACAAGGGAAAGATTAGTCCAAAGGACTAATGGAACACAACTACCACAGCCTCCACCAGACTGAGTCCAGTACAACTAGATGGTATGCGGCTACCACCACTGACTGTTCTCACAGGGATCATAACAGAGGGTCCCGGACAGAGCTGGAGAAAAATGTAGAACAAAATTCTAACTCACAAAGGCCTGACAGAGACTGGAGAAACCCTGAGAGTATGGCCCCCGGACACCCTTTTAGCTCAGTAATGAAGTCACTCTCGAGGTTCACCTTTCAGTCAAATATTAGACAGGCCCATAAAACAAAACAAGACTAATGGGGCACAACAGTCCAGGGACAAGGACTAGAAGGCAGGAGGGGACAGGAAAGCTGGTAATAGGGAACCCAAGGTTGAGAAGGGAGAGTGTTGATATGTCATAAAACAATATGTGTACTGTTTAATAAGAAACTATCTGTTCTGTAAACGTTCAACTAAAGTACAATAAAAAAAAAAAAAAGAACATGGAACGAAAGCACCCCTAGATCCAACATTTCTTGCCCATTGTTCTTTGTGCCTCTTTGCTGAACCCACTGTAGGAACGTTAACTGCAAACAGCAGCAGAGCTGTGAGGCTCCACAGCTCAGTGTGGCGTGATCGCCCCTTCCCCCCATCCACAGGATGGACACACAACGAGGACCAGCCTTCTAGGCAGCTCACCAGAAAGGAAACCCTAAGTACATCTCATGAGTCAGTGGAACGCCACTGGCTCGGAATGAAGATGTGAACTCATCTTGATAGAGTCTGGGGAATAAAATTAGACCACTTCTCTAACCTCTTCTACAACGGAAAGATGGAAGCATCTCCGAGTGGGCATGCGGGCGTTCGGACAGCAGCCCAGGCCTCCCTGGACTTCCTGCTACTTTATCTCTCGATGTTGGGCCTTCCTTCTCTCCCTCCTCGCCCAGCCCAGTGACACACGCTCCTGGTTTCCTCTTTATCTGAGGGCTGTGACCTCCTGTCTTCAGCCACCCCCTCACTCTCTCTTTAGTCCTGCAGCTTGGCTCCTTTGGGCCACTGACATCCTTTCTCAGCACTCTGACAATTGAGACCAGATACAAAGCAAGGAAGGAAGCTACTTATGTTCTAAAAGGTCAGTCCTGAAGCAAGGAAGATCCCGTCAGAAGCCAAATAGGTAGGAAAATACTTCACCTTTGTGGCGTGTGGTAAATGCATAGAAAAGGATTTAATGGACAGGAAACAGATCTACTTTTCTTTCTAACCAACCATCCAGTTGCCGTCGTGTTGACACCAACTCATGGCGACCCCATGTGTGTCAGAGTAGAACTGCGCCCCACAGGGTTTTGGCTGATTTTTTGAAGTAGATCACCAGGCATTTCTTTGAGGCGCCTCTGGGTGGACTCAAACCACCAACCCTTTGGTTAACAGTGGAGTGCGTTAACTGTTTACACCACCCAGGGAAACAAAGTAAATTTCAAATTCTAGGAAATTATGTACCTACCATGGGCCAAACCCTGTGCTGAGAGTTTTTATCCAGCGACCAAGCTCCTTCCGTCCCCTTTCTAAAGCTCAAGTTCTAGAAAGGTCCTGTAACTTGCCAAAGGTCACACAGTAGGTAGGTTTGAGAGACGGAATCTGAGCCCAGGTTCTAAATCAATAGTGCCCACCTATGAGAGACACGTAAAGACGGCAGGGTTCTGCCATTACCACCAACCTTGAAGGCTCATTTTAGCTATTCCTGTCTGGTTTGCCATGGTGGCTATTCACACATGTGGTGTCCCATAAGGAGAGCCGACCACTTCCTTATCCCCAACACAATCAGGGATACAGGCCTGAGATCAGTCTGGCCCCAGGGCCTCCTATCGACCGCCCTAGCCTGCTTCCTCTTCTGTCTCATCCCCCGCACACAGGCCATCTTTCTGCCTGTGACCTCAACCACAAGGCTATCCTCACCTCACGGACAGGCGAACCTCAGTTCTTCCTGCCCCACTACCAGGGACACCGCAGCTCAGTGCCTCCTGACTGACCTTTGATGAATCAGGAAACCATTCATTCACCCCATAAACACTTCTCTAGCACTGTCTCAGAGCCAGGCTCTCAAGCAGACACAGGCCACAGGATGGTGAGCAAGATGACTGCCTTGGGGAAGGCCCTCCAAGGAACCAGGAAACCAGATCTGCTACAGTGCACGGTCAGCTGACCAGTCTCACCTAGAAACCTGCTCTGTAAGTTCACTAAGCGGCCAGGGCTGAGGTGAGGCTCGGGCTCAACCAAAAGAAAAAAAAGAACCAACCCGTCAACAATCACTTTAAAACAAAGATGAGAGTGTAACGGGGCAGGGCAATCAGACTAATGGAAATGCAACAACCAGAAAGGAAATAATGAGAATGTTTATGCATTGTGCAGAATGTAACCAATGTCACTGAACAATTTGTGTAGAAATTGCTGAACGGGAACCTAAACTGCTGTATAAACCTTCACTGAAAACACAATAAAATATTATTTAAAAACAAAAACAAAAACAAAAGAAATAGAGAGAGAAAAAAAGAAAAGGCTATTAGGCGCCCTCTGTTTTCACATGAGGAGCCCTTGGGTGGGCAAATAGTTAATGAATTTGACTGCTGACCAAAAGGTTGGAGGTTTCAGTTCACCATGAAGCACCGTGGAAGAAAGGCCTGGTGATCTACTTCCAAAAAATCAGCCATTAAAAACCCTATGGTGCACAGTTCTACTCTGACACACATGGGGTTGCCATGAGTCGGAACGGACTTGACGGTAACTGGTTTGGGTTTTTGGTTTTCACATGGCCCTGATGTGACAGGATTTTAAAGAAATGTCCAACATCAGATAGTAAGAAAATGTAATCACCGATAACTATAATATTCCAAGTTCAAAAGCCACGACAGTAAGGGGAAGAAAGAACTCAGCTTTTAGGAGAAGAGAGCAAGGGAAGGGCACTTCCTCCTGCATTTAGACTCAATGCTTTTTAATCTACTTCCCAAACTGTAGCCAGAGTGATCTTTTTTAAAACAGTTTTGTTGAGGTATAATATACTGCTCAAATTTCAAGTGTGCAATTTAATAAATTTTGATATTTGCTTGCACCCGTGAAATCATCACCACAATCAAGATAGTGAACCTTCATGCTTTTTGTAATCCCTTCCTCCCTCCCATCCCCAGGCAGCCACTGCTCTGATTTCTGCCACTATACTTCGTATTTTCTGGAGTTTTATATAAATAGAATCTACAGTGTGTACAGTCCATGGGAGATTGGTTCCAGGACCCCAGCGGATACCAAAATCCATGGATGCTCAAGTCCCTTATATAAAATGACACAGTATTTGCATATAACCTATGTACATCCTTCCATATACTTTAAATTATCTCTAGATTACTTATAATGCCTATTACAACCTAAATGTAAATAATTGTTTCATCAAATTGAAGACTTGCTCTGGAAGGCAGCCTTTCCCCTCTATGAGTTTCTTGAGCTCTTCTGGGAACGATGACGCTGCCTGGGCATCAGGTGATGCTGATTTGCCTGCAATCTTGAAGTTCTGGAGGCTGGAGTGCTTCAAAGAGCTGGCCAGCCATCCCCTCCTAGCCTGACACTCCTTCCTCTTGCTCTCCTCAACCCCTCACACGTAGCCTTGGAGGAATAGCTTTGACCACTTCATTGCTTTTTAGGAGCCCATTTCTCACAGAAACAAAGGATGCACACAACACAAGCAGTGAAGGAATGAGCCGCGAGGTGAACAACGCTCAAACAACCAGTGCTGGAGAGAAACTGAGGATCTGTGAGACAGCGGGAGGCTACAGCAGGGGATGCTTACACTCCCCTTCATTTGCATGCATTCAGCGCAGTGCTCAGAGAGCTGCAAATTCAGGTTTTGCTTTTTGGAACTTTCTTTTTAAATATTTTCAATCCGTGGTTGGTTGAATCCGCAGATGCAGAGCTTGCAGAGATGGAGGGCCAACCGTACTTTTTTTTTTTTAATCTGTTTTTTTTTTTCATTCAGCATAATTATTTTAAGCTTCATCCATGTTGTTGCATGTATCAAGAGTTCATTCCTTTTTAACGCTGAGTACTATTCCATTGCACGGAGGGACCGTAATTTGTTTATCCACGCATCTACTGAAGGACATTTGGATTGTTTCCAGTTTTGGGCTATTACAAATAAAGCTGCTATCAACATTTGTGTACAAGTGTTTCTACAGACATATTTCCTTTCTTTTAGCTAAATACCTAGAAATGGAGTGGCTGGATTATACGGTAGGTGTGTGTTATGGATTGAATTGTGTCCCCCTAAAATATGTGTCAACTTGGCTAGGCCATGATTCCCAGTACTGTGTGATTGTCCTCTATTTTGTGATTTGATGCAATTTTCCTATGTGTTGTAAATCCTAATCTCTGCCTGTGGTTAATGAGGCAAGATTAGGTTATGCTTACTCAGGTCACATCCCTGGTCTGATATAAGAGGAATTTCGCTGGGGTGTGGCCTGCATCACTTTTTATTTTACAAGAGATAAAAGGTGACAGAAGTGAGCAGAGAGATGGGAAGCCCATAACACCAAGAAAGAAGTGCTGGGAGCTGAGCACATCCTTTGGACCTGGGGTTCCTGCACTGAGAAGCCCCTAGACCAGGGGAAGATTAACGACAAGGAAATTTCCCCAGAGCAGACAGAGACAGAAAGCCCTCCCCTGGGGCTGGTACCCTGAGTTTGGACTTATAGCCTCCTAATCTGTGAGAGAATAAACTTCTGTTTGTTAAAGCCATCCACTTGTGGTATTTCTGTCATAGCAGCACTAGATAACTAAGACAGTGTGCATTTTATTCTAAGAAAATCCCTGAAAAATCAGTGCGCCTGACCCAAGCCATGATGTTTTCAATTGCCTCATATGCATGCAAAAGCTGGACAATGAATAAGGAAGACCGAAGAAGAACTGATGCCTTTGAATTATGGTGCTGGCAAAGAATATTGACTATACCAATGAACAAGTCTGTCTTGGAAGAAATACAGCCAGAGTGCTCCTTGGAAGTGAGGATGGCGAGACTTCGTCTCACATACTTTGGACATGTTATTAGGAAGGACCAGTCCCTGGAGAAGGACATCATGCTTGGTAAAGTAGAGGGTGAACAAAAAAGAGGAAGACCCTCAATGAAATTGATTAATACAGTGGCTACAACGATGGGCTCAGGCATAACAAGCATTGTGAGGATGGCGAAGGACCGGCAGTGTTTTGTTCTCTTGTACATAGGGTCACTATGAGTTAGAACCTAACAACAACAACGACCCCTTCTACCCAGAATTGGACCAAACTTCACACGTTAAGGCACAGTCCTCCAGACTACCACGTCTGCTCCATACTACAGACACAAGGCCCACGTTCCAGCATTCCCAGGGCCACCCTTACTTCTGACCAGTTGGCTCCAAATTCAGGAGTTCACACTACCCCTTCAGGTTCAGTAACTTGCTAGAACTCACAGAACTCAGGAAATCGCTGTAGTTATGATTACAGCTTTATTATAGCAAAAAGGATACAGACCAGAACTAACCAAAGGAAGACATGCATAGGGCGAGGACTGAGAGGGTCCTAAACATGAAGCTTCCCTGTCCTCTCCCCGTGGAGTCAGGACATGTCACTCTCCTGGCACTTCAATGAGCCAAGAGTATTGTCAACCAGAGAAGCTCACCTGGGCTTTGGTGTTCACAATGTTTATTGGGATTTCGTTACATAACCATCATTGATTGAATCATCAGCCATGTGATTGAGCTCAATCTCCAGCTCCTTCCCTTCCCCAAGGTGGAGCTGATATTACCTTGTGGGTATTTCTAGAATGGCTACCCCATTGTGAGTTATCTCGTTAGCATGAAATATCAGGTGGGGCCAGGTAGAGGGCCTTCCGTGAATAACAAAGGCATTCCAATGAAAGTTCAGAGATTACTTTCCAGGAATGGGGGACAAATGCCAAATTCTTTGGATAAAGTTAATTCTTCACCTCACAATGCCAAGCTGTTTTCCAAAGAAGTTCTATCATTGTACATTCCCACTAGCAACTGATTAGAGTTCCAGTTTCTTCACATCCTTGCCAACATTTGCTATGATCAGTCTTTTAAATTTTAACCATTCTAATGGGTTTATAAAAGGAGCCCTGGTGGCACAGTGGTTAAAGTGCTCAGCTGCTATGCAAAAGGTGGGAGGTTCGAACCCATTAGCTGCTCCACAGGAGAAAGGTACCACAGTCTGCTTCTGTAAAGATTTACAGCCTTAGAAACCCTACGGGGCAGTTCTACACTGTACCATAGGGTCACTAGGAGTCGGAATCGACTCGATGGCAGTGGGTTTGGGTTGTTTTAATAGGTATGCAGTGGTATCTCATGGTGGTTTTAATTTGCATTTCTCTAATGACTAACTGATGTTAAGCAGGAACATCTTTTCATGTACTTATTTGCCATTCTATACCTTCTTTGGTGAAGTGCTTGATAAGTCTTTTGCCCAATATTTTTAGGGAAGGGGTTATTTTCTTATCGTTGAGTAATGAGAATTCCTTATATAATCTAGATACAAGTCCTTTATCAGATACTTGCTTGCAAAGAAAGATTTTGCTGAAGCCCCATACACTCGAGCTGCCTTGGTCTCCCTGAACTCTCAGCCCATTTTAACACAAGGAGTCCGCTATGCTCTGCCTCCCTGTGCCAAGGCCTAGACACCCTTCAAGGCAAGAAACTGGGGCAACTCTAGGGCTCATTTCCTTAACTTCACGTCTCTCAAGGATCAGTGTCCTTCGCTGCCTGATGGCCAGTGTCATGAAAACCTTCGGCTCACATATTTTGTCTTGGTGTTTTGTTGTTGTTGTTTCATGTGGGAGGGTAAATCTGGTATGTTACTCCATTTTCAGAACGGGCGTTTATTAAACGTCATATGTGCCAAGCACTCTGCTAGACAATTTATACGTACTTCCTTATTTAATAACAGCCCTATTATCATCATCATTTCACAGATGACGAGACTGACGTTCAGAGACTAAGCAGAATGCCCAAAGCCTGACCACTGTGCCCTTTCCAGTCACCCCACTGCCTTTATAAGAGGGACTATGGGAATAAGGGGGAAGAAAAGGTAAAGGGAGCTCTGCACATCCCCAAAACTTAGTGTCTTCACAGACTCTGGGCACCAAAGACTCCACAAATACCACCTCACTCTGGGGAGCAGAGCTCCGTCTAGCTGCAGCTCCTGCCCCCATCCCCTCGGGGAGGAGGCCGTAGGGGTCCTGGGCACAGAGGGGCCCCAGGAGAAAGCTGTGAGCACCTAGGGCCTCTGTTTCACAGAATTACCTGCCAAGCTCAGGAATTGAGGGTGAGCTTTGAAAGATCATTAACAGTCAACAGACAGGGGTGGAGGTTCTTTTAAAAATCGTAATATTCCCACAGGAAAGGGCTCGCATAACCACTTCCTGGTGTAATAGCATAGAACAGAAGGCAAAGAGCCGCCAAGGATGATTCCAACACTTCCCCCTTCACTTCAAGTTTGCAGCTTATGGTTTTCTGCCTAGTGGGGCTAGCAGTGCCCACCTCCTCTCAGGGACCAAAAACTAAACTCACTGAGGTCAGGACCTGGCTGTATATTTTAATACCCCCACAAGTGCAGGAAAACAGAGGGCCTTACAAACAGTAGATCCCATATAAGCACTGGATGCATTCAAAAGCCAGACTCAGGAGGGCATTCTAGATTCAGGAAAAAGAAAAGCAAAGACACAGAGACAGGAAAGCCAGAGGTTAAGACTGTGGGAAGATTAAAGTGACAGCCACAGCCGCTGGGCCACAGGGAGGAGGGGCTGCGTGTGAGGAAACCGAGAGAAGACAGACCACGGGGACGCTGGAGGTGATAGGAAGTGACGTGGTGTTGGAGAGGAAGGGGTCAGAGAAGGGAGTCCCTGCACACCCGGGACAGCAGGCAGGGCCTACAATGGACTGCAGAGTTTCCAGAGGACCAAGCCTTCTTCCTGAAGGGCTCCAAGATCATCTGAGTGATGTGGCCCAGTCCGCCAGGGCAGTTCCCAAGCAGAGCCTCCTGGAAGATGGGGACCCTACCTCTCACACCATTTGCCCCTCCCAAAGCCTTAGGCAGTGCTGAACAGCAAAAAAAATCACTCAACGAATCCCCGTTGACTGGTTCTCATCTGGGAGGCTATAGTTGGGCAGGCCTGGGCCTTGGGCAGTTAGTTGTCCAGAGCTTTATACACAGGCCTCCATGTGATAGAGAAGAAAAGTGAGTACCAACTGCAAACATTACAACACTGATTGATTGTAATGTAATGTCCCTTAAGTTGTCCCTGGGTGATGCAAACACTTAAGGGCTCAGCTGCTAACAGAAAGGCTGGAGGGTCAAGTCCATCCAGAAGCACCTTGGAAGAAAGGCCTGGAGATCTACTTCTGAAAAATCAGCCACTGAAAACCCTATGGCGCACAGTTCCACTCTGACACACATGGGGTTGCCATGAGTCAAAATCCACCCAATGGCAACTGGTTTGGTTTTTGGTTTTTTAATGTCCTTTAAGAGGCCAAAATGATACAACAAGCCGTACTGAGAGCTTTCTGATTCACCAGAAGTTGTCAAGGATTTCATTTTGCTTGGATCCACCATCAGTGTCCACAGAAGCAGCAGTCAAGATATTAAAAGACACATTGCATTGGGCAAATCTGCTGCAAAATCTCTCTTTAAAGTGTTAAAAAGCAAAGGGACCACTTTAAGGACTAAGGTAAGCCTGACCCAAGCCATGGTGTTTTCAGTCGCCTCATATGCAGGTGAAAGCTGGACAATGAATAAGGAAGACTGAAGAAGAACGCCTTTGAATGATGGCGCTGGTGAAGAATATCGACTATGCCATGGACTGTCAGAAGAATGAACAAATCTGTGTTGGAAGAAGTACAGCCAGAATGCACATTAAAAGTGAGGATGGTGAGACTTTGTCTCACATACTTTGGACATGTTATCAGGAAGGACTAGTTCCTGAAGAAGGATATCATGTTTGGTAGAGTAGAAAAAAAAAACCAAACCCGTTGCCATCAAGTCCATTCCGACTCATAGCAACCCTACAGGACAGAGTAGAACTGCCATACAGGGTTTCTAAGGAGTGGCTGGTGGATTTGAACTGCCGACCTTTTGGTTAGCAACCATAGTTCTTAACCACTACACCACCAGGGCCCCAGCCAAAAAGAGGAAGACCGTCAACAAGATGTATTGCCACGGCGGCTGCAACAATGGGCTCAAGCATAACAACGATTGTGAGGATGGTGCAGGACCGGGCAGTGCTTCATTCTGTTGTACATCGGGTCACTATGAGTTGGAACCGACTCGACGGCACCTAACAACAGAAGTGAATGAAAAGTTTGACTAAGAGAATTTGGCATTTTTTTATTACTGTTGTTGTCATCATTGCCATTGTTGTCATTTCAGCCCCATATTAATGGCGGTGGTGAAATCTGAAGCAGGCTGGCCTTAACTCTCCTTGTGCACAACAATGGTTTTCAAATTGTTTAACAGGGTAAAAACTTTTGCCTAGAAAATTATCCGCCGAACTCCAAATATATACAAGAGATAAAAGGGAAACCACTATGGTTTATTGTGACACAGAGCCCACTCTGCCCCATGGGACGTCCCCGCCCAGCAGGAGTCCCAGGAAGATTATATGAAAACCAGCAACACAGGGTAACTGATCAAGTGCAGACACCCGCCCCCAACCCCTCCAGCCTGGCCTGGCAGTGTTCCACATGAAGCAAGTTATCCCCAACTGGTATTAAATTATCTCCCGCACACCCAAAGCCAAAAAATCAACTTGGTTTAGGGCCATGGAGCTGCCCTACTCTCTCGAAAAGGCAGGATTTACAAACGAAGAGGCCAGCAAGGCAGCCTGAGGGTGAGGTTTGGTTGGAGCAGAATCCCTGCCTCTGCCTGTGGATGGGAGGACCCTGGAGGCCCTCCTCCAAATGCATCCACAGGCAACCTGCATGATGACCAAGTCAGCATCTGCTGCTGTTATGAACGGTTCTAAGTTAAAAGGCTCCATCAGGCTAGCCAATGGGTTGTGGCCCTGCACACCCTCAGCTCAGCCCTCAGCTTGTCCGGGTGGTGGCTGCTCCTCTCTCCATGAGGGAGGAAGGCCTTTCAGAATGGTCCCCTCCCTCTGAACATCGCAAGCTTTAGCTCTGCATGGATGCTGCATATCCTGTGGGATCATGCAGCCATGAACCTCCTACAATGTGCTGAAAAGGGGCTGGGGCAAGGGTCAGTGCATTCAGCCAAGGTCTGTGGGGAGCCTCGAAGTGCATTTGCATGAACCAATCCAAGCACAAGTTAGCTAGGCTCTTTCTCAGCCGAAGGTTGCAGCCTGTGGACCTCTACTGCTCTGGGCAGCTCAGGGCATCAGCAGATTCTGGAAGAGGAGCCAAGCCTTTGGGACAGAGCTGACCCATGACCCAGACAATGATCTTCCTTCTAGCCACATTCCAAGTTCACAAAAAATACCCGGAGGTGGTTGGTGTTGGACTCCTTACTAAGATGCAGATCACCAGTTCTCAAGTACACTGTACAGAATTAACGGGCAGATGTCCAACACTAGCTCCAGAGACTCTGGGTCCATTTTGGGGGTGGGCTCAAAGCTCCTCAGGTGATTCTAATGTGCATCAAGGCTGAGAACTGTGGATGTAGGTAATGCAAACAAACTTCATCCAACCTCGCGCTCTGAGCTTCCCTTCCTCTGTCCTCTGCCCTCTCGCCTGCATACCCTGTAGTTCCTGAGTCCGTGGGTGAAACTATCATCAAAGCCACAAAGGAAGTATTTAAGGCCATTCTGGGCTACGGGGTAATTGCACCAGTGTACTTTCTTCACTCTGAAGCTGCCATTAAAACACACGTGGCCTCAAAATCAACAATGGCTTCACTTCAGAGCAGTGGAAAAGGAAGTTTCTAATGCAATTTCCCAATCACTGTACGCCTGAGCTTGCCTGGCAAGGGCTACCTGCAGCTTCACTTCTGCCCCAGGGCACTACCATTCTCCGGCCTGAAGAGATTCCTGCCCTCCATTGCCCAGAGGAAAAAGGAGTTCAAGATATCACCCAGGCTGGCCCTGCACCCCCACCACCAAGTCCTACATTAAGTCCTCCTACAAATTCCAGGAGTCCCTGGGGAGTACAAACTGTTAACACCCAGAGGCGCCTTGGAAGAAAGGTCAGGAAATCTACTTCCGAAAAATCTGCCATTGAAAACTCTATGGAACCCATTTCCACTCTGACACACATGGGGTCACCATGAGTCGGAATTGACACAACAGCAAGTGGTACAGCCACCAGAGTAACCCAGTCCTGCAGCTCTGGGCATATAACCTTCTCTCTGTCCCTCCCCTCCTTCCTAAGGAGGCCTATCACTTCATTTCTCCACACTAAGGCCAGTTAGCTTTCTCAACCCTGGTCTGAAACAGGAATGCCAATCAGCATATGAAAAGATGGTCCACCTTGTTAAGAGTCTAATACAAAGATGTGACGCCAATGCTCACTAATTGGCAAAGGCGGAAAATGATGAAAACAACCGTGTCATTGAGGGTGTAGGGAAAAGGGCACCGTCGTACAGTTAGTGGAAATCTAACGCGTACCACCTTTCCAAAGGGCAGTTCGGCAAAACAGATCAAAAGCCTTCAAAAACATTTACACCATCTGACCCAGTAATTTAATGGAATTTTTCCTAAGGAAAAAAATCAGCAATGCCCCCATTTATTTATTTGTATCAGTAAAGACTCATGGATATTTATTTTATTCTATGGGTTATAATCCAATGATTTATTTTCTTGCTCAAATTGTTCCAGATTTTGAAGCCAGTTTCTCAAGTTAGATCACATCTCACATCACTTCTCCTTGTGAGAAGGCTCAAAATTGTGCATGTTTCCCAAGATCTAGAATGAACGTCAACCTCCAGCAGAAAGAGCCTTGAACCTATTATATGCAGGCTGAGTGGTACAACATTTACGTCACTGCTTCCTTTCCTGCCAGATTATTCAATGCAATCTCCTCTTGACATTGGTTCAATTTCCCTCTAGCATCTCAGAATCCCCCAGCCCAGCCATCCTGCCCCAATTTACTTCTCTCCGAGATTATTTTCTTCCACCTGGTCTCAGAATCCTCTGATCTCTCAAATAAAGCCCAGTTGCATTTCTTACTGTCTCCAATTTTCAGCTCAAACAAAGGTTGAGAAATAAAATACAGGAAAACCAGCTGAATTTGAAATTTCAAATAAACAACAAATAATTTTTTTAGCAGATGCATGTCCTCTGCAAATTTGAATTTCACAGATAAACAACAAATAATTTTTTAGTATAAGGATATCCCAAATATTGCATGGGACATACTTATACTAAAAAAAAATTACGTTGTTTATCTAAAATTCAAGTCTAACTGGGCTTCCTGTATTTTTATTTGTTAAATCAGGCAACCCTAGCTCAAGCATAAAGAAGGGCTAGCATTTACTGTCCACACAATGCATGACCAATTTAGGCAAGAAGTAGCTAAAACATTTTACAGATTTCTAAAAACATTACCTCAGCATTCTTTTCTGGGGAGTGTTATTGTACTAAAAGCATTTTCACTGAAGTATAACATACTTAAAGAAAAGTCCACAGATAGTAAGTTTACAACTCAATGATTTTTCACAAAATAAACCCTCCTGTGTAAACACCAAGTACAACAGGAAATAGAGCATCAACAGCCCCAGAAACAGGGCCTACGCTTACTAAGCCTGAAGATGATCGAGCAGTCTCAGTGGTCCCATATGGCAAGACCGTTTTTACCCTGTCCACATCCTCTCTTCTGAGGTAGAACTGGAAAGAATGGGTTTTGGTGCCAATACTTGCTTCAAATCCCACCTCAGGTACTATCCTAGTTTCCTCACCCACCAAATGGCTTATAATAACGTCCACACTTCATGGGGTAACTTTGACGATTAAATGAGATAAAAAGTGCCTAAAACCACACAAGGCACACAGAAAGTACTCAACAAAAGCTCCCTTCCTGGAGAGGGTTGACATGTCGTGGGGTTGTTAACCAATGTCATAAACAATATGTGTACTACTGTTTCAAGAGAAACTATTTATTCTGTAAACCTTCACCTGAAGTACAATTAAAAAAAAAAAAAGTTCCCTTCCTTCCTTCCCTTTCCAGGAAAGGTGCTTCCCCCTCCCTTTTCTAGTTTCCTACCGGGCTTTAGTACTATGAATTAATGAAAATAATATCAACCATGTCCCTGACAGAAACTCACATTCCAAACACTTCAAGAAACTGCCCTGGGGTTCTTCTCTTGGGAACCCACCTAGGCTCTCAGAACTGGGCCGTCTCCTTCCAGACCCATAATTCCTCTCCCTGTCATAACTGTCTCCCCTTAGGATGGCAAGGCTCTTGAGGACTCAGCCACATCTTTTACTAAACAGATGCCCAGCACATAGTAGATGCTCAATAAGTTTGCTGAATGAATGAATGAACCCACACAATCCATCCCTTGGTTTCTCTCCTTCCCACACAGCTCAGCACTTTTCAACCTCCTTCTGGCCCTCCTTCCACCCCCCACAGCCCATCCCCACCCGAACCACAGAAAATACAAACTCTAGCAGGTGGCAACACACTATCCAATCTGTGTCAGAGGTGACTTCTGTGGCCCAGAAAGGCTCGGAGGGGCAGTGAGAAGTCCTGCCTCAGACTGTAGTCCACACCACGGCCACAGCTGACCATTCAGAAATGGGAAGGAACCAGAATGAAAATCCATCTTCTTAGGGAAAAACAAAATCCTTAAATTTCCTCAGAAATAACACACGGTTGGTTTTGGAGATGCCTTAAAACATGCATTCACCAAAGAGGGAAAGGGTGTGAAGGCAAAGCAGACAAAGTGAAAAGTTACAGGTAGCGCCTTAAAGCCAAGGGAAAATTCTTGCACTGCCTCCAATTTCCAGACAGCCCTTCTTTCCTTCTTTGCCTCCCACTCACCCAGGGAGTTAGAAGTAGAAGCCTTGATTGCTGCCAGCTTCCTGCAGGCTGTCAAGAGGCCCCAACGTCAATAGGTGCCCAGAGAGTAACACCCACCCACACTTCTCTCCTTAGAACTAACAGAAAGTGTCAGAAACATGTTTGTTCAGTTCTGCCCCTTACCCAGCGACCGAACTTAGACAAACTGCTCAGTTGCTCTTTGCCTTCATTTCCCCATGTTCAAAGCAGGGGAAATAATAATTTTTGCAGGGCTGCTGAGGGGATGAGAGAGGGTGCAGGTAAAACCTGGCACATCAGTGTTTAATGCATGGTTATCAGCCTGCCTGCAAAGGAGGGGAGATATTGGTCAGGTCTATGTCAAGACACAGACGTTTTAACATCAGTTTGATGTTTGACTGAGAGTGTAACAGGGCAAATCACTAACCCCTCTCTTAGAAAAGGCAAAAGCATTGCTTTTTAAGACTATCTCACTCAGCATCTGCATAATAAGTGCGCTACCTGCAATGCATACACAGACATGATTTTCCGGGGGATCTCAAAGAACCAAGACAGCTTTCAGGCAGGGGCCGGACAACCCACCTGTTCACAGGCACGAAAGGGAAATCAAACAATGGATTCACAACCATAAATGTGCCGGGTGCCACGCATGAGGTGGGGATTGGGAGAGGCAGAGCTGGGGGAAGGTGGGGAAGGCAGGGTGGGGAAGGCTAGCTTCAGGACTTTGGCCCCTATTCCGTGAGTGACGAATGGTCGAGTGGCTGAAGGATTCTGAGCTAGGAGTGAGAGGACCTGGTTTTGTTTCAACAGGATCAGTCTGGCTGCTGCTCGGGTCAGACCTTTAGGAAGACACTTGGCTGGACAGAAGAACAACTTTCTAACCATCAGAACGACCAGCACTTCTCTGGGCTGCTCCTTCAGAGTGAGGTGACTGTCAGTGTTCAAGAGGAAGGAATACCAGTTTGTCCAGAAGATGCTGGCGGTGGGGTAGAGGGGGAAAGACCTGGCTCTAAATTCTATGATTCTATAATTATTTGTATAAAATTAGTAGCTGGCTGTCCCTGCAAAATCAAGACAGCAACTGGGGTGACACAGAAGCCAAAGGAAAGTGGCATTTCCACAAGCAACTAAAAGGAAGATTTTTCATTCACTGGTTTCTGAACTCCAGTTCTGTGACTTCCCCAGAGGTCTTCTATGCCACAATTTTCACTAAAGTCTCCAATTCTCCAAGAACATTAGTTTTAATTCACTCAGATTCTTAAAAATTAAATATCTATGCATGAAAGAAAAAAGTCTACCTTAAGAGTGATGATGCCTACGATAAAATGATGGGTGACTTTTATTATTGTCTAAATTATCTGACTTTTCTAGCCTCCTTTCTTCCTCCCCAGCTTCCTCTGCTCTCTAGGGCAGAGCCCAGCCCCTGCACCTTTCATGTCCGCTGTCTGAGTAACCAGAGAGGTGCCTGCTGTGGGCCCCAGCAGAGGAGGAGCTGCCGGCTCCTGTCCATTCGCAGCTTCTAAACCGACCTCCATCGCTGGCCAACAAAGGGCTACTGTTTCAGCCCCCAGCACCTGAGAGGAAAGCCTTGGTGACGTCAGGCCAAGCCGCAGACAATCGGGCCTTTGGAAGCTGCCTGGAAGCCACCTCCCAGCCTGCCCCCGACTTGGCAACCTTCTAAAATGTGCCTGTAGTGATGTCCACACACCCAGACAAGGGCCAAAGAGCCTGGCCACAGAGGCAGGGCAGAAGGCAGGCCTGTCAGCCCTGGTCCCCAGATGAGCCCAACCAGGAAGAACCTTCCTCCTGCTTTTCATGATAGTGTTTTTACCTCTCCTTTAACTACTTAAGGACTCCTTGGATGCTCTGCCCCCACTCACTAAACTAGGAGAGTGGTTTTGCTTTTTCCCAAAATTTTATTTATTTGTTTTGTTGTTGTTGGGAATATACACAGCAAAACATACACCAATTCAACAGTTTCTACATGTACAATTTAGTGATACTGATTACATTCTTCAAGTTGTGCGACCAGTCTCACCTTCCTTTTCTGAGTTGTCCCTCTCTAACATAAACTCACTGTCCCCTAAGGTTCCTATCTAATCTTTCGAGTCGCTGGTGTCAATTTGATCCCATACAGATAGTTCTTAAAACAGCATAATGCTCAAATAAGGCCTTTTTTACTAGGTAAGCTACTCTATTGTTTGGTTTTAAGATGACTCAGGGGATATTTTTGGTTTAAGGTTTAAAGATTATCTCAGGGCAACAGTTTCAGGGGTTCATCTACCCTCCATGGCTCCAGAAAGTCTACAGTCTATGAGAATTTGAAATTCTGCATTTTCCCCCTTTTGATCAGGATTCTTCTATAGAATCTTTGATCAAAATGTTCAATAATCGTAGCTGGGCACCATCCAGGTCTTCTGGTCTCATGGCAAAGGAGGCAGTTGTTCACAGAGGCAATTAGCCACACATTCCATATCCTCCTCCTATTGCTGACTCTGCTTCTTCCTCTGTTGCTCTAGGTGAATAGAGACAAATTGTTATGGCTTGGATGGCTGCTTGCAAGCTTTTAAGACCCCGGGCACTATGCAAAGAACTAGGACGTAGAACAGAAGCACTAAACATGTTATAAGGCCAATTACCTGGCATGTCCCATGAAACCATGACCCTAAATCTCCAAACTAAGGAACCAAATCCCATGAGGAGTTCTGTTGTACATACGCAGCCTCAGCAGCTACTCTTTTTTTTTTGTCATTGTTGCAAATACGTCTATCACAAACTCCTGCCAATTCAACTTTTTACAGGTGTACAACTTATCGACAGCAATTTCAATAATTGGCTGTGCAACCCTACCCTTAATCAATGCAATTTTTCCATCATCGTTATAGAAGTGTGTTTTTAAGGTACCGGAAGATCGGCTCAGCTACAATTACGGACTGTTCGGTAATGTGCTGTGCAGACACCTTCTGCCTTCGTCGGACAGAGAACACACGCATTCCAGATGCCTGCGTGTCAGCGGGCTGGCCATCCCCTGCACCTGGCATACGGCCTCCGTGTGCTCATCTGGGGACAACAATCATGACATGAGTCTCCCATGGACAAATTTCACTACTTTTTGCATTTGTGGGTCTGAACAAATCAACTGGTCTTGGTTTTCAGATGGGACAGGTAGAAATTCTTTGATACTTTAAAGACAATAACGGCAAGTGCTTGCACAGCAATCGCTGTGCGCGTGCCATGCCCTGCTCTATAAAGCAATCACTGCTCGCCATGACCTGCTCTATAAAGCAATTGCTGAGCGCCATGCCCTGCTCTAAGTGTTTCACGGAGAGCAGCCTGTTCAACAGAAAAATAATGCAGGCCGCATGGGTCATTTTGCATTTTCCAGTAGTAGCCACATTTAAAAAGTAAAAAGAAACAGGTGAAACTAATTTTAATATGTTTTATTTAGCCCAATATATCCAAAATATTATCATTTCAACATGAAGTCAATATAAAAAAATGAGCTATTGTACATTCTTTTTTCTTTATGACGTCTTCAACACTCAGTTGATTCTGACTCATAGCGACCATACACAACAGAGTAGAACTGCCCCATAGCATTTCCAAGGCTGTAATCTTCAGGGAAGCACACTACCACATCTTTCTCCCGTGGAGTGGCTGGTGGGTTTGAACCACTGGACCCTTAGGTTAGCAGCAGAGTGCTTTAACCTTCTATACTTTAGCACATCTAAATTTGAGCCAGCCTCATTTCAGGTGCTCACAAGCTGCAAGTAGCCAGCAGCTCCCGCGTTGGCTGGTACAGATATACACTACCTCATTCAGTCCTCACAACGACCTCAACCATTTCACTGATGGAGAAGCTGAGGCAGGGGCATCATGGGTAGCCTGCCCAGGGTCTCACAGTCAGTGGCAGGTCCAGGCTTGGCAGATCCAGAGCCTACAGGCTCGTGCAGCTTTTCATTCCCACAAACAGCTCCTTGATCCTGATTTTAGTGTACATAAAATGTCTTCTCAGGCAAGAACACGCATGCCTGCCAGCACATGTCCCTGCTCCCATCCAAATCTTCCCCGGGACTTTGGCGAGCTGGTCCCTGTTGTTGTTGGGTGCCATCGAGTCGCTTCTGACTCATGGCGACCCTATGTGACAGAGTAGAACTGCCCTATAGAATTCTAGGCTGTAATCTTTATGGGAGCAGACTGCCAGGTCTTTCTCCCATGGAGCAGCTGGGTGGGTTCGAACCACCAACCTTCCAGTTAGCAGCTGAGTGCTTGACCGTTTGTGCCACCAGGGTGCCTTGAAACTGGTCCTAGAGCTCTGCAAAGTTTCTACCCAAACTGTGGTGTCCCAACCCCTTCAAGCCCCTCCAGCCCTTAACTACCCAAGGTATCTTCTACCCACGTGGGACAGATCATTCGAGTAACTCCCGGGTCAGGGTGAGGGAGGTGGATAGCTAGTTCTGCCTCCTTGCCTCCCTAGCACTCACCTGGCAGGTCAATGTGGCTGTGGGTTAACTCTGGAGTGTGTGCACACCACAGCAGTAATGTCCTCAGTTAAAGCACCGAGACTCAGAGGCAGTGAGGGAATGGCTCCCTCCCACTTTCTGGTCAGAGCACTCATTCATTCAACAAACATTTATTGAACAACTGCTGTGTGCCAGGCACTGCCCTAGGCCTTGGTGAAAAAACCTAAAGAAACCTACTCCCAAGGAGCTCACACTCCAGCAGGAGGAGCTAGATAAGAAATCTCTGTGCACAAGGAAGCCCTTGTAATTCTAAGGCAGTCTCTTGTACATAGCAACCAACCAGTTGCTGTCCAGTCAACTTCTCTCTACTCATGGCGACCCCATGTGTGTCAGCGTAGAACTGTGTGCCATAAGGTTTTCAATGGCTGATTTTTCAGAAGTAGATCACCAGGCCTTTCTTGTGAGGTGCCTGTGGGTGGACTTGAACCGCCAACCTTTCACTTAGCAGCCAAACATGTTAACTGAAACACCCAGGTACTCAGTAATACCAGTTGAGGGAATAAATTATTTGGGTTTGGAGCTATTTTTTCTGGATGTGGTAATGGGTAGAGATGGGTGAAGAGTCTAGGGTAGGCTTGAGGGAAGGGGCAAGGGAAAGCCATCGACCCCAACAAGAGAGCCAGTGACTTACTTGGGTTTCTTGCCCACAACCCCAGCTTCACAACTCCAGAGCCCAACCCTGCCAAGCAAGACAGGAAACCATCCAGAGGCTTACTCAGGTTACGTGCTATCTGACGGAGATACCCTTCACCTCCAAATGTGGTCAAGTCTCAAGTTTACCCTAAGCTGGGGCTTCGCCAAGCTTACAGAATTTGTAGGTTCAGCACTTCCAAGGCTCACCTTCCACCTTGCATCTGGCCCACCTGCTGCACCTGATATCATCCAAGTTCTTGCCCAATAAGCTCATCTTTCAACTCTGACAGACAGTCAGGTCTGGCAAACATTGGCACAGGGTACTGTCAGCCACCACTGGGTACAAGTCAAGAGAAACTACGCCTGCAGCATCCAGTTTCTCAGCCCACTACTGCTGAGCAAACAAGGTCATTGTAAACACACACCATGATTCATTTACTCAACAGATATGCAATAGTAATTTCCACAGACCAGGCCCTGTGCTGTGTATTTTGAATAGGATCACTAATTCAGTGTTTGGTTTTATTTCCTCAGTTTCCTTGTTTCTTCAGGGCCACCTTAGATAGCTTAAATTTTTTTCCAGAAGAATGTCGTTTCATGAGCAAAGTCAATGATGACTGCCTTAGTCATCTAGTGCTGCTGTAACAAGTGGATGGCTTTAACAAACAGAAGTTTATTCTCTCACAGTTTAGTAGGCTAGAAGTCCAAATTCAGGGCGTCAGCTCCAGTGGAAAGCTTTCTCTGTCAGCTCTAGAGGAAGGTCCTTGCCATCAATCTTCCCCTAGACTAAGAGCTTCTCTGCACAGGAGCCCAAGGTCCAAAGGATGAGCTCAGCTCCCGGTGCTACTTTCTTGGTGGTATGAAGTACCCTTGTCTCTCTGCTCACCTCTCTTTTATATCTCAAAAGAGATTGGCTTAAGACACTATCTAATCTTGTAGATCTCATCAATATAACTGCCGCTAATCCATCTCTTTAACGTCATAGTGATAGGATTTATAACACACGGGGAAATCACATCAGATGACAAAATGGTAGACAATCATACAATACTGGGAATCATGACCTAGCCAAGTTGACAGACATTTTTTGGGGACAAAATTCAACCCATGAAAATGACCAAGTGTATTCTGAGTCACTTTTGTTGAGACTCAACCCCACTGAGGGGACCTGCTAGGCCATTTCAAAGAATTGCTTGCTGCCCAGTATGCACCAATTTAACACACTGTAACGGTGGGTCGCACAAAGGCTCACAGTGCACCAAGGCACACACAGCCGTGAGTGGGGGCAGTGTCTGTATCCCTGTCTGAGGTCTTGGGGCTGAACAAGATCCACTTTCACTGGACTCAGCAGGATAGAGGGCCTGGGAGCGATGGACCCAGTACAGAATCGGCCGGGAGGCTCAGGAAGGTGCTGGCTAGCAATATGCCTGCCGATCCAGGCCCTCCTAATCCTAGCCACTTGCTCGGGAACTCAGCCAGGCCATTTTGAGCTCTGGGTTCTGCTCTGAATCAAGACCTACCTGGCAGGGGGGTTTGAGAAAGTGAGGCACACTCAGCCCAGTGACTCAAGAGACAGTAACTACCCACCAATAATTAAAGTGACTTTGAGACAAAAATTCTCATAAACACAGCTAATACTCCCCACCTGAGCAGGCTGGCTCAGAGACGTGCATCTTTATCATGGAGCAAGGGCAAGCAGATAGAGCCTTTCTCAAAGCTACGTGAGACCCAGGGGAGTGTGGAAGCCCACCTTCTGGGCCTGGATGACTCGGAGGTGTAGCTCACACTCCAGAGTTCTCTGTGGAACAGACTGAAGCCGCCCCTGTGGGACTTTGCTGAGATTGCACCTTCCTTGACTTCTCTCCTCCTCTGTCCCACCTCCCCCACGCCCCGGCCCATCTCCCCTGGGGGCACTCCTTCATAAATCACTTGCATATGAATTCTTGTCTCAGTGTCTGTTTCTAGGGAGCCCGACCTAATCACATAGCTTCGTAGCTTCAGGAATCTGGCCTAAGCTCAGTGAGACTTTAGAGGCAGCCAGGGTGTGGCAAAAAGTGCTACTCAAGAGGGTCTGAAGCCCTGATCTGCAACTCACCCTCTAGCTATGAAACCCTTGGCAAGTCGCTTCACTTCTCCGAGGGACAATTCCCTCAACTGTGTGATATTAATCAGTGAACCAGTTTACCAGTTGCCATGGAGTTGATTCAACTCATGGTGGCCCCATGTGTGTCAGAGTAGAACTGTGCTCCGTAGGGGTTTCAATGGCTGATTTTTCAGAAGTAGATCCCCAGGTCCTCTAGGTGGACTCGAACCTCCAACTTTCCGCTTAGCAGCTGAGTGTGTTAACCATTTGCACCACCCAGCACTTCCTAATCAGTGAAAGGACATTTTAGAGAACTATGGAAGTGCATGGGGTGACTCAGCACTCCAGGAACAGGGGCCCCATCTTACTCAGCCAGTGGCCCTAGTGCCAACACAGAGCCCGGCACAGAACAGGCCCACAGGCGGCATCATGGAGCTAAGCCGGAGGAGGGCAGTCCAGGCACGGTAAGTGTCGACTCTTTTTTAATTGTTTTGTCATGGTAAAAATATATATAACAAAACATTTGCCATTTCAGCATTTTTTACAGTACAATTCAGTGACACAGATTACGTTCATTATGTTGTGCAACCAGCACCACTATTGGTTTCCAGATTATTCCCTCACCATTAACAGAAGCTCAGTGCCCCCAAGCAATGCGTGTGTTTGTGTGTTAATGTAACACAATACAAGCAATGGCACTCTGTGTCTAATTTAACACGTTAGAGCCAGCCGCCCAGTAACCCATCCCCCCCCCTTGCTTACTTCTAAAGCAAACTTCGGCATTCCGCAGGCGTTTTTCACACCCTCCCCACCCCACGCTTCTCCACTGTCATTGGCTTCCCAGCCAGCAAACTAGGGAAATGCTTCCAAGTTCAATTGACACACGCGCCCGACACACACACAGCAGGTCCTGCCTCTAACCACCATCATCCTCGGAGCCAAGAGTCTGCTCCCAGCCAACAGCCCCAAACCCAACACTGGCTCTGGAGGCTCGCAGCACTGGAATGAAAATAAGCACAGGACATCCAGTCCCACAAGATGAGGAAATTAAGGGCAGAAAAGTGGAGCCCCGGGCCCCGACTGCACAGCCAGAAAGCTCTGTCATCTCCCTGCAGCCAGCACGCTTAGTATAAAGATATCGCTGTCAGCTGGGCTGTCCCGAAATCCGTCTTTCCAAATACACTATCCTACTGCATCATCTGGAAGGAATGGGAACTAAGTGGGTAGATAGGGTGTGAGGAGAACAGGCAACATTTCAGCAGAAGCAAACCCCCAACCCGACCCCACAGTCCAATACCCCGGGTGAGCCCTGATCATGTGAGTCAATGCAGCCACAGCTGGGTTCCACCCTGCTGAAAGGAAATCCACACTGCGCACAGCTGACCGGGCGGGGCAGCGCAGGAGAAGAGGGAAGCTGCTGTGGTCTGGTCAGATCCGGCTCAGGCAACAAAACACAAACCCGCTCCTGTATTATCTATGCTGAAATGGCCATCGCCACAGCTGTCTGGCCCAGAGCCTGCATAGTAAGTGGGGTGCCCTGTCCACTACTGCTGTTGTTAGCTGCCGGAAGTCGGCCCCTGTCATGGATTGAACTGTGTCTCCAAAAGTATCTGTCAACTTGGCTAGGTCATGATTCCCAGTATCGTATGTTATCTACCATTTTGTCATCTGATGTGATTTCCCTATGTGTTGTAAATGCAATCACTATGATGTGATAAGATGGATTAGTGGCAGTTATATTGATGAGGTCTACAAGATTAGGTAGTGTCTTAGGCCAATCTCTTTTGAGATATAAAAGACAGAAGTAAGCAGAGAGACATGGGGACCTCATACCACCAAGAAAGCAGTGCCGGGAGCAGAGCGTGTCCTTTGGACCTGATGAGGTTCCTGCGCTGAGATGCTCCCAGACCAAAGGAAGACTGATGACAAGGACCTTCCTCCAGAGCCAACAGAGAGAGAAAGACTTCCCCTGGAGCTGACACCCTGAATTTGGACTTGTAGCCTACTAGACTGTGAGAGAATAAATTTCTCTTTTTTGAAGCTAGTCACTTGTGGTATTTCTGTTATAGCAGCACTAGATGACTAAGACAGCCCCCAACTCATGGCAACCCCATGCACCAAACACTGCCTGGTCCCACGCTATCCCAATCATCAGCTATGGATCTCCCTGTTGTGATTCCTAGGGTTTTCACTGGCTGGTTTTTGGAAGTAGATTGCTAGGTCTTTCTTTCTAGTCTGTCTTAGTCCGGAAGCGCCGAGAAAACCTGTTCAGCATCACAGCAACACACAAGCCTCCACTGAAACATGGGTGGTGGCTATGCATGAGATACACTGGCTGGGAATCGAACCCCGGGCTCCTGCATGGAAGGCGAGAATTCTACCACTGAACTACCACTCCTCTTAGGCTTTGTCTACTAGGGTCCTCTCAAAATCCTGTCACTACACCTCCCAGAACAGGCTGCAGGGCAGACCCACATTACGCTCAAGTCTCTTCCTCTTTTTTTTTTTTTTTTTAAATATTTTATTTATTTATTTTATTGTGCTTTAAGTGAAACCTTACAGAGCAAATTAGTTTCTCCTTAAAAAATTAATACACAAATTGTTTTGTGACATTGGCTGCCAACTCCTTGATGTTTCAACACTCTCCCCTTCTCCACCCTGGGTTCCCTTCAAGTCCCTTCCTCTTGAATGACAGCATCATGGCAGGCTTCCAGGACTTTCTATATGTTACAAATACATGTTTTGGGGAGGAAGGTGGCGGCCCCTGAAATGCTCCCGACCAACTTCCAGCAGCAGAGTAACCCGTCCTTGCTCTGCTGGGACAGGCACAGAACAAGACACATGAGGAAAGGACTCAGCCAAGTCTAAACTCTCAGCTCCTGAAACTCAAAAATAACCTGCCTGTGGACCCTAAAGTCCTCCTTTTGAATGTTCAAGCACGACCTGAGATTCAGTGTCCAGGTGAGGGAAAAATGCAAAATAAACACTGGAGTCCATTTAAACATTTGCTGGCAGGACTACCTTGCCGTTGACAGACGCTGGAAACTCTGGTCGTCTGTTTTGTTTTAGGGGAAGGTTTCTGTTCAGTTTGGCAGACGGACTCTTAGACAGTTTCATCCAACGTTTGGTTCTAAGCACCTTTCTGCACACAGCCTGGGGTTGATACTGATCCTCAGACCAAGGTACCCTGGCTGTGAGCTGGCACACCCCTATCCTTGCCCACAGCACTTTGGGGTGTCACACAAAGCACCCCCAAGGACACAGCCTGCTCACACTAACCCACATCCTTCAGAGGAACACGAGAAGTCAGGGGATTGAGGGGCTGTGGGCAGTCAAGGCCACTGAGCAGCTCGTGTGCTTCTGAGCCTCTCTGCAGGGAGGGGCTCATACCTGACAGGCTTCTGGACGTAAGAGGAATCTGAGTGCCAGCTCTGGCTGCAAGAGGGGGACCCAGCTCCTCCAGCCAGCTCAGGCACCCCTCCGTGCCCTGCCTTCCTCGCTGCTCAAGGGCTAGAGGTGACCTCAACTCTGACCTACTTGTGGCCACAGTCCCCCCTTGAGTATCCTTTGTCAGAAAGACATTGTATTTCCAGGAGCCCGGAGGCAGCATAGCACGGTGGTCAAGATTTCAGACTCAGAAGCCAGACTGTCTGGGTTTGAGTTCAGCAAAGCTATTTAATAAACACATTAGGCAGGTTACTTAACCTCTTTGTAGCTCAATTTCCCTGTCTGTAAAATGGGGATAATAAAATAGGTTGTTAGGAGGATTACATAAGTTAATACATGTGAGATGCTTAGAAAAGGGCCAGGCAGAGAGTAACCGCTCAACAAATTTTAGTGTCATACACCCAGCTAAAAATCTCTTCTCCTTTCCCCTTCAAACCCTAACTGAAGCCATGCATTCCTTCAACAGCCATCCACTGAGCCCACACCATGTGGGCACAGGGGACACAGAAGGGAAAGACCAGCCTCACAGTGCCAGGCCCGGGCCACAGTCCTGGGTCAAATGACCAGGCCTGAGACCCAGCAGCAGAGGGCACCACTGGAGCCACAAAGGTGGCCCGGGACGTGCCAGCAAAAACAAGGAGGCCGAGCCCCACAAACCAGGGCTCCCAGCTGACCCCTGCACTGAAGATGCCACGTTTAATGAGAACGAGCCTGGAAAGGCCTCTGAGGGTTGGCAGTCGTTGTGACATCAGTGGCTCACCACATTTGGTTGTTTCCTACAGGAGATGTTTACTCCCTTCTAATCTCGCACTAATTAGACACACTCCTCAGAGCAAATTGGCCTCAAGCTCAGGAAAGGATTCTACGCTTGGCCAAAGATCCAAGAACGGCAGCTCAGGATGCATCCTGCATCACCAATGGGCTCCGGCCACCCCTTGGTACCTGAGAACCTTCTGCAGAAAATCTTAACACTGATTATTCTAAGGGTGGCTCGTGTAGGAGTGATTTGTGTTTTTCTTTTAAGCGTAAGTATTTTTCAGAGTAGCTAAAGAAAAAATGATTACCATTTGTAATGTAAAATGTAACTGTAACTTAAAAAAAAAAGATTTTTTTTAATTCCGTAGAGGTCTAGAGGGGGGATGGGACGCTAGGACACTCGGGTCCCTGCCCTTCCCAGCTCTCTGCCGCTGCCAACAATGATGCTGCCCAGTTCCTAGTCACTTGGTTAGTTAAAATCCAGACATCAAGGTGTGCCCAATGCCACAGTCACAGAGCTTTAGGCTGGAAGAGACCTCGGAGGTCGTCTTGGCTCAGCACAGGGGGTGGGGGACTGCCCGACGCCATATCTTAGACTGTTGAGAGGATCAGGCCCAAAGCACCTGGTTTCCTGACTCCCAAACGCGGGCCTGTCTTCCACAGTTGCGTTTCCTATGTGGAAGCCATAAATCAACAGAGGCAAAGAAGCAAAACTGGCGTTTTTAAAACCTCTGGCAAGAATGGCCATGTCAGAGATCAGTTTCACGCTCTGGGTTATTAATGGAAAGTGCAGGATGGAAAAAACAAGAAATTCTTTCCTGGTCTCAGGAATAGAACAGAAACAATATCCCAAGAGCAGGAGAACCCCAGAGAGAAAACGTGACAGGGCAAGGCAGATGCTGTGAGAAACCGACGTCAGGACCCACCGGGGCTACAGCTCCCGGCAGACCCGGCCGCCATGAGGAGGATCAGCAGGCCTGGGCAGCCCTGTGCTGGACAGAGGACATTTGCTGGGGAAAGGCAAGGGCAAGGACCCTGTGCTCGGGAGGAACTCAACATGCTCAGAGGGCAGGAAGAGGCTGGTGCAGTGGGAGCGCAGTAAGCATGGCTCACCAGGGGAGGAGACGTGCAGGGAGGGACAGACCCCAGGGCCGTGATGTTATTGTAAGTGTGAGGGCCTCAATCTTAGTGGCCATCCCCCAGTACCAAGTCCAGTGCTAAGGGCACAGCACCACCCAGTTACAATCAAGTCAACTCCAACTCATGGCGGCCCCATGTGTGTCAGAGTAGAACTGTGCTCCACAGGGTTTTCAATGGCTGCTTTTTCAGAAATCCATCACCAGGTCTTTCTTCCAAGGTACTTCTGGGTGGACTTGAACCACCAACCTTTTGGCTGGCAGCAGAGCATGTTCACCATCTGTACCATCCAGGAACTCCAAGGGTATAGCAGGCACCTGATATATGTATGCCTTGTTGATTTGTGGACTGAATGAAAAGATGAGCCACTCTGAACAAAGTTTGAGAACTTACTAATCATCTCCCCTTAGAAGCCTCAGAAAGCCCTGAAGAGAAATGCTTGTGGACAGAGCTGGCAGGTAGGGATGGCGTTAAGGAACGTGACGAAAAGTCACATGGTGTCCGAGCTCTGACCACTGGTCACACAGCAGTAACCACCATTCCAGAAGAGAGTGGACAGCCCAGGCGGGGACGCGATGGAGCCAGCCCCATGCCGACGTCACCGACTCCAGCTGTTCCAGCTTGACTTCACTCAAGCAATCTCTGCTCATCTCAAAATGTGCCATACCACATTTAAAAAATTCTGTTTTTAAGTTTTAAAAGTTATTTCAAATTACATTTTGCTCAAAACTCGTCTATGCCGTAAGAGGTCGGAATTGCCCCAGATAGAGTTTCAAAGGAGCACCTGGTGGATTCGAACTGCAGACCTTTTGGTTAGCAGCCGTAGCACTTAACCACTACATGGCTCCAAATCACACTTGGTCCTGCTGGTTATTTAGACAGAGCCAGAGAGTGGATATCTTTAGCCACCTTCTACTTCACACTTGGTTTGTTTACTGAAGCACTCAATATTTGGGAGGGGGGAGGATGGGTAACTGGGACCTCTGGGGTGCACAGACAGGCTCCTGTCCTGGAATTCTCGAGGTGCCACTCTATTACAGGATTGGACTTATAACTTGCTTTTATACAAAAAATGCTCTGAAACTACTCTCAATTTTTCATTCACAGCTTGGATTAAGCCCCATATTCCACACATAGCAATAAAGTCAGATAAGAAATGCTTAAAGGATCATTAAGACAATGTGCAGCTCAGTGTTTAAGGGACTGTCACATGGAAGGAGCAGAAAGAACATGTCTGCATTTGGGCTGCTTATTTTCCCTTGCCCATCGCCAGTAAAACGAAATTTGGGGGGACAGGCTCCCTGGCCCCTGGTGGAGGCAGGGCCACACCCAGGAGGAGTCACGTCTGCGTTCAGGCTCCTGGACTAAGGTAGGCTCATCTCTGCAGTTTTCTGGGTTCATTACCTCAGCAGAACATCTACCGAAGGCAAGAAAACTGAAGGTAAGGCCAGCCTCTTCTGTCTCCATGCAGGGTGGGGATGGGGCCCCATCATCCACATGCTAGGAAAAGGAGACCCAGAAACCAGCTTATTCTTGCCTTTTCCCACCTCTGGCTGAGACTTCTTCCCTCTAGGGCAGAGTGTGGCTTTCTCCTGGGTGGCTCTGCCTTCCCTCATGGTGCCTGGGGGGATATGCAGTGACTGATCACCCAGGCCCACCCATGCAGGGAGGGAAGGCACAGGGGGCTATGGTTCAGAGGACACAAAAGCCCAGAGTCCTGAAGGTGGGGGAAGCGGGTCAAAGGATCCTGGATCTGGAAGAGCAGAGAGCCACTTCTGCTGCCCTCAGCAGTTGGGTGAAGAGTGACTGAAGGGGCAAGCAGAAGGCATCCAACTCAGACCCTGTCTTAGGCTGGTTCTCTAGAGGAGAAAAACCAGTGAAGCATATAGATATAAATATATATAGATTTATTTCAAGGAAATGGCTCACGCATTCATAGAAGCTGGCAAGTCCCAAATCTGTGGGTCAGGTGTCAGGCCAGAGGCTTCTCCTGACTCACGTGGTTGCAGGGGCTGATGAACCCAAAATCAACAGATCAGATGGCAAGCTGCTGGCTCATGGGACGGCAGGAGCTGGCAAATCCCAAAATCTGCAGGTCAGGCAGCAGGTTGCTAGCTCACGTCCCAAGAACCAGAGGTCAGAGGATAACGAGTCAGATGTGGGATCAAGAGAGAGTGAGCTCTGCCACAACATCCATATATACTGGATGCAGGCCATACTCCCAGGGAAACTTCCCTTTCAACTGATTGGCTGCTCACATCAGATCACAAAATGGAGGATGATTACACAATATCTGCCAAACCACTGAGAATCACGGCCTAGCCAAGTTGACACATAACCTTAACCACCACAGTCTACCCCTTGTCAGCTTGGCACCTGTGCACATCTCCTTAAACTACACATATTCTCTGAATAAAGACAATTATAAAGTCATACTTGGACCTAACATGCTACAACTAACATGCATACAACTGAAAACGCACTAGTCCCATTTACATCTTGTATTTTATAAGCGAAGAAAATAAAAGTATTTGATGCACACATACAATGAAGGAATACTCATAACAATTACAGTCCTCGTTTCTGCAACTGGTCATGTGGCAATAGCGGGTATTTAGAACTACCTTCTTCCACCATCCATTCCGTATTCCCTTTGTCCTCAGCAAGCACTTTAGCTGGTCATGGTTCTTTGCCTGGTGGCATGACCCAAACCTTCATTCCTGAAGGGTCTGGGCCATTAGTAGTCATGTTGGAATTGGGTTGCTGTAGTTTTCCACTGACTTTAATCACAGGGTATGGTAGTACTAAGAGACGCCCTATAGGATCTCCTGTATTCCAGACATACTGTTCTTTAACTCCACTATGGAATATCAATCCGATTTCCCCTTCGTAATCAGGGTCAATCACACCAGCCAAACCATTGAGAATCATGGCCTAGCCAAGCTGACATATAATCTTAACCATCACAGACCCCAAGGAACTCCTAATCCCACCTTCTGAGCGGTCAGAACATGGAAAAGGAAAAGCCATCACAGCCAGTCACAGCATCACCATTTAGAGATGTGTGGTCTTGAGCAAGTATTTAACCTCTCTGGCCTCAGTTCCTCGATTGTAAAATGAGGATGATGGTGCCTACGTCACACCTGGCTGTGACAGTTAAATGACAACAATGTCACAAAGCACTTAACCCAATGCCTGGCACATCACAGGTGCTGAAAGGACAGTGGCTATTATTAGTAGCATGGTGCCCAAGGCCACACACTCTTAACTGCCTCAAAAATGGGGGATATAGTGGATGTGGCAATGCACAGTCCAGATCTCCCTTCAGTGAAAGAGTTGTTGCTCCAGCTGCTGGCAGGTGGCCCTCACCTGCCAGCCCCTTCAGGGACTGCCTCAGCTGCAGAGAGCCACCTGACCGGAGGGCACCCCTTCCCTGGGCGGCCACATCCAATGAGTGATCCAGGTGGGCATACGAAGGCCAGGCCATCTAGGCCCAACTCAGGGCAATTCTGAAGGGTTTTTTGCCTCCAAACTCCCTTGCGGTTAGCCGAAGCTTGTCAGGCCTGCATCACAGCTGGAACTCTCCCTGCCCAGACCTGCTCCTCTCCCTCCCTCCGAAGTGTTGATCCCACACACACAAAAAACAACTTCCAGGGAGTCAACTCCTAATCATGATGACCCTATGTGTGTCAGAGTAAAACAGTGCTCTACAGGGTTTTCAATGGCTGATTTTTTGGAAGTAGATTGCCAGGCTTTTCTTCCAAGACACCTCTGCATGGACTCGCATCTCCAACCTTTCAGTTAGCAGCCGAGCACATCATGAGCACTCCCTAATAAGCTCCCTGGACACCAACCTCTGCCTCAGAGGTGGCTTCCCAGGGAACCCAGCCTGTGACAGATAGATTATGTGTGTCTTTCTTCCTTAGAAAGGGAGGAGGGGGCCAGCGTGAGGAAGACAGTGGACACCATGTAGGAAAGAAGGTCAGAGCAAGGTTAAACACAAGGTGCAATGCCTTATTCACTTCACCTCCGCAGTGTAAACAGTGGCGTTAAACCAGAAGCCACATCACGCAGAATGTCTTCCACGAGCAACATCTTTCTTCCAAGGCAGGAACCCCAACAACGTTCTCCAAGCAGCATCGAGAGTCTGTCCTTAGCAAGGGAAAATGAAGAAAACCAAAGACACAAGGGAGATTGGTCCAAAGGACTAATGGACCACAACTACTACAGCCTCCACCAGACTGAGTCCAGCACAACTAGATGGCGCCCGGCTACCACCAATGACTGCTCAAACAAGGATCACAATCGAGGGTCCCAGACAGGCTGGAGAAAAATGTAGAACAAAATTCTAACTCACAAAAAAAAAGACCAGACTTACTGGTCTGACAGAGATTGGAGAAACCCCAAGGATATGGCCCCTGGACATCCTTATAGCTCAGTACTGGAGTCACTCCTGAGGTTCACCCTTCTGCCAAAGATTAGACAGGCCCATAAAACAAAACAACACTAAACTGGCACCCAGCCCAGGGGCAAGGACGAGAAGGCAGGAGGGGACAGGAAAGTTGGTAATGGGGAACCCAAGGTCGACAAGGGGAGAGTGTTGACATGTCGTGGGGTTGGCAACCAATGTCACAAAACAATATGTGTATTAATTGTTTAATGAGAAGCTAGTTTGTTCTGTAAACCTTCGTCTAACGTACAACTAAAAAAAAAAGTTTGTCCTTAACTCTTTCCTCATGGACAGAAGGACACATCAGAATGGCCATAGAGGATGCCAGAGAAGGGAAGGTGGACCCAGCATGAAGAGGGGAAAGACACAGACCTCTGTGGGACCATATTTAACTAAACCCAGAGACAGCACAGGTATCTCAGAAGAGTTCAGTGACAAGTTATCCAGTAACTGGAAACCAGGGTGTCTTCAGATCCCCTACGAATCCTCAAACGGGGTAACTGGGCTTCACAAACTCTTCCCACAATGTCAAAGAGCCAAAAGGACCCCTTCTGTTTGATGCAGTGAGGAGGCCTAGGTTTATCAACCAAAACATCTACTTTCCTTTGGGCTAGAATTACAACCCTGACGGCAACAGGTATACCCTCTCGGGCAAGGTCCCTGTACCCTGAAATATTTTCCTATTTGTTAAACAAGTGACGTGCTAGCACGAAAACACATTTTTTGAGATACTCATCAGCAAGTGTTTCCAAGCACGTGAAACACAAAACCAGTGTACGCTGACAACCAGGCTGGGAGTCCAGACGTCAGGCCCAGACTCTGAGATATGTGAGGTGTTGGGGAAGGAGTCCTGGCGGTGAGCTTGGCTGCTCACCAAAAGGCCAGCAGTTCGAACCCACCCAGTGGCTTTGCGGAAGAAAAGACCTGGAGATCTCCTGTAATGATTACAGCCAAGAAAACCCTACGGGGCAGTTCTACTGTGTCACATGGGGTCGCTCTGAGTTGCAATCAACTCAATGGCACCTAACAACAATAGTGTGTTAGGGAGACAAAAAAACTCTGAAATGATGCCAGATCTAAGGAAGGGGGTGACAGCCGTGGTGGTGAGCCCCTGAGCTGGTCTAGCACCTCATTCGACAGATGAGGGAAACAAGGCTTGCAAGAGCACCCGGTCTGTTCAAGGTCCCACAGCAGGGCTGGGCTAGCATTGGCTGGGTGCTCGGACAGAGAAACTTCCTCCTGCGTCACACGGATGGAAGCTCCACAGCTAAAGCAGGCAGATAGCAACTGGGTAACATCTACATGGCACAACACCCCAGCCCCACAAACGCACTCCTGGGGGTTTATCCTACAGCTACGCTTGCTCCTTGCAGGTGGGCACCTTCTAAAGGTCCAACAGGGAGGGCCACTTACGTGACCTGGGGCACATCCACACTGTGGCAATCGACACGTGCTGTTGTGGGACAACTGCCAAGCCACACTGTGGAGTGGAAATGGCAAAGAGCAGGTGGGGAGCATGACAGCACCGTGAGATAGATTTATATGCATTACACCCGGAAGGACATTTGACGAGTAACAGGGGCGGGAAGGAAAGTAATATTTCACCGGACATGCTTTTGTAGCTTTTGAATTTTCTACAGGTGAATATAATGCTTAAAAAACCATAGTTGCCTAGTCGATTCCAACTCATAGTGACCCTGTAGGACAGAGTAGAACTGCCCCATAGGGTTATCAAGGAGCGGCTGGTGGATTCGAACTGCCAACCTTTTGGTTAGCAGCCAAACTCTTTAACCACTGCTCCACCAGGGCTCCACAAAAAAAAAAAAAAATTTAATTTAATTAAATAAATAAAGCTGTGCTCGGAGGCAGTCTGGCAATGCTGGTTAGATGCGCGGCCACAGGGGCTGAACGTTCAGGCTGGAATTCCAGAACGATTTCTGTGAGACTGTGGATAATAATCTCCCCTCCCTGAGCTTAACTTGCCTCATTGGTAAAATGGGTAAAATGAGAGAAACTTCTACCTAAGGTTGTTAAGCCAAATAACTTAAATATTCAACTTCAAGCTTTAGTGGCCTGGAGCACTCCCCCAGCGACGCCCCACCCCGTCCAGAACACCCTTTCCACAGGCAGGTGCATGATCCCCTGCTCACCTCCTTCAAGCCTTTGTTCAGGTGCTACCTTCTCAGTGAGACCTTCCCCGACCACTGATTTAAAACTGCAAACCTCCACCACCCCCTGCCCTGTGGCTCCATCCCCTTCCACTACCTTATTTCTCACCCTACTACCTGCTTAGAGCCCTGGTGGTGCAGTGGTTAACAGCTCAGCCTCCTAACCAAAAGGTCGGCAGTTCAAACCCACCAATCGCTTGTTGTAAACCCTATGGGGCAGTTCTACCCTGTCCTATAGGCACACTATGAGTGGGAATCAACTGGACGGCAATGGGTTACTACTTGGTTATTTAATTTTGCTGGTTTCCCTCTTATCTAGGAGGGTAGAGGTTTTTGTCTGTCCTGTTCACTGCTGTAACCCCAAAGCCTAGCACAGAGCGTGGCACAAGGCAGATGCTCAAGAAATACATGTTTGTGCTACTAACCTAAAGGTTGGCAGTCTGAACCCACCAAGTGGCATCATGGAAGAAGGACCTGGTGATCTACTTCCGTTAAGATAACAGCCAAGAGAACCCCGTAGAGCACCATTCTACCCTGTAATACATGGACTCGCCATGAGTCAGAAGCGACTCGATGGCAACGGGTTTTCTGGGTTTTAATTAGCTAATATCATCACTCTGATCCAAAATGCAAACTTGCATCCTTGAGTACATATAACTGCCATTTTGTTTTTCAATAAGCTTGACATTAAAACTCAAGTAAAAGTTTAAATTAAACAACCCACAATATTTCCAGCTGAATACTACATGTAAAGGGGAACCTGTAAAGAACAGACAGTTCAGGGTACGATGGTGCTACGTGCTTTGAAAAATTAAACCTACAAACAGTAACCCAATCTCCGACTGCTGAGCGTGGTATGAGAGCTGATTCTCATAAGGTTCCCATGAGGAACAAGCTTCTGACGAGGGGCCCACGTCTTGGACTCCTGTCCCTCCAAAGCACCTTGGGACAGAACCATTCAGTTACAGAGAAGAGTGGACTGAAGGCAGTAAGCCAGCCATCATTCCCCTCCAGGGCCCTCCTTGCCCGTTCTCCTCCAATTTGCGGAGCTGCTGCCCCAGTGGGACTGTGGGCTTCCTAGGGCTCTCAGGCTTCATGTAGGGAAATCATAACCCCAATTATCCAAAGTCCAAAAAGGAGAAAAAAAAAAAAAACAACCCTCAAACTCTTCAAAGAACAGGCTGTTCTCTAGCTGGCTCTCCTATGAGACGGCTACATCATTACTCAACAGAAGAATATAGAGACTGTCTATCCGCATCCAAACCCTGTGCGGAGAAAAAAACTGAAGCCAGCAGTCTCCAAGTTTGTATCTTTAAAAAGAGAAAAAAAAAACCTGTACTTTTGAGTAAAACCAGCACAGAGCACACTTCCATCCTCTTGTGAGCCACCTCAGGTCAGCCCGCGCCTGTCGGTGTAACCTGGCTGCTGGCTGGTACCCAGGGGTGGGGCTGAGCTGGAGGCTGCTAGCCCACAGGTTCTCAAACCACCCCCACATCAGGACCAGCTGGCCATCTGTGAACTCACTGATTGTAGGGTCCTACCCCAGAGTTTCTGACTCAGCAGGTCTGGGGTAGGGCTCCAGAATGTGTATTTCTAACCAGTTCCCAGGCTGGTCCAGCAGCCACACTTTGAGAACCACTGCTCTAGAGCAAAGACTTTCTTCCATGCTGAAGTTTCGCCCGCCTCAACTGCACACAAGTACCTGTGTATACACACACACAGAGGTCGGGAGCACCTGCTCCAGCCACTGGTCCTCAAATAGCCAGCCCTGCCTTGCCAGCTACTGACAGGATGCTCAAGGGGATCTGACCCTGAGAAAGTCGCTCTCATTCAAGTCCAGCAGGACCCTGTCACCGCGAGAGGCTCACCTGAAACTCCTGAAGTCCCAAGTCACGGCATTTCCCTTTTCTGAACATAATCATGAGCAGTCCCACCCTGCTTCACCCTCCACACATGGGTAACCCTCAGCTGCAACATCCGCTTTCTGCCCAGGGATGCTTTTAAGTTTCTGAATCAGAAGAAGCAGCAGAAAGAGGAAGCCTCCCTCCCCCCGCCCCCTTCCCCTAAAAAAAGCAGGCCCCTTGAAGAGAACTGCAGCATCCTTGATGGAGGGCACTCCCTCAAGTGCGAGGACCCCATCGTTCCACCCTGGGGCTCCACCAGCCTCTCACTCACCAAAGTAATCAGCCTTCGGGTGGGCATCCATCTCCCGCTCCAGGTGCTGGGTAAGGGCTTCTAATTTCAATTCAGCGGCCGATGGTCCAAGCTCAGGGCCAGGGACAAGGGTCTGGCAAGGCAGCCTCACCCTAGGGGGGCTGGGATTCTCTGGGGGGAGCACAGGCCCCAGGCTGCCATCAGGAGACCAGCAGGGGAGACCCTCTTTACAGGATACCTCAGGTGGGGTGGACATCGCTGGATGGACAAGGTTGGTGGAGCTGACCTTGGGACCAGTGCCAGGTTCTGTGCTGCCAGGCTTGGGACCTAGCCTAGAGGTCACAGCCTTTTGCGAGCTTTCCGTGCCTGCAGACGAGGATGATGGGGCAGAACTAGAAAGGTAAGATTTGGGGCCATCTGGGAACCAGGGTTTCTGGTCCACAGCGTGTTTGGACATCACACCAGAAACCTCACCCCCCACTGAGTTTGCTCTTGGAAGAGCTCCTTGACGGGTGCAGCTCAGGGTCAGGGGTGCTGAGAAAGAAGGGGTCCTGGGCTGAGCAGGCCCCAGGGGAGGCCCGTTTTCCAGGTCTGGGGAAAGGAGGACAGAATTCACCCGCTGGGAGGAGGAGGTGGGCCAAGGGCCCACTGGCTTCTCACTACGACGGCCACCAATGCCACCATTGTGGCCACCGAGGCCACTATCAAAGGACCTGCTGGAGCTCCGGGACAGCTGTGGCTGGTACAGGCGATGGTCTCCAGAGGGTCTGGGCAATGATGGGTCACTTCCTGAGGGGCCAGGCCACCCACTCCCTATACCCGGCTTGATGTTAGGGGACACTCCTGGCTCGTTGCTGCACTTGGGGCTTGCCAAAGAGAGGTTGTCGTAATAGTCTCCATGAGTGAGGCAGGAAGAGTCCTCACAGGGACCTGGTAGGTGGAAAGCAGACATCTCAGAACTCGCCAGGCACTTCTCAGAGCCATAGTTCTGACTGCCAAGCCTCATGCCTTGGGAATACGGCCTGGCCCTCTGCTCCTGGGGTGGGTACAAGGGCTGCACAGCAGCGATGGCAGTGGCTGCCCCAGGTGCCACTGTAGAGGCAGCCAGAGGAGGCTTGGCGGCACCATCCAGGGCTAGCTTGCTGCCCACACCAGCTTCCCGCTGGGCCTGCTGGCCTAGGCGGCCCCCACCATTGACCGGGGCTCGGCCTCCCCTGGGTAGGGCCTCCTCCTGCAGGAGCTGTTGCTGCTGCTGGAGGTGGATTTTGGCCATCTTGGTGGCGAACACCCTGCGTGTTTCCTCAAACTCCGGGTTGTTGCCTGCACCTCTGTCCACTCGGAAAAGCCCATCCTTGGAGGCCTCGTACATGTTCAAGTCCTCAATGAATTTACTGGCCTCCAGGCCAAGGTCGTCGTACTTATCCATGTCGCAGCCAGGTGCTCCGGCCTAGCACGGTGCCCGGTGTGAGTGAGGGGAGCAGGGAAGAGAGATTGCCGGGGAAGGTCCGAAGTTCAAGTCCAGCCCAGGGCAGGTAAAGACTTCCACCTGTCCAGCATGAGGGTCATGGCCCCAAGCCTTAGAGTCCACCGTTCAGGCCTCAAGGCCAGATGGAAGAAGTTTGCTTCCAACTCCCGTTCGCCGGTACGCGCACACGTGGGGTCGCCTGGTGGCGCTTCGCTGTCCACGGCCTGGCGCGCAGAGTTCTTTTTTCTTTTTCAAATCATAAAAGGAAAAAGAAATAATCACCAAAAAAAATCACATCCTCCTTAAGCAACCAAACTCTGAAACCCACAACAAGGCAGCGAGCGGCCGCTGGGCGGGAGCCATGAGAAGCCGGCAGGGCCGGGAGTGTAGAGGCCGCCGGACGGGCCCGAGCGGAGCGAAGACACGGCGGCCGCAGGAACACGCACGTCCCGGGCGCCGGTGCTCCCGCTGCTTCCTCCGGCGGCCCCGGAGCTGCGACGCCAGCTGGGGCGATGAGAAAGCGCGGGCCGGGACGCACGGACCGGCCCGGGGCCGGAGTATTGACGGACCGACAGACCGGCCACGGCAGGAAGTTCACAGCAGCCGGGGTGGGCGGCCCATTGTCCGATGGCGGCGGTGGTTCAGCGCGCGCGGGCCCGAGGGCGGCGGGACGCGGAAGTGAGTGAGCCAAGCGCAATCCCCGGCGCTCGCTCGCCGGCCCGGCACGTCTCAGGCCGAGAGGAGGCGGAGGCAGAGGAGGTGGCCGAGGGGCGGGGGCGCCGCCGAGGGGCGGGGACGAGGCGCGGGCGGGCGCCCGGGGGCAGGCCTGAGCCTGGCAGCGCGGCGAGCTTCCCGCCCCGGGCCCTGAGCTGTGCCTCGTCGGTCATTCCCGCGCTCGCGTTCGGATTGCGCGGGGGTTCCCCGCTGCCACTACCGCCGCAGCCCGGTGCGAGCCCGGGCCGCCTGGGCTCCTCAGGCCTCCGTTTCCAGGACGGGCACCCGGCCCCGCCCTGCCCTGGCAGAAGCTCGGCGAGGGCCTCGGGGCGGAGATGGCCGGCTTGGCAGCCTGGGCAGCCTGCGGGGGCCCAAGACAGGCTGCTGGGAGTTTGGGGGGCTCCAGAGGGTGCGCGCTCCTCGCCCTACCGTCCCTCAGTTTCCCGGGTGGGAAGCCAACCCCGTGAGCCGCTCGAGGCCGCCTCTGCCCGGGCCGTGACCGCCTCCTGGACTGTCCGAGGTGCGCGCTGTAGGTCCAGGGTGTCACCTGTAAGCTGGATCAACGTCCTCGCTTTGACAAATGGGGAGACTGAGGCACAGAGGGGGAAGTGTCCAAGATACCAGCGTGACCCACAAAGCGCAGGTGGGAGCCCAAGTCCCCTGAAAGAGGGCAAAAAGAAAAAGTCCTCTTGTCTCCCGGAGCACATGCGTTTGAGGGCCTCCATGCAGCAGCAATAAAGACGTGTCCTAGTGGGCTCGTTATTCATCTGGACATGCCTGACCCTCAAGCATATCCTTGCGACTCCGGGGACGCCGGGCCTGACTCCTGGGCGCCCCCGCATGGTCACACTTCCTGCACCAGCTCCGAGATGACCCTGGAGAGGCTTCATTTCCTCCCCACACAGCAGCCTGGGTGAGCCTAAGACAAACATCAGTCACTTCCCTACTTAAACCCTCAATGCCTCCCCCGGACTTGGATTAAAATCGCCTCCGACCGTGGATTTTCCAGCCTGCCGGGTCCTGCCTCTGCGGACATGATTTGTCCCCCATCCCCACACCCGACCCTGCGCTGTAGCGCCCTGGCTCCGGCTTCCCGTATCTGCTGAAATCACCTCCTCCAAGATGCTCTCCCAGAGTCCTCCCTGCTGTTCTTTTTCAACACCCTCTTTGTTTTCTGCTCAGTACCGATCACTATTTATAGTTATTTATTCACCTGTTTAGGACACTCTTGTGGCGCAGTGGTTAAGTGCTCGGCTGCTAACTGAAAGGTTGGCAGTTTGAACCCACCAGCTGTTCTGTGGGAGAAAGTTGTGGCAGTTTGCTTCCATAAAGATTACAGCCTTGGAAACCGTATGGGGGCAGTTCTACTCTGTCCTATAGGGTCGCTATGAGTTGGTATGGACTTCAGAGCAACAGGTTTTATGGACATGGGTCTTTTGTTTTGTTGGAGCCCTGGTGGTGTAGTGGTTAAGAGCCACGGCTGCTAACCAAAAGGTTGGCAGTTTAAATCCACCAGCTGCTCCTTGGAAACGCTATGGAGTAGTTCTACTCTGTCCTATAAGGCTGCTATGAGTCCAAATTGACTCCACAGCAGTGAATTTTTTTTTGTTTGGTTGGTTGGTTGGTTTTCCACCCCATTAGACCATATCTGTGTCCCCAGGGCCAGCACACAGTAGTACATAATGACTGACTAAGTGAATTAGTGGATCTCTATCTGCCAGGGTTGTGAGGAGGAAGCTATAGATAATATACTTGAACGGGGCTTTGTATTCTGTAAACCCAAAGTGTGGTCCATGGACCAGTAGAATCCCATCACCAGGGAGCTTACTGAAAATGCAGAATCTCACGTCCCACCCCCAACCTACCAAATCAGAATCTGCATTTTTAACAAGATTCCCAGGTGGTTTGTTTGCACACTAAAGTTTGAGAAACACTGTTATAAAGCACTATACTAACCGTAAAAAACCAAACCTGTTGTCGTCAAGTTGATTCCGACTCATAACGACCCTATCGGACAGAGTAGAACTGCCCCACATGGTTTCCAAGGAGTGCCTGGTGGATTTGAACTGCCGACCTTTTGGTTAGCAGCTGTAGCTCTTAGCCATACACCACCAGGGTTTCCAAGCACTACGCTAGAAAGAGTTATTTTTACATTTTTAAAATCTTAATCAATTTTTTATCTGCAAGAGTAATACATGTTTATGATAACTTTGAATAATAAAAAAAAGAAAGCTGGCTACAATCTCCTTGCTCAGAAACAGTTAGGATTAAAATGTTCAGTAAACTTGTTAATTAATTGTTGGACTTACTTATAAACTGAGTGATTTCCTTATAAATAGTCTAGAACAGTGGTTCTTGAAGTATGGTCCCTGAGCCAGCCTCATCAGCATCACCTGGAACTAGTCTAGACCGAAAAAAAAAAAAAAAACCCAAAAAACCCAAGCCTTTAGAGTTGATCTCCAGGCCTTCCTTCTGAGGTGCCTCTGGGTGGACTCAGACCACCAATCTTTTGGTTAGTAGTTGAGCACTTAACCCTTTGTGCTACCCAGGGTCTCCCTTTTAGTTAGTAGCTGAGCACAAACTATTTACTAACCAAAAGGTTGGCAGTAGGAATGCACCCAGCAGTGTTGCAGGTAGCTATGGAAAGCTTTGTGGGGCGCAGTTACTCAGAGTCAGAATTGAGACTCTGGAGACTTGGCAATCAGTGTTCTAACGCACCTCCTAGGGATTGTGATGCATATTCAAGTTTGGGAACAGCTGGTCTAGACTAGGTCCCTGGGTGGCGCAAACGGTTTGTGCTCAGCTACTAACTAAAAGGGAGTCCTGGATGGCACAAACGGTTAAGTGCTCAACTACTAACCAGAAGGTTGGTGGTTTGAGTCCACCCAGAGATGCCTCTTTAAATCTGCTGCAAAAGACTTCTTTAAAGTGTTAAAAAGCAAAGATGTAACTTTAAGGACTAAGGTGCACCTGACCCAAGCCATGGTGTTTTCAATTGCCTCAGATGCATGCGAAAGCTGGACAATGAATAAGGAAGACTGAAGAAGAATTGCTGCCTTTGAATTGTGGTGTTGGCGAAGAATATTGAATATACCATGGACTGCCAGAAGAACGAACAAATCTTTCTTGGAAGAAGTACAGTCAGAATGCTCCTTAGAAGCAAGGATGTCGAGACTTTGTCTTACGTACTTTGGACATATTATCAGGAGGGACCAATCCCTGGAAAAGGACATCATGCTTGGTAGAGTAGAGGGTCAGTAAAAAAGAGGAAGACCCTCAACGAGATGGATTGACACAGTGGCTGCAACAATGGGCTCAAACATAACGATTGTGAGGATGGTGCAGGACCAGGCAGTGTTTCGTTCTGTTGTACATAGGGTCGCTATGAGTTGGAATAGACTCAACAGCAGTGAGTTTGCTTTTGGTTTTTTGTTTTTGTTTAATACTTAAGAGGCAGAGATACTTTCAAACTCTGTGCCCAACGTTTAGAATTCCAGGCTTGGTTATTAATGTAAGCCAGCTTTATCTGTTTCATGTGCTTGGAAACAACTGTTGATTAATATCTCCAAAAAAAGTATGTTGATCCTTGAACACCAATTGTTTTCTCACTAAGTAGGTGGAGCATAAATGGTTTTAATGAAGCATTTATCAGTAATGTTTTGTTTGAGCGAGAAATGTTCAACGTTCCACATTCTATTTTACCTGTAAAGCAGGGAACCCTCCCCAAACAGTCGTCACTCCTCATGGCCCTGCTTACGTAAGGCTGACATTGTCAACACAGGAGCTTTCCTTTAGCCCTGAAGTGTATTTTCATGAGCATGTGATGTGAAGGTTGCCTACCACACAAACACTGATGAGAAGTGGAATTTTCCATTTTACTTGCCCAGTGTCTCAGTAACATCAGTCAGATCATGCCCGTCCCCAGCTCCAAACCCTCCAGCAGCATCCCAAATGACACAGAATAAGAGCCTCCTCTTGGACCTATGCAATCCAGTCTCTTGCCACCTCTAGAGCTACCGTATTTTAACACAAATAACACGTGTTATACGTTTTTTTGCCAACCGCTCACGCGCATGTCCCTATGCGTGCTATGTGGAAAGAATACAGTAATTTGTCTCTAGACCTCCTGCTTCCTCCACTCCAGCCTCACTGGCTTCCTTGCTGTTCTTACCCTAGCCATGTGTCTCAGCTTCCTGGTGCTGCTATAACAGCAATACCACACGTGGATGGTTTAAGGAACAGAAATTTATGTTCTCACAGATTAGGAGGCAAGAAGCCCAAATACAGGGCACTGGCTTTGGGGAAGGCTTTCTCTCTGTGTCGGCTCTGGGGGAAGGTCCTTGTCTCTTTCAACTTCCACAGCCCCAGTGTTCAGTTCTTTGGCAATCTTCACGTGGCATCTATCCCCTTGTTTGTACTTGCATGTCTCTGTCTATGCTGCTCTTTATATAACTCAGAGTGGTTAGTTTAGGACACACCTTACACTGATATGGCCCCATTAACATAATAAAGAAAACTCTATTCCCAAGTGGGATCATATCCACAGGTATAGGGGTTAGGATTCTGTTATGGATTGAATTGTATCCCCCAAAAATGTGTGTCAACTTGGCTAGATCATGATTCCCAGTATTGTGTGGTTGTCCTCCATTTTTTGATCTGATGGAATCGTCCTATGTGATGTAAATCCTAACCTCTATGATGTAAACAAGGCAGGATTAGAGGCAGTGATGTTAATGAGGCAGGACACAATCTACAAGATTAGGTTGTATCTTGAGTCAATTTCTTTTGAGATATAAAAGAGAGAAGGGAGCAGAGAGGAAGGACCTCATTACCATCAAGCAAGAAGAGCCAGAAGACTGCATCGTTTGGACCTGGGGTCCCTGTGCTGAGAAGCTCCTAGACCAGGGGAAGATTGATGACAAGGACCTTCCCCCAGAGCCAGCAGAGAGAGAAAGCCTTCCCCTGGAGCTTGTGCCCTGAATTTGGACTTCCAGCCTCCTAAACTGTGAGAGAATAAATGTGTTTGTTAAAGCCACCCACTCGTGGTATTTCTGTTATAGCAGCAATAGAGAACTAAGACTGATTCCAGCACACATTTGGCTGGGAGGACGCACAATTCCGTCCATAACACCATGCATTCATTCACTCACTCACTACCCGATACTGAGCACCTTCAATGCCCTGGGCCCTCTTGCAGGTGCTGGGGATATGGCAATGGACAAAACAGACAGACCTCCCTGTCCTGTTTGGACTTAATATACTAGTGTGGGTGTGGGTGTGTGTGTGCAGGGCGGGGGATGGGCAAGATACAAAATAGATACATGCACTATAGAGTATACGAGAAAGTGATGAGAGCTCTGGAGGCAAGTGAAGCAGAGAAAAAGACAGAAGGAGGGGTGTAATTTTAAATACGATGGTCAGGGAAGGCCTCACTGAGAAAGTAGCCCCTGAGCAAAGACTTGAAGAAGCGTGAATGAAGGAGAGATGCTGGAAGGAGCCATCTAGACAGCTCTTTCCAGGAATTTTGCTGGGTAAAGTAGAACAGAGTGGAAAGGACATCGAGAGAGTGTTTTAATTTTTTAAAGCTAGAGACAGTGCAGCCTGTTTCTGTGCTGATGGAAATGATCCAGTGGGGGTGGGGTGGCAGTGGCGAGGGCTGGCTAATGTAGAAGAGAGAGGAGAGAATTTTTGGAGCGGCAGCCTTGGCTAGTAGAGGGAGGGACTGGACTCCAACGCAGTTTATCCATGATAATAGGGAGGATGGATTTAGGTAAAAATTAGGTAGGTGAGTAGACACGGTGGTGGGATCTTGGAGTAGGAGATCTGATTGCTTCAATTTTCCCAGCAAACTAGGAAGTCAGGAGGTTTAGCTGAGGGCAAGGACGGGGAGTTGCTGTTGGGAGTTGGCTGTCCAGGGGAGTGGGAGAGTGAATGGCCTAGGGAGCAAGGCTTGATGGTACCTGAAGGCTTCCCTCCAACTCCTTCCGCCTGCACCCCAGAGCTCTGGGTGTGGTTTCAGTGAGGCCAGCCAGCATGGTGGCATGTTTTTCTGTAGCCAAGGTTCAGCTGCACAGGTGTAGGTGTGGAGTAGGTGGAGAACTGGGTCTAACCAGGGCTGGCTTTTACCAAGTGAACGCAAGGTATCTCAGAGTGGGCAAGGCGGTTGCCTAGAACCGCCCCCTAGATATCACGTGATCCCTCCCTTACAGCTCTCACCTCCCTACTCAGCTGTCACTTCCTTGGGAACCCCTTCCTGATGCACCTCTCTCCATCACTGTCACCACCTGACAGCACAGCAAACATCTTGTTTGCTTATTCGTTTGCTGTCTGTCTCCTCACGAGGCCATGGACCTTTGATCATTTTGTTCATTGCTATATACCACGAACCCAGAACAGTACCTGCCACGTGGTGGGGTCCAATAAATGGTTGTTGAATGAAGAAATGATTGAATGAATGAATGAATCACATCAGAAAAGGGAGCACAGGTGTTGCCATCATTAGGCGGAAAAAATTAATTGGGCTTAAGGGTAACCCAGATTTGGAGAAACAAAGAAGGCAGGTTGTATTATTGCTTTTGTAACTTTGTATGTCACTGCAAACCTTCTGTAGATCTTGTTTGACTACCATGTGCCAAATATTTTATCGATATCACATATGATGAATTGGTCAAGAGTATGACTATATATGTGTGTGTCTGAATGTATAAAGGATATTTGACTTAAGAATATATATATACATACATATATATGTATATAAAACCCTTTGCTGTTGAGTCGATTCCAACTCACAGCGATGCTATAGGACAGAGTAGACCTGCCCCATAGAGTTTCCAAGGAGTGCCTGGTGGATTCAACAGTTGACCTTTTTTTTTTTTTAATTATTTTATTGTTGTGCTTTAAGTGAAAGTTTACAGTTCAAGTTAGTTTCTCATAAAAAATTCATACATACATTGTTTTGTGACCCTAGTTGCTCTCTCTGTGACAGTACACTCCTCCTTTCCACCCTGGATTTCCTGTGTCCATTCAACTAGCTCCTGACCCTCTCTGCCTTCTCATTTAGTCTCATGTATCTACTTGAGCTAAGAAGCACATTCTTCACGACTATCATTTTATGTCCCATAGTCCAGTCTAATCTTTGTCTGAAGAGTTGGCCTCGGGAATGGTTTTAGTTTTGGGCTAACAGAGGGTCCGGGGGCCATGTCTTCCAAGGTCCCTTCAGTCTCAGTCAAACCATTAAGTCTGGTCTTTTTACTAGAATTTGAGTTCTGCATCCCACTTTTCTCCTGCTCCATCAGGGACTCTCTGTTGTATTCCCTGTCAGGGAGGTCATTGTGGTAGCCGGGAACCATCTAGTTCTTCAGGTCTCAGGCTGATGAAGTCTCCAGTTTATGTGCAACTGCCGACCTTTTGGTTAGCAGCCGTAGCTCTTAACCACTGTCTTAGTCATCTAGTGCTGCTGTAACAGAAATGCTGCAAGTGGATGGTTTTAATAAGAAGAAATTTATTCTCTCACAGTCCAGTAGGCTACAAGTCCAAATTTAAGGTGTCAGCTCCAGGGGAAGGCTTTCTCTGTCAGTCTTCTTCCCATCAGTGCTCCTCCGGACTTGAAGCTTCTCCGCGCAGGGACCCCAGGTCCAAAGGACACGCTCTGCTCCTGGCACTGCTTTCTTGGTGGTATGAGGTCTCCAATTCTCTGCTTGCTTCCCTTTCCTTTTATCTCTTGAGAGATAAAAGGTGGTGCAGGCCACACCCCAGGCAAACTCCCTTTACACTGGATCAGGGATGTGACCTGGGTAAAGGTGGTGTTAAAATCCCACCCTAATCCTCTTTAACATAAAATTACGATCACAAAATGGAGGCTAACCACACAATTCTGGGACTCATGGCCCAGCCAAATTGATACACACATTTTTTGGGCAACATAATTCAAACCATGACAACAACTATGCCACTAGGGTTTCCATATATGTATATGTGTGTGTGTGAGTGTGTGCGTGTGCGTGTATGTATATATATGGGGAGAGAGAGCCTTAGTGGCACAAGTGGTTAAGGCCTCAGCAGTTCGAACCCACCCAACAGTTCTGTGGGAGAAAGCCCGGTGATCTGCTTCCATAGAGACTGCAGCCAAGAAAACCCTTTGGGGCAGTTCTGCTCTGTCACATGAGGTAGCTATAAGTCAGAACCGACTCGAAAGCACCCAGCAATAACAATAACATATATATATAGTTGTTGTTAGTTGCTGTCATCTCTGTCTCATGGTGACGTTGTGTACAAAGAGCAAAATGTTGCCCGGTCTTGTACCATCTTCACAGTTGTTGGTATGCTCGAGTCTATTGTGGCCGCTATGTATTATGAGTGCCTTCCAACCAAGGGGACTCATCTTCCAGCACTATATCAGACAATCTTCTGTTGTGATCCATAGGGTTTTCACTGGCTAATTTTCAGACGTAGATCACCAGGCCTTCCTTCCTAGCCTGTCTTCCTCTGGAAGCTCTGCAGAAACCTCTTCACATGGGTGACCCTGCTGGTATTTGGAAATACCAGCGGCATAGCTTCCAGCATCACAGCAACACACAAGTTACCACAGCATGACAAACTAACAGACGGGCAGTAGCAAGGTAAGTTAGCTATTATTATCAGAGTCAGGAAGCACTATGCTATTTATGAGTTTAAATAAACAGGTACCTCTAGGTCTGGCAAGTGAGAGTGGCTCCTTCCTGCTAAATACACCCGTGTGGATGAGCCCTTCTGTATCCACCCAAGCACACTACCAATCATGTGAGAGAGAGAACCAAAATGGTGTACATAAGCCAAAATATATACCTATGTAGGTATGTATAAAGAATCATTGTCTGAAGGGCATTTGAAAACACCCAGCCCAACAGACTGTAGGCAGTAACCGGTGCTCAGACAGCGCATGAATTTCCAGGGGTCCATGAGGCAAAGGGCTCCTGTCCTTGGACAGAGCCCTGCTTATTTTGCAGTTAACTGAAAAGGCCTTTCTGTCGTTTCTGCTTGGCTACAGGGAAAGTCCTGCACACAATGCTGTGCGTGTTCCAAAGCTGGAGGGCCACTTTAGGGAGGGCTCTGAAAAGGATCTTTATATTTTGGCCAAGCAGAGGGATGCAGAATTAAGAACTCAGGTTCCTTTGGGCTGTTTCCATCCCACTGATGCCCAGAGGAGGCCAGGAAGCCCTGGCCCCTCCAAGTCTGTTTCCTCAGCCTTGGGCTTCTCTGGCCCCAAGGTTCTCTGTGGAATTGCCCCATGAATGGAGAGAAACAGCTGCGATGAAGGCCCTTTCCTGGTGCTTGTAACGAGCCTTTGTCTTCTGATTTTCTGCCCTGGAAAGCTTCCTGGGCCAGACCCAGATATTAGGATGTGACCTTGGATGGTTTGTGTGGCCCTGCCGGAGCCCCCTCTGCGCACCCGTCTCGGGCCTGGACTGTGCCCTTCACCACACAAACAACCAGGTGAAGGCATGGGCCTGGCCACCGGGCGATGGGGAGGGAGGCTGCCCACTGGCCCTGGCCCAGCCTGCCCCTACCCAGGGCCATCTTCTCCAGAGACACAAAGGATGTTCAACACGACACAGTGAAGTGGAGTTCTGATTTCTGAATTGGCCCCAGTCTTCGGCTTATTCTTTTTTTTTAAATAAGTAATATGTATAAAACCAAAAAACCAAACCCATTGCTGTCGAGTCGATTCTGACTCATAGCAACCCTACAGGACAGAGTAGAACTGCCCCATAGAGTTTCCAAGGAGCGCCTGGTGGATTCAAACTGCTGACTTTTTGGTTAGCAGCAGCCGTAGCTCTTAACCACTGCACCACCAGGGTTTCCAGTAATATCTATATACGGCTTAAAATTCAAAAGGTACAAATGAGCACACGGTGAAAAGAAGGTGTGTCCCACACCCCTGAGCCCCTGCCAGCAGGCGCCCCTTTCAGAGGCAACCACTGTCATACTTCCAGAGAGATTTACCAAAGTACATGGACACACATATTCTTTTTTTTTTTAAAACACAGAAAGTAAACATGTGCACCCCCTGCTTTTTTGCTCTTAACAATAACCTTGGACATCTCTTCACATGATTTCCCATACAACTGCCTCATTCTTTTTGAGGATTAATATTTCTCTCCGTGGGTGAGCCCCTTGTTCACGGCCATCTAGGCTGCCTCCACGCTTGTGCTATTACAGATTCTGTAGCAATGAGTGGCTTATAAACCACGTCACAGGCACGCAAGCATATCTGTGAGACGGACTCTCGAGAACGTCAAAACGCTGCTGAAATGACTGGGTTGCCTTGATCTCTTCACTGACACCAGGGAAGTCTGCCCTGTTCTTCTCCAGTTACCATCTCAGCCAGTGTCAGTATTTTGTTGTGTCCGACTCATAGCAACACTATAGGACGGGGTAAAACTGCCCCATAGGGTTGCCTAGGCTGTAATCTTTATGGGAGCAGATAGCCAAGTCTTTTCTCCCATGGAGCTGCTGGTGGGAACTGCCAACCTCTCAGTTAGCAGCAGAGCACTTAACCTCTGAGCCACCAGAGCTCCTTTGATGGGTCATAACAAAAACTAAATGACCACTGATAGATTATAGCAACATTCTATATACTCTAAGTATATTCAGTTGTTTAATCCTCCAGCAACCCATGAGGTAGGTTCTGTTACCCACATGTCCTTGAAGTGTAACATACAGAAAGGGTACAGCGTGGTGGATTTTCGCAAACTGAAGATACCCCTGGAAACTGCACCTAGATCAAGAAATAGAACATCACCAATTTGGCAGCAAATAGGATGATGGTTGCACAATACAATTAATGTACTGTATTTTTATGCAAATAACACACACCTTCTATGTTTGTTTGCCAAGCATGCCCTCTCTCCACCCCCACCCCCAGGTATTTTCATAAATGCCGCTATGTCAATTTTTTTTACACGTTGCTGTAAAATGAATTAGCATAGCATGCTTATGGGGGGTGGTGTGTGCATTTGGCAAACAAACATACAAGGCATGCATTATTTTCGTAAAAATACAGTAATTCATATTACTAAACTATACACCTGAAAAATGTTGAATTGGCAAATGTTGTGTTGTATATATTTTTACAACCATTTAAAATTTCTTTTAATTTTTACATTAAAAAAAAAAGAAACGGAACATGGCCATTACCCTAGAAGCCCCCTCATACTCCCACCCAGTCACCACCTCCCCAAGGGTAACCACTATGCTGACTTTCAAAAGCATAGATTACTTTTGCCTCGCTCTCTTTTTATATAAATGGAATCACACAGTATGTATTACTTGGCGATTTGGCTTCTTTTGCTCAACATTATGTTTAAGAGATTCATCTACATTTTTGTGTGTTGTTACAGTTCCTTTATTCTCATTGCTGTATAGTATTCTACTGCATGAGTATACCACACTTGATTTATCCATTCAATTGTGATAGGCACTTGAGTAGTGTTCTGTTTGGAGCAAGTTTGAATCCTGCTGCAAAGAACGTGCTAGAACAGGTCTGTTGGTGAACTGATATAGGCAATTTCTATTGCGTCTGTCCATGGGAATGGAATTGCTGGGTCATAGGGCATGGGTCGGATCAAGCATAGTAGATCCTGTCAGCCAGAACCCCGAAGTGGTTGTACAATTTACATTCTCCCCCATCAGCAGCGAAGGAGAGCTCTGGTTGTTCCGCATCCTCACCAACACTTGACATTGTCAGTCTATTTATTTTAACCATTCTGGTATGTGTGAAGAGGTATCGCATTTTGACTTGCATGTGATTTCTCCGATGATGAGTAAAGTTGAGCACTCCAAATCTCTTTTTGTAAAAAAGTCAGGAAACAAAGCCATTGTTGGAATGACTAGATCTCTTTCTTTCTAGAAACTTCACTGACAGAAACATTCCATTTTGTTAGCAGGGTGAGGTGGTGAGACTTGCCTTTCCCTGGAGGACTGCAGTCCATTCTCAGTCCCTTCCCTGCTGCCCTCTGCTCCCTCCCACCTAAGAGTTAAGAACTCTCAGATAGCTATAAAGTTCGACAAAGACTTGCGTTCACACCGTCTTTATCAGGCATTTCCATTTTATCAAACCAACAGTTCCATCAAGGTCATGTGCACACAGACTCAGCCCAGTGGAGCCTTTGATAATCCAGCCTTATCACTTGGACTTAAATATGCCCCAATCAGCCATGTTGCCTGAAATGGACCACACCACATGGCTTTGCTTCCTGACAACAAAACTGTAGAGGACTTTGCTAGATAAGATTCTTTCTGCCCAATTGATCTTTTCTTTGAGCAGTTTTGATCTATCACAAGCAAAAGAAAAAAAACAAAAACCTTCCAGGAAGCCATAATTCACAAGTGGAGTCAGTGTGGAGGGGGCAGAAATACGGTGGTTCTAGAACCTGCAGACAAAGAGGCTGACAAGGGATAGAACAGAACAACTATAGCCACTGCACTGTGCTCAGCTCTTCACAAGAAGTTCCTCATTTGTACAGTGATAGCCCCGCACATTAAAGCTCATCTGCATTTTACAGAAACTGAAGCTTAGAGAGGTCATGTTGCTTGTCTGAGGTAGCACGGCCTGTTGGCTGGGGAGATGGAAGGCAGACCTTTTCAACACCAAAGACCCTGCTCCTACCATAGGCCCTTGAACAACTTTCAGAAGGCGGCCTCAGCAGCTGGCTCACCCCTGCGCTGTTGAATTGAACACCCAGGCCCCACCCTCGAGACTGGAAGGTTGAAAAAGCTGCCCACCGAACACCCACCAATGAGCACTGATTACCAAGCCCAACAACACCAAGTGCTGGTGAGGATGTGGGGCTGTGAAGGCTCTCTGCCACTGCCAGGGGATATAAATGTATGATGACTTTGGAAATAATCACGTTGTAGGGCTAACCAAAAGGTTGGCAACTCCAACCACCCAGCAGCTCTGCAGGACAAAGACCTGGTGATCTGCACCCATAAAAATTCCCATAACCCATTGCTGTAGAGTCATTTCCGACTCATAGCGACCATGTAGGACAGAGTAGTAGTAGGGTTTCCAAGGCTGTAATCTTTATGGAAGCCGACTGCCACATCTTTCTCCCTCGGAGTAGCTAGTGGGTTCAGACAGCCGACCTTCCGTTTAGCAGTTGAGTGCTTAACCATTATGCCACCAAGGCTCCCTCCGTAAAGATTACAGCCTAGAAAACCCTATGGGGCAGTTTCACTCTGTCATATGGGGTCACTATTAGTAGAAATCAACTTGATGGCACCCAACAACAACACAGCATGCATGAAGACCTCAATTCAGTTATTCCACTCCTACACCTATGCTCAGAGGAACTCATTCCCTCAAAAGTCTGAATTTGCATCGTTGTATTGTTAGTAAAGGAGTCCCTGGGTGGTTCAAACAGTTAGCACGCTCCATTGTTAACCAAAAGGTTGGAGATTCGAGTCGAACCAAAGCCACCTTGGAAGAAAGGCTTAGAGATCTACTTCTGGCAAATCGGCCATTGAAAACCCTATGGAGCACAGTTCTACTCTGACACATATGGGGTTGCCATGAGCTGGAGTTGACTCTACGGTAACTGGTTTATTGCTAGTCATAACAAAATCTGGAAACAGCCCCAAAGTCCATGGATGGTAGAATAGGTAAAAAAATATATATTCCATTCACATACTCTATGAAGCCATAGCACTGTGCATTATCATGGCTGCATCATAATGTCCCAGAAGTCTACTTACAGCAAGAGACTATTTTTATACAGTTCAGAAACAACGAAATGCAATGGAACAATAAAAAAACTTAAACTTCAGGTATTGCGCGAGAACCTCAGGTCCAAAGGAGGAGCTCTGCTCCCGGCACTGCTTTCTTGGTGATATGAGGTCCCCATGTCTCTCTGCTTACTTCTTTCTTTTATATCTCAAAAGAGACTGGCTTAAGACACTATCTAATCCTGTAGATTTCATCAGTGTAACTGGTGCTAATCCATCTCATTACATCACAGTGATAGGATTTACCACACATAGGGAAATCACATCAGATGACAAAATGGTAGATGATCATACAATACTGGGAATCATGACCTAGCCAAGTGGACAGATATTTTTGGGGGACACAATTCAATCCATGACAGTGGTCTAATTTTTTTTTTCACTTAATTTCACTGACTATATTGATACATTTGTTGTTGTTAGCATCCATCAAGTTGGCCTCCAACTCATGGTGACTTCATGTACAACAGAACAAAATGCTGCCCAGTCCTGTGCCATCCATATGATCAGTTGTGGATTGGATCATAGGGTTTTCCTTGTCTGATTTTCCGAAGTAGCTCACCAGACCTTTCTTCCGCGTCCGCCTTAGTCTGGAAGCTTTGCTGAAACCTGTTCAGCATCACAGCAACATGCACGCCTCCACCGACAGATGGGTGTGGCTGTGCATGAAGTGCATTGGCTGGGAATCTAACCTGTATCTCCCACATGGAAGGCGACAATTCTACCATTGAACCACCACTCCTGATGCATATCGTTAAATAATTCTTTCAAAACTGGGATCCATGTTTGCACTTCAAGGGATCCATGAGTTTTCTGAAATGATGTGTTAAATTTATGAAAAAGTGCATATGTGCATTTTCGCAGGGAGAGGGCTGATAGTTTTCCTCACATCCCCTAAAACCAAACTAACTGAAACCTGTTGTTGTCGAGTTGATTCCAACTCACAGGGACCCTACAGGACAGAGTAGAACTGCCCTATAGAGTTTTCAAGGAGAGGCTGGTGGATTCGAACTGCCCACCTTTTGGTTAGCAACCAAGTTCTTAACCACTGTGCCTCCAGGGCTCCTCACATCCTCTAAGGGTTCCAAAAAGATTAAGAACCACTAATGTAAAACCTATTTTGTGGCAGCGATACACCATGGTTTATGAAATCAGTCTCCCACTGTTGGGTGGTTTCCAATTCTTGGCTACAATAAGCACTGATACTCATCGATTTTAGTACAATATGATAGTTTCTTTGGGATAAATTCCTACAGGAGCAAGATGGCGGAGTAGTCAGACGCTTCTGGTGGACCCTTTTACAACAAAGACCTGAAAAAACAAGTGATTCGATTATATATGGCAATCTGGGAGCCCTGAACATCAAAGGCAGAGTTGAGGAACCTGACTGAGTGGCAGGCGGAGGCAGAGACGGTTCGGAAGCAGCGAGGAGTTGCCAGACCTGACACAGAGAGAGCCTGAGCCCTTCAGGCATGATCAGCTCTGGGATGAGCGGTGAGGAAGGCAAGCGGCAGTGCTCTGGAGGCGCATTTTCCACCCTGGGAGAGACCCAGAGCCAGAGAGTCTACACAGCCACCCAGAACCAGTGAGAAGCAGCCCTCGTCGGCAAAAGATAAATAATTGCGTACGGCTTACCGTGGGGATCAAAAACACCCCCCCTTAGGGAAAAACCTCTCTCCCATTTACCTCCCCACTCCCTGCTCTGCACTGGGTCCCGGATTAGTCTCAGCAATTGCTGAGTCCCCTGGGCTGGAAGTAGGATCTGTCACATGCCCGGAGCCATTCTCCATGCCTTGGAGAGTGAACCAATTAACAAACAGGGGAAAAAATAAACTGCCAGCTCTCCTAAGCCAGGAACCCAGAGTAGGCACAGCTCCTTTGCCCAGGCACAGGCATAAGGGATCCGCAGACTTTGAGTGCCTTTCCCCCTGCATAGACTTGTGTGGGCCCATTTTAACAGCGTAGGCCCTAATTACTGCAGTACAACAGGGTATATACTGGAAGTCTAACTTCAACTGTTTCAGCTGTGAAGTGGCAGCTTCTTGACATTTGACGCTGCTCTGCCGTTAAGCAGGGTCTTCACCTACCCACATCAGGGGCCTGAGGACTAGTGGCTCCATCCATGCCACCTAGCCACCTGCAATGAGGGCCCGTGAATAAGAGGTGCCCCCCAGTCCTTACAGCCAACAGCATAAGGTGCTCATAGTCCAGCTGCAAAACTCACCCACCTACACGTTCTTGGGAACAGGGACATGCCTTCCTCCTGGACACTTGGGGGCAGCCGTCAGCCCCCTGCCTTGCTCAGAGTGTGTCCCCCTGCTGCAGCGAGATGCCTGTGCCTGTGCCTGTGCCTACACCAATCACCCATGCCTGTCTAGGACTGTAAGTGGGAGCCTACACCACACACTTGGTGGCTATCTACCTGAGCACCTGAGCTGAAACCATACAGGAGGAGTGGGCAGACTCCT
>NW_004443937.1:24490872-24491939 GCF_000243295.1 Trichechus manatus latirostris | reverse complement strand
CAGCAAAACTGTCTCTCAAATATGATGGCAAAATTAGGGCATTTCCAGATAAACAAAAGTTTAGAGAATTTGCAAAAACCAAACAAAAATTACAAGAAATACTAAAGGGAGTCCTCTGATTAGAAAGTTAGTAACATCAGATAACAACCAAAGACTAGAACACAGGACAGAACAACCAGATATCAAGCCAGATAGGGAAGTCACAAAAGTAAATCAAAGCTAAAACATTGAAAATAGGGAAACAGACGTCAATATGTAAAAGATGACAACATTAAAACAAAAAAGAGGAACTTCAAAAATGTAGACATAGATTTTTTTCATATGGGGGGGAAATCAAGGCGATATAAAGAAATAAAAGACATATAAACTTAGAAAAATAGGGGTAAATAATTCCACAAAGGAAACTAACAATCCTACAAATCAAAATAAAAAACTAGAAAAAATAAAGACTCACCAAACACAAAATCAACAACAATGAAAAAGATAAAAGAAAATACGTAAAGAAAAATGACCCAGCACAGAAAATTAAGTGGAACAAAGAAACTGTGAATAACACACAAAAAAAGACATCAAAATGACAGCACTAAACTCATACCTATCAATAAGTACGCTGAATGTAAAAGGACTAAATGCACCAATAAAGAGACAGAGAGTGGCAGATTGGATAAAAAACCACAATCTGTCTATATGCTGCCTACAAGAGACACACCTTAGACTTAAAGACACAAACAAACTAAAACTCAAAGGATGGAAAAAAATATATTAAGCAAACAGCACTCAAAAAAGAGCAGGAGTGGCAATATTAATCTCTGACAAAATAGACTTTAAAGTAGAATCCACCACAAATGATAAGGAAGGACACTATATACTGATTAAAGAGTCAATACACCAGGAGGACATAACTATAATAAATATTTATGCACCCAACGACAGGGCTCCAAAATACGTAAAACAAACTCTAATAGCGCTGAAAAGAGAGACAGACAGCTCCACAACAGTAGTAGGACACTTCAACACACCACTTTCTGTAAAGGACAGAACATCCAGAAAGAAGCTCAACAAAGACA
>NW_004443937.1:24479036-24485200 GCF_000243295.1 Trichechus manatus latirostris | reverse complement strand
TTCCTGAATACAATCAAACACTTTGAGAGACAGAGTAGCAGGGGTAGGGGTCTTGGGACCATGCTTTTAGAGGACATCTAGGTCAATTGGCATAGCAAATCTTATTAAGAAAATGTTCTGCATCCTACTTTGGTGAGTGGCGTCTGGGGTCTTAAAAGCTTGCAAGCAGCCTTCTAAGATGCAGCAATTAGTCCCAATCACCTGGAGTTAAGGAGAATGAAGAACACCAAAGACACAAGGAAAGTATTAGCCCAAGAGACAGAAAGGGCCACGTAGACCAGAGACTTCATCAGCCTGAGACCAGAGGAACTAGATGGTGCCTGGCTACCAACAATGACCGCCCTGACAGGGAACACAACAGAGAGTTCCGGATGGAGCAGGAGAAAGGTGAGGTGCAGAACTCAAATTCTAGTAAGAAGACCAGACTTAACGGTCTGACTGGGACTGGAGGAACCTCGGAAAACATGGCCCCTGGATTCTCTATCAGCCCAGAACTAAAATAATTTCCGAGGCCAACTCTTCAGACAGGGACTGGACTGGAATGTGGGACATAAAGTGATACTCGTGAGGAGTGCACCTCTTAGCTCAAGCAGATACAAGAGACTAAATGGGCAGCTTCTGTCCGGAGGTGAGATGGAAAGGCAGAGAGGGTTAGAAGCTAGCTGAATGGACATGGGGAATCGGGGGTGGAAAGGAGGAGTGTGCTGTCACAGTATGGGGAGAGCAATTAGAGTCATACAACAATGTATGTATAAATTTTTGTATGGGAAAAAAAATTCCTACAGGAGTGATGCTGAGTCAAAATGTATGTGGCTCATCTTTAAGGTGTTTTCTGCTATTACCAAATAGAACTGATGTCTGGGAATAGGGAGCTTTGGTCAGAGGTTAAGAACATTTCGGTCATTGGAATAGCCTGTCCTCATAACTTTTGATCCCTTTTATCTCCTCCATAACCTGGTGGACGTTATTATCCTCATTTTCTGATAAGCCCACTGAGTCTCAGAGAGGTTAGGTGACTTGCCTGGGGTCACACTGGCGGCAAAGATCTATCTGGCTCCAAAACCTTTGGCAAGGAAAGCCAGACTTGTGGGGAGAAGGGTTGGCATAAAGAGGCAGTCCCCATCATGTAATCTTCAAGAGGCTGAGTCTCCAAATGCTTCCCTTCTGCATTATTTAGTATTCTTTTGGTTGCAAGTGACAGAGGTCCATCTCAACTTCACTAAGGAAAAAGGAATTTGATGGCAGGATATGGACGTGAGTCATGGAACACAAGGCCAGGAATGAAACTGGCTCCAGGTGAAAGAAAATGGGCAATCAGGGTGCCCTCCCTCCCCGCCTCTCCTCTCTGCCCGCCGCCACCGCTCTGCTGTTCTCTCTCCCTGCAGACCGTGTCCTTGCTCCTCAGGCTGCACGGGCACCATCGCCAACTCCCAGGCGACCCTGTTGGAGTCCAGGCACTCATAGGAAGACTGACTCTGCTTCGTCTGTCCCGGATCCAGATTTCTGGGAAAAGGACTCTGATTCGTCCAGCCAAAACCCGTCACTGTTGCCAGGGGGTGGGTTTGCCCTGTATTCAAACAGGAACCCCCAACAGTAAGTAGTCACTACACAGGGAGGGGGACATGCCACGCCTCCTCAAATTTGCCCTGGAAATGGAGACACTATTTTCTATAGCCCCTCTTCAGCTCACAGAAATCGTTTTGAGGGGAGAGAAGCATATGTCCTTGACCTTAGGTCTCCCCGAGAATTTGATGGGTGATAAGCAAAGCTGAAGTTCTCTAGGTGGTGTAAATGGTTTGCACTTGACTACCAACTGAAAAGTTGGCAGTTCTAACCTGTCCAGCAACACAGTGGAAGAAAGGCCAAGAAAACCCTATTCAGCAAGGTCATGAGTTGGAATTGACTCAACAGTAATAGGTTAAGTGAAGCTGCAAGAGAACAATGATCATTTAATCGCTCAGCCAATTCTTCGTATTACTGCCAGTGAGGCTCTAAGCAGATGGCATTTTGGCCCATGGACATAATCCATCTTTTGGTTATAAGCAGTTAGCCCTCTCCTGGCCAGTAACACGCATGCTGCTCATAGTCTAGAAGGAGGAGATTAAGAAAAGGGGAGCTGAAATGTCGCCATAAAATAAAGTCGTGGGAGTCTTCAGGGAACCTGTTGGGGAGGTAACATTTGAGTGGACCTCTGAAGGCTGGCACTCGGACACCCGGGAGGAGCATCCTTGCAGAGGGGATGACAGTGTCACAGTTCTGGGGAGAAATGCTAGGGGCCAGGGCAGAGGGCCACACAGGCTGGCTACAAAGCTGAATCGTATCCCAGGAGCAAAAGGAAGCCAGTGGGGATGGCTAAGGAGGAGAGTGGCATGAGCTGAGCCAAGCTCTAAAAAGATGACGGGTTCTGGGTGAGCCCAGCTAGGTCAGGTCCCAAGTGGGTGGGGATTGTGGATGAAGTCAGCTGGCCTCACTCAGGCCTCTCCAACCACTGGGGTGAAGGTAGTCACCCAGGACAGCCGGCCCCACACAAAGGGAGGATAAGTGGGGCACTTCAACATCAATGAAGGATTGGAACTCCTCAGAGGGAATCAAACCATGGCTACCACCGGTGGAAGCTGGGAGACGGGTGAGGGGGTGAGAAGGCTGTTGTGGCATGGGTGAGGGAAGACGCGGCTGAGATCAGGGAGGTGACGCTGGCACTGGAGAGCGGTGGTCAGACTGGAGATGTCCTGTGAGGCTAAGCGGACAGAAACTGTGGGTGGAGAAATCAGGGGAAGGGCAGAATCAAGGAGAATTCCCAAGTGCCCTGTTTGAGCAACTGGGAGGGTTGGGGGACAGGTAATGGGTCATTTACTGAAGTGGGGCAGACTTGGGGAGTAACAGGGGTGGAGGGAGAATCAGGAGGAGAGGTGAAGAAGGCAGCTGAGTGGTCAGAGGAGAGATCTGTGTGGAGATGAGGTTTGAAGCCAGGTGCCTGAGTGAGCTCATCAGGGGAGAGAGGAGAGTTCGAGAAGAATAGAGGGCTGTGGCCAAGCCCTGAGGAACCCAGAGAGAAGGAAGAGCCAGAAAATGAGGCTGAGGCAGAGAGGCCAGGGAGGTAGGACAGGAACAGAGAACACAGTGTGTCTGGGAAACTAAGATGTGGATGGAAAAGTGTCCCTTGGCTCTGGCAACATGGAGGCCACTGGTTACCTTGGCAGGGGCAGTCTCTGAGGGGAGAGGGCATGACTTCCCCAGTTTCATGGGATGGGGGCTGGATCTGTTTTACTTGGGGGACAAAGAAATGGGTGACTGTAGAAGGCCAGAGGACGTGACAACATTTGTGCTACATTTGTAAAGCAACACCAAAAAGAAGGAGTTCCTGGGGCATTTTCATCAACATGGCGAGGATGTGAGCTATGAAAGAGGCTCCTCACAGCTTGAGGGCAGCCCTAGGGAAGCCGAGAAGCTGCTAGAGAAACTGTTAACGGTGACCTGGGTGTGAACCAGTTCCTCATCTGACACGGGGTAGGAGAAGTGACCAGCACGTGGGGAATCTGAGCCCCACAGACGGGAAGGAAGTGTTGTAGGGGAAAAACATCACAAAGTTGAGTAAAGCAAAAAGAAAGTTTTATTCAGCATATATTCAAAAGGGCAAAAGTGGGAAACAGACAAGCGTGCTGCCAGAGCTAAAACATCTGCTCGGATCCAAGGAAATATCACCGAACAGACAAAAGTGGGAAAACAGACAAGCAGGCTGCCACAGCCATGTCTGCCCGGGTCCAAAGACCATTACAGAATCATCAGTATATATTAACAGTATAAATGGGCAAAACCGTTGAAAGCTTAGCCTTTTCAGATTGGCTAGAAACTGTGATCCTACATTTTCAATTGTCTTTCTTAACAATCATTGGTACAGGTTCCAGTAACAAGAGTCAGGAGGGTCTTCATTGGTCAAACAAATTTCTAGTCACTAAATGCTAATAGAAAAAGATAAGAGTGGAAAGTCTTTTGTGTTCTGTTTGATTGGCTTTATGTGAAAGTTTCCCTAAAAGATATTTTCCAAGATTATCTTAGCTATTGTCTTTATACGTCAGGGCCCAATTGATGTGTCCTTGTGAGTCCTTGTGAGCCCAGCTCCAGCTAGGTCACATTCTCTATGCTCAAGACAGGGAATAATGACTCCAATATTATTTCCTAAATCAGTGTGCCCCATTTATTTTTGCCCTGCTGACTTCACATCTGCTGACGTCCTCGCGCCCACTCTCTTCCCCTTCTTTAAGCCTCAACCATTTAAGAGAGAAAAACTCAGCACAAGGGCCAGAGCTATGTGTCATACTCGCTCAGTGTGGCACAACTAGTCTACTGGGGAATTCAGGAAAGTGAGGCTCAGATGGAACACGGAAGAAACCTTGGGGGCAACACTCACCTGGGGCTTTGGGGCCTCAGAGGAGCCAGTGACTGGGCTTGGAAACCCTGGTGGCATAGTGGTTACAAGCTACAGCTGTTAACGAAAAGGTTGGCAGTTCCAATCCACCTGGTGCCCCTTAGAAACTCTATGGGGCAACTCTACTCTGTCCTATATATGAGTCAGAATCGACTAGACGGCAGTGGGTTTTTTTTAGGGGGGGCTTGGAAAGGGAATATCAGGGAATATCTTCTTCCTGTCTCCCTGAGAAAATGGCTTTTAAACCTAAAATCCGCTGTCTCGGAGAAACCACCAAGCTGGGCCAGGAGGCCGGGACATTCCACAGCCCTCCTTCTCTGGAGGTGGCTGACGCAGACTAGAAGCTGACATGCTTTTTCTCTCACAAAATGTGCACAGTTCACTAGGCCATAAAACAAAACAAAACAAAAAAGATTCGATCCGGTCCTCTGAGAGCCGTGGGCCGTCAAAAGCTATGGATGAACCACAAGACAGAACAGCAGCCCGAAGTGTGCCCACCACATCGTAGAGTTGATGCGAGCCTCTAGATTTTTCCCTTTCCAAATAAATGGGCCTTTGTATTGAAAATGATTTCATGGTTTGATTTCCTCTGGGGAGTTCCAACCCTTCATAGACGTTAAAGTGTCTCATTGATCTTCCCTCTGTGTGGGGCCGGCTGTCCTGGGTGACCTTCACCCCAGGCGGGTGGGGAAGCCTGGGTGGGGACGGCTGCCTCCATCTACAGCTCCCACCCTCTTGGGACCTGACCTTGCTAGGCTCCTGCAGACCCCAGGATTCTCATCCTGGATAGGGGCTGAACTGATGGCAGGGCCAAGAGAGGACAGGGCTGTGTCCCTCTTGGTCCACTGGGACCCTCAGATCTACTACTGTGGGGAACACGACTGTCCGACGGCTATAGCTGCTGTGGTCTGAGTCTACCACCAGGTTGGCGCTGAGGTCATGCTTCCAGGGGCTGCTCTCAGCCACAGGGGATACTAAGGCAGGCCATTCCTGCAAGATGAGGACTCCTTAGACAGCCATCTATGGCCTTCCTTACTACTCTCCTCACTTCACTCCTCCACAGGGGTCAGACTGGCCTTGTAGTCTGATGGTTCTCCCAGCCTCCTCCATCCCCTCCCCATGGCCCCCCACAGGCACTCTCTCCAATAAATCCCTTGCATGTCTAATCCCATCTTGGTATTTTCTTCTCAGAGAACCTGAACTAATACACTAGGAGAAATTTATGGGAGAGCAGGAAACAGCTGTAGTGCCCATGATGCCAATGTCTGTCCATAATTGGGGTCATCTCTCTGTCCCCTTAGGAAGAGACACAAATTCTCCCATGAGAGATGCCCAGTGAGCACGGGTGACTTTGTGTTTCATCCTGGAGAGGGCAGACACAGAGCCCCAGCTGATGTTTCGAGCAGTCTTAATCCACGTGCATCCAGGTAACTGAACGACTCTATCAGAGTGCCTCAGTGAGCAGATGATTCCCATGCTCAAGTGTGAGCCAACGTGACTTCACACTGCAGAACATAAAGGGCCTCTTTTATTTGTTGAGTGATGTGAAGGGTTTTTTCCCCTCAATTTTATTTATTTTGTTATTATTCTTAGGAATATACACAGCAAAGTAGACACCAGTTCAACAGTTTCTACATGTACAATTCAGTGACACTGATTACATTCTTCGAGTTGTGCAACCATTTTCACCCTCTTTTTTTTTTTTTAGAGCTTTTATCATGAAAGGATGCTCAATTAT